>NC_135482.1:322500-622500 GCF_052094955.1 Ictidomys tridecemlineatus | reverse complement strand
TCTGGCACCCGGTCCCACCCAGTCCTCCGTCCACCCTGGCCCAATCCTGCTCACGTTGATGAGGAAGGACTTGCTGTTGAGCAGGTTGGAGAACTGGTACAGGGCCTGCTCCACGACAGGCCGCCGCGACTCAGGGATGTCCAGCTTGCCCGTGATCATGACGTCCTTGTCGCCGTCCTTGGAGGGCAGGAAGAAGACGCGGTCGGTGTAGGTCTTGTAGTCCAGCGTGGGGATGCCCGCCTCATGCACGTCGTTCGTCTGGTCCTCCATTTCGATCATCAGGTCTGGGGGACAGGAGGGTGGCGTGAGGCAGGCCTGGCCACACAGCCCTTGGCCCTGCGTGCCGGCTGCCCACCCCGAGAGGCAGCGCACCTGTGAACTCCTTCTTGCAGCGGTCCCGCACACTCTCCTCCAGGCCCTCCAGCTGGGATTTGATCTTCTCGTACTCCCGCTCAGCCTGCTGGCTCTTCCTCCTGCAGGGCACAGAGGGTCCTCGGCCACTTAGGTGCCTGTGACCCCCTCCGGAGGCCGTGTGTGGAACATGGGGGTGCTACCGTCTGCCCGGGGGCTTACCAGTAGCAGTAGACAGACACGGCAATGACCACCACCATGGGCACAATGACCAGCGGCAGGATGAGGCTGAGTGGCACATCACTCACACGCGTGTCGTACTCCACCCGGCCCAGCACCCACTCGCGGGAGCCGAACTTCACCTGCGAGGGAGGCAGGCTCAGTGCGGGAAGGCGAGGCCTCCGTGGTCGCCCTGGACCAGCCCAGGGAGGCACCCTCTTGACCTCCCAGCCTCACGCACAATGAACTCGGGCAGGTTGTGTGTGGTGTCCCGCTTCTGCCGCCGCTTGGGCGGGGGCTGCACCTCTGGGGGCTCGCAGTACAGGTCCGTCTCAGTGAGGGTCTTCATGATGCAGCGCTCAGCACCCACAAAAGCCTCGGCCTCCTGCAGCGTCATCGCCTTGTTCAGATTGGTGCCCTGAGAGGGCAGCAGAGGTCAGCGTGGCCAAGAGGGAGCGCTCAACCCAGACCCTACCCCAGGGCCCCAGGGCTGTGCCATCGTCACCTGGGCATGGATGAGCTTGTTGACCTGCTTCTTGACGCCACCCGTGAAGTTCTCAAAGGTGGGGTCTGCCACATACTCGAAGGCACCGGCCTCGGTCCTGAGCAGGGCACGGTGCCCATCCATCTGTATCAGTGCTGTGAGGTTGTAGGCCTCCGGCTCCTCGGGGACAGCCGGGGACAAGAAGACGACTCTGGTGTCGTTGTAGAACACATACTCAGTGCCTGTGACCTGTAGAAAAGCGCCAGGCCATCAGGCCACGAGATGCAGACCTGCCCCTCACAGGCACATCCCCATTAGTCAACCCGGGCAATGAGCCCCTGACCACACCAGGACTGACCATCGTGGGCTGTAGGGGTCCAGCCTCCCGCCGACGCCGCCAGGACTGTAGGGGCTCAGCAATGACCACCATGGCAAACTTCTGGATGAGGCCGAAGCCCTGACCAGTGACAGTGATACTCCGGCCACCACTAGGGGACGGAGTGGTGCCTTCAGCAGGAGGCGCCTGGCAGCCGAGGCGGGTGCCCTGCAGGCTACCCCACCCCCTCCCATGTGTCCCCACCACAGGTCGGCATGCAGGGGAGGCATGCAGCCGTGTCACAGGCAGGGCAGGGGCACTCGGGGCCAGAGAGCACCGTGCCCGAGCTTGCCTAGGAGGAAGCCCATCTGGGTGCAGTGGGGTTTTCCAGAGGATCCTGCTGCCCAGCCCTGCCCCACCCTGCTCCGCCCTGCCGCATTCCTTTGAGCTAGGTCAGTAGAGGGCACCCAGGAGGTAGCTGGACACTATACTGGTGGGGGAAAGGAGGGGCACTGGCCAGTGTGGGGAAGGGCTGCACCTGACAAAGCTTCGAAGCGGCTCAAAGGCCCGCAGCACTGGGTTCTCCCGGAAGGTGAAGGAGACTCCAGGGCTGGACACGCGGGAGCCCCCGTAGGAGATCTCCAGGGCCACCTCTCCCAGAGTGGACTGGGGTCCTGTGACGCACTGCAGCTGTACCCCAAACTTGGTCCTGGTGTGGGAGGTGCCAGTCAGCGTCAGCCAGCCCTGGTCAGCACACTGGGCGGTTCCACTGCGCACTCCAGGGCAGACTCATGGTCATGGTGGGATACCCCTATCCTGTCCCCAGGGCCAGGGCCAACCAGACTGGGCAGCTGTGGCGACACCCACACTTCACAAGGGACGCCACTGAGGGTCACCCGCACGTCCTCCTTAGAGCCTGTGTCCAGGTGGGTGCCACTGATGGTCAGCGTGGTCCCGCCTGCTTGTGGCCCCTGCCTTGGTTCCACACTCAGGGGCTGGGGCTCCTGAAAGAGTGACAGGCGGGTGGGGTTAGTGCCGGGGCCTGGGGGACACAGCGCCCAGGCTTGGACCTCCACCACAGTGACTGTTGCTAGACTGCAGGACGGAGCCCGGGTTCAGCAGCCCCCAACCTTCCCAGCTAGGAAATGGAGTCCAGCACTCAGAGGCCCAGGTGCTTACTTGGTAGGTAAATTGGACACTGGGTGGTGAGTGGCCAAGCTTCCCGTTGACATCCACCTCAATGCCCCCGGTGGAGGACATCTCTGCAGCCTCGGTCACACACACGATCCTGGCGGAACAGAACCCACGGGCTCCTGCACACCTGTGAGTGCGTCCCACCTGCTCTGGGTCCCTCACAGTCCTCAGGTCTCCCCCTGCCCAGCCACGGGTCCTGGGGCCCCAGACGGAGGGCCACCCACTTACCGGGTGGACACAGAGTAACGTTCTGGCTCAAAGGCACAGTTCTGTCCAGCCACAGTGATCCTCTTGACATCATCTGCTTTGATGCCCAAATTGGACCCGAGGATGGTGACGCGGATGCCCCCACCCAGGGGACCGGTCTCAGGCTGGATCTGAAATTGGCAGAGCACAGTGACCTGGTGGCTCTGGCAGGCTGGGGATGTGAGGACAGGGCCCAGGCCAGGCTGGAACAAAACTCACCCTAGTGATCACTGGCGGCGGGCACTCAGACGTGGCATTGCTGCACAGAGCCCCGTACACACACCGGCTCTGCCCACCGCACCACACGCACCTGTAGGCAGGGTCAGCAGCCAGGCACAGGCTGCAGTCACTGCGGCCAAAGGAGCAGTTGTAGAGGGTCACTGTGGAGGAAAGTGCAGTGGTCAGCTGGACCTCCTGACTGCCCACTCCCACCCTCGCCTGGCCACACTCACCTTGGAGCTTGCTGTCAATGTTCTTGCCGTAGGACTTGACGTACAGGTGTAGGGACAGAGTCTCATTGGCATCGTGGGATAGCTGAGGGGACACATGGGAAGACACTGCACTTTCTGGCCCCATGGGTCACCAGGGTGATCATACCATAGCCACATGGTCCCCTCACTGCTGAGGCCAGAAGTAGGAGGACGTCAGACACAAAGTGCATGCGCGTGCGCGCGCACACACACACACACACACACACACACACACACACACACACAGTGTACTGGGTGTACCCGGGAGGGCAAAGGGATGTGTCCTCTGGTGACAAGGAGATGGCCACATGCTACGGGGGGTGGCGAGCCCCTGGCCAGGTCCAGGCCCCTCCCCTTACCATCCTGGAAGGAAGGCCTCCCAGGGACCCGCAGGTCGGGGAGCCGGGCCCACCTGTTCTAGAACCATACCTTTGGGGTCCGAAAGAAGAAGGTCCCCGGCTCCTGCACAGTCACTGGCTCCTCGAACTTGAGCAGGTCGCTGCCCACATACAGGGAGGACCCCTGCAGAGAGTCCAGTCAGGATGCTCTGGACCAGCCAGCCCATCTGCCCTGGCCTTCCTCCTGGGAACCCCCAAGCCTCAGTGCTCCTGGGACTGGTGACCAACCCTCTCCCAACAGGACCCACGGGGCCCCAGACGACTCAAGTCCCACCCATGTGGGCAGAAGCCTCTGAACATCCCTGTGATTACCAGGAGCCCTCGCTCCAGGGGGGACGCAAGCCCCCCTGACCCCCTCCTGCCTGGCCCAGGTCTCCCCACCTTGACTGTGTCCAGATTCTGGCCCTGGAAAATCACATCTGTCTCGTGGTTCATAGGGATGACCAGAGGGCTGGGGTTCAGGAACTGTGGGCAGTTGTCCTCCTACAAGAGAATAATGCTGGTCAGGTGCTGCCCAGCCACAGCCAAGCAGCCAGGCCCCCACAGCCCCAGGGCCCTCACCATGTGGGCGCGAATGATGCCCTCCTCGGGGTTGGGCGAGGCCTCCCGACACTCATGGTACCGTAGGTCCCACTGGCAGGTCCAGCGGTTGCTGGCGCAGGAAATGCACCTGCGGAGAGGGGCAGGAAGGCCGTGAGAGGCGTCCAGGTCTGGGGGAGGCGCTCTACGGGCAGAGGAAGGCCGTGAGAGGCGTCCAGGTCTGGGGGAGGCGCTCTACGGGCAGAGGAAGGCCGTGAGAGGCGTCCAGGTCTGGGGGAGGCGCTCTACGGGCAGCAGAAGGCCATGAGAGGCGTCCAGGTCTGGGGGAGGCGCTCTCGGGGCAGCAGACTCACGGCAGGTTTTCCACGAGCCTCATGGCCTCTCGGCAGTCGTAGAAGGGGTACTGGTGGGAGGTGAGGAAGACATCGTCTCGTCTGAAGAGGAGCTGGATGCTCACAGCCACATGGTCTGTAGACAGCGGGGGGGGGGGGGGGGGGGGGGGACACTGTGTCGGGGGAGGCCACAGACTGGAGGGGCTTAGGAGCAGGAGATGGGAAGGACCTGGAGTGAGGTCTCCCCTGTCAGAGCCAGGAACACAGGGCATAGCTGGGCCTTCCACCTGCCACCAGACCTCGGTCAGGTCAGCTCCCAGGCTGGAGCTCGCATTTCTCCCCTGGGCCTGGCTGCCCCCTCTCGCGGAGGGCAGTGGCTCCTGGGAGTCTGGGCAGGAGGGGTCTGCCAGGTCCCTACCCACGTCACTGCCCCCAAAACTCAAAGGACAGGGCACAGTGCCCTGCCTGGCCTACTGAGGAGTTCCCTTGCCTTTGGGGACAGAACTGCCTATCTCAGGCTGTACTGGGCTGGGAGTGGACAGGGTCACCTGCATAGACCTGGGTGCCTGGAACCTGGCCCAGGTGCTCTGGTAAGGGGAGCCTTCCTGGCTCCCCTTGCTCTGGGGAGAGACCAGGCTGGCGTGCTCCTGCTTAGGGTGGGGTCCACTGCAGACAGCACAGGTACCTGGGGCCACCTGCACCCCACCTCCCAGCACCATCCTACCCCAGGCTCTGGACTTGCACCCAGGAAGCCTGCCCAGCAGGGGCTCCTGTGAGCTCAATGATGGACGTGAGTGGACCAGAGCACACATGCACAGGGGAGGAGATCTGCTCCCAGGAGCTGTGGCGGGGCCTCACCCTGACCAGTTGGTGTGCTGGGGATGCTGCTTGGGGAGTTGCAGATGACGGCGTTGCCCTCCACACGGGCAGGGTGTGGTGGTGATTCACCAAAGAGACACAGCACTTCATCCTCCTCGGTCAGGGCTGGGAGAGGGCTGACGGTCAGCTGCACCTGAAGGGACAGTAGCTCACACCAGGGCCCTCACCCCCCAGCACTGGGTTCTGCCTGCCCATTCTCTGGCAGCTCCCAGGTGGGGCCTGGGTCTGCTCTGGGTACACAGGATCTCGCCCTACCCAGCCCCAAAGATTCCCCTGACTGTTCAACAGTTCTAGGCCCGTCCTCTGCTACGCACCTCCCCCTGCGCCCGGCGGCTCATGTTCTGCGGCTGGGCATCAGTGACGGTTACACAGGACTTGTTCCGGCTCCACAGCCAGTGGTTGGTCTCCTCAGCCCGCGGGCATTCAGCCCTTCTGGTGCATCTGTGAGGACAAGGGGTGGCTTCAGCCCTAGTACCCTCGGGCCCCCATGTAGGTCTTGTCCTGGCCAGGACAGGGCTGTCCCCAGCTCACAGCCCTCCAGGGCAAGGCCAAGGTGCTCACCGTCCCTCGACGACACACCAGCCACAGTAGGGGTCCTGGGAGTCACGGCACTGTGCGCAGGTTGGGTAGCTCAGACACTCCTGTACTGGGAGCCGGAAAACCTAGGGGTGGCAGGGCCATGGGGACACGGCTGTAGACACAGGGCCTTTCTCAGCCCCTGGGCTCCTGGGACTACCAACCTGTCCCCACCTTCACCTCTGGGCCTGGAAAACCCAGCTCGGACTCAGGCTGTAGGTGTTAGGAGCAGCTGCAGACTAGGCTCCAGATGACCCTGGCTGGTGGCCCTGTGGTCCAGGATCCAGATGGGACAGGTCTTGGCTACACTGCTTCCCTAAGCTCAGGTCCTCTGAACCTCCTCCCTCTGGGGGGCACCTGAGCATCTGGGGAACTCCCAGGGCTGGCGTAAGGGGCTCCTGTCTCCCTCCATACCTCACACACTGAACCAGGTCCCCTCTGCTAAGATGGGGTGGGGAAGGACCAGAGAGGAGCTGCAGGTGGGGCACAGGGCAGACGGCCATAGTGACAGGGATTGGATCAATGGTGTCTTGGGCTGCAGCACTGTCTGGGACACAACCTGGCGCCCTGTGTCTAAGAACCAGCAGAGGCACCCCAGGCCTGTCACAGTGGCCTGGGCCCCACAGCCTCCTGGAGCTGCACCTAGGCTGACCTTGTCCTGGGTCATGGCATATAGACTGGACAGATCTCCAGACAGCACCAGGTCCTGCTTGATCCTCTTGTTGATCTCCACGAGGATGGAGCTGTACTCCTCTGAGGTGCCATCAGGGGCCAGGTACACCTGGGCACGAGGGCAGCCGTGAGGGTCAGGCCCTGGCCCACAGACAGCCTGACAGAACCTTCCTTGCTGGGCCCAGGGCCTCACCTTGAGGATCCGGCCGTCAGAAGTGCCCAGGAAAGCAACAGTATGGCCATTCTCAGCGGTCACCGTCACAGCTGTCAGATTGAGGCCTCCACGCTGCAGCACAGCCGTGGCCGTGAGTCCATCACGGCTGCCCAGGGGATACGGCAGGTGCTCTGAACCACACAGGAAGCTCTTGCTGGCGCCCTGCAGACATAGTGTCATCAGTAGGCGTCGGCCCTCCTGCCCCTAAGGACCTTCTCCACTGGAGATCCAAGCTAACCTTCCGCCTGTGTCCTATGCTCACTCACCAGGGTGCTACACGGACACACGGAGATGCAGCACCCATAGGCACCGCGTCATGCCGACCTGAACCCCAGCTACAATGCACTGCACTCACACCCCTTCCAAGCAGGAGGGGATGTGGAAATCCCTGAAGGTACCAAAGAAACGCACCTGCAAGTGGCCCCCACACTGGATGTCGCCGTGGAAGGGCTTGTAGAAGGTGTCCCGGCTGGCCTCCCGGGTGCCAGTGTAGCAGGCGTCGCGGTTGACCTCCATCTTGTCATGGACTCCCTCCAGTGGGAATAGGCAGAGGCCCGCCCCAAGCCCCCCATTGCTCCGGCCGTCCCTACTGAAGACAGCGTAGAGGACCCTGCCGGTGGCACCTGTTGTGGCTACAGAGGCTGCCAGGCAGGCCCCGAAGGCAGGGCCCTGGGGGTCGCTGGGGTCCCTGCACTGCAGGTCCATCTCCACGTAGGAGTAGTAGGAGGGGTCATCTTTGCACATGCGTGCCAGGAGGGTGCGGTTTCGGGCTGGGTGCTTGTCCTGCTGGTTGAAGACAAAGAAGACATATAGGCCGTCCTCAAAGGCCGCCACAAACTGCTGTGTGTTGGTGGACAGGTAGCCAGCCTTGAAGGTGGTGTGGTCCGAGTAAGCTTCAAAGGCTTCCCTGCCCTCGGCCCGGTCCAGTAGGCGGGTGCTCACGATGATGCCATTGTCGTGGGGCCCGTTGCCTTTGCCCACAAACAGCACCCGTTCCCCATCAGGGCCTGTAGAGCTGACCAGTCCCACGGTGGCCACACTCTCGTCGTTGCTGGCCACAAAGGACTTCTCGCCGCTGCCGTCCTCGTAGAAGAGAAGCACGGAGATGTTGCTTAGGGCACGCAGGGCACAGATGCCCTTGAAGAGGCTGCCGCACTCCACCAGGCGCTTCCCGGGCAGGTCCAGCAGCAGCAGCTGGTTGGCATTGTCAGTGGGCACTGCCTCGTGGCACTGGCTGGCCTCGATGGGCGGTGTGCACTTCTTGTTGTCCAGGGCGGGGCCTGTGACGGCCTGCTGCTGGAGGTGCAGGTCCGCACTCAGCTGGAAGAGCATGTTCACTGCCCCCACGTATACCACACCTGAGGCCTCGTCCACCACCAGGTGGTTCAGCTCCATCTCGCTGCAGAAGACGTTCAGCTTGCGGGGCCGCAGGCCCACACTCGGGCCCACCAGCCCCAGGAAGGTCAGGGCCCACAGTGGCAGTGCCATCTCCCAGGGTCCCTATGGGGAGAGAGAAGGGTCAGAGAAGCCTCGGATCCTTCCCCCTCCTTCCTGCCCCCAATGACCAGAACAGAGGCCAGAGGGTTGGGGACTTGAAAGAGTGGGGGAACAGCCCCAGCAGAAGCTGAAGGAAATCATTTCCCAGCCTTCTCAGGAAACTCTGCCATAGTCTAACCTACAAGTGGGGCTAAGCCTGGCCACTGCACACAGGAGTCGGGTCCTGGACTCCACCTCCCAGCACTCAGCGTCCTGCAGGCTGGTCCCCAAAGCCATGTCCCCCAGAACATTCACACACATGCCTCTACCCCAGGAAACTACAGATGGTCACAGGGCATGGGCCCAGGCTGACTGACAGAGCCTGACACGTGAGCAGGTGGACCACAGCCCGCTCTCCACATGAGGCAGCTGAAAGTGAACTGGGCTGCCGTGCCTGTTCAGCTGCCCCACGCGCCCACCAGGCCTTCTGACCCAGCCTGGCCCACCTCCCTGGGTCCACCCAGGAAAGTTACTGATCTGCCTCTGACCATTGCACACCCGCCCTTAGGCACCACAGCCGGTGTCGGTCCTCAGGAGAGCAGGAAGGTGTCTGATCTGGTTATGGCCTGGAGGCCCCCGGTGCAACTGGGCGGGCTGGAATGCGGTGGTTTGTTCCCAAGGACCCTTCCTCTCTTCTATCAAGCCTTTGCTCAGGTCTCCAGGGTTAGGGCCAGGCCACAGGCAGCCCAGGCCATAACCTTCTGTTTCCATTCTGCATCTCTCTGTTCCAATTGGCCATAAGCCTTCTCAAACCTCCTGAGAAAGTGACCAAATGAAGAAGAAGCACCCCCCTACTGACAGAGCCCCCCCACCCCAGGATCACAGGGGTGGTGGGGAGAGAGCTGACCTTGGCCAGCCTCCCATCCCAGAAGAGGTCCCCTGGCCAGGCAGCTCCTGTCTCTCACAGAACCCTGACCCTGCACCCAGGGTCCCCAAACATCTATATAACCCAGAGGCCTCGAGAAATGGGGGTCACCAGCAGGCCACTTAAGATTCCCTGGAGGCCATCCAGAGGGGGGCCTGCCAGGCTGCTTGGAGATGGCAGGGAGGCTGAAAAGTGCCAGAGGACAGGCGCGGGTGCTCCACAGCAGCTGTGGAGGGAGCAGGGGGACCCAGGTGTCACCAAGATGGGAGTGGTCAGGGTGGAAAAGGTGCAGCTTAGTCAGGACCCCAGGGCAGGAAAAGGGTTCCAATCCAGGCAGGGCCCGGGTCTAGGGGCCTCTCTGGCCTGGCTGCTGGTCCGGAGAGAGAGGGGAAAGCAGGAGAGGACTGCCACAACGCCCCCAGGCCTCCATGGCCAGCCAGCACCTTGCTGTGCCAGGAAAGGCGCACAGCACTGGGCAGTACTCCTCAGCCCCAGAGGCCAGAGGCCAGAGGCTCAAGTGCTGGCTGCTCCTGCTCCCGGGCTGGGGCCAGGCCAGAGGCAGCCCAGCCTGGAATGAATGGAATGCTGGGGGGAGGCACAGTGAGCCACCCCACAGGGATGCAGCCTGGACCCTGCCAGTGCCAAGTGAGGGCTTCAACCTGGAGCTGACTCAGTGGGGGCCGCCAAGGGTCAGGAAAGTTCCTGCCCTGGCCCCACTCTGCCAGCACCCTGGGCACTGGTGGAGGGGTCCCTCCCTGACCTGCTGACTCACAAGAGCCCAGGGCAATAGAGGTGGCTCTTGCCCTCTGGTTAACGCCAACCTGGGCTGGCATACCTGGGGGGCCCAGTGAAGCCCAGTAGACCCTGATGCTGTAGCCCCAGCCCGGATACCCTGTGGCTGCCTGGCATACTGCCTGGAGGCCAGGATCTGCCCCAGCACCCCTGGAGACAGTGGGCGGAGCACAGCTCAAACCCCAGGCCTTATAGGGTGGTAGGAGGGGCTGGGATCACACTCCCCAGCTCTTCTACTTCCTGGACAAACAAGACCTCAGGCGACCTGTCCCATGGCCCAGGAGCAAAGGGCGCCCACCTGACCACTACAGAGCTGAGGCCACAGGCGGCGCCAGGCACAGCTGGCTGGCTTCCTGCTGCTGGTTCCTGGAATGAGGGGGTGGCAGCGGGCGCTTCCTGTTTTGAACTCAGTCTGGGACCCCCACTTACAGGGCTGGTGGGGACTTCCCCAGCGGCACCAGCCTTCTTCCCAGCTGAAGTCCAGAGGTGCACTTCCAAGAAGCCACTTAAATTCCAGGCTACTGTGGGCTGGGAAGTGTCTGGGCGGGCACCCCACCCCCAGCCCAGACTTTCAGGCCTATGTTCCCAGAACCCAATGCCCAGTCCCCCTGGGCAAGACATGAGCAAGACCTGGGGAACTCAGGGAAGCACTCCCTCCCAGGATCAACTGAGCCTAAACACTGCACCCCTGCCCTCTGAGCTCCTGTCTCTAGGTCCGACCATTGATCTATCCAACCAGGACAGGCTGTGGGAAGGGCTAGAGAGATGTGCCCAGACAGCATCAGGACACCTGGAGGGTTGGGTCCCAGCACTCTAGCCAGTCTGCACAGCACTCACCGAGGCTCAGGGGCTCCAGATCAGTCTCCACTCCAGGCAGGCATTGAGACTCTCTAGGAGGAAAGGAGAGAGTCACACTGGGAGGCTGGCTCACCCCAACCCATCTCTGCTCCCTATGGCGGGGGGAGGAAGAGACAGGACCTCATCCTGGCACCACCCCTCCCTCAGACACCTCTACATTCATTTGGTCTTTCCAGAACCTGGCTTGGCTGTGCCCTTTTCTCTGCTCACAGGCAGGGGCAGTGTCTTAGCCTTTTTAAACTAGGTATGTATTATTACTTTGATTACAACATCTATTTTCTGAAAAACATGCATATCCATGAACTCACATTTCTACTTACTAGCTGTGTAATCTTGGGCAAGTTACTTCTCTGTGCCTCATCTCCCCATCTGTGAAACGGAGAGAGTAACAGTGAGCTACTCCAGGAGTTTATAAGGTCTAAATGAATTCATTCATGAAAAGTCCCTGAGATGTCACACTGTAGCCCCTCGGAAACACCGGCTATTGTTTCCTCTCAGTCTGGATGTATAGCTACTTACTGTCTGTCGGGAGGCATGGCACAATACCTCGCAGTATGGCTGGCTTGCTGGAGGGAAAAACCAGTAACCACAGTATCCCACCAGAGACCAGAGGCGCCCTGGAAAACTGCGTGGCAAATGAAGGTGGTGGTCTGTGCTGACCCAGCAGAGCCCAGACCTGTCCTGGAGGGAAGGCTGTGGGACAGGGTTCCACCCACCTGTCTTCACCAGTGTGAAGTGCTGGGAAGATTTAGAAGCCCTTATCCAACTTGAAAACAGTGGGAAATCTTGGGGTAAGGGAGGAGGGGGCTAGGACAGCAAGTAACTTTGTCATTTTTTGGAAAAAACAATAAGACCATATTTAAACATGACTTGTCTAAATAAAAAGAGATACACCTGATAATCACCCAAGGTGATTCTTCCTCAGCCTCCCCCTGCCCCCACGCTTCCCCTCATGGCAGACCTCAAGCTCTCTACAGGGGTCTGTTACAGATAAGGTCAAGGGAGGCTGGCCTCTCCTGAGGGAATACTCTCAGAAGGGTCTGACCCAAGGAATACACTGACCAGGCAGGCCCACCACACAGCAGTCTCCCTAGGCCATGGATTCAGGATCCCTTCAGCCCTCTAGGGCACTGAGCCCTCTGGGGCCCTGGACAGCCAGACCCAGGCTTGCAACTCCCCCCTGCCACCCTGCCCCAAGCACCAGACTGCACCTTCTCTCAGGATGTCCTGCCCATAGCCCAAATGACCACTTTCCTAGGTGCTCCCAGGCCAGGCCAGCAGGCCAGAGCCCCCGCTCCAGGGCCTCGCCCAGGAGGCTGCGGTCCCACCCCAAGGGCCAGCTCTGCAGCCAGGACATGGGGCCCCACACAGCTCGACCGTTTTCCAGCTGGATTACGTGGACTACTTACAAAGCTGCTCTGGGTCTTAGTGTCCCCGTGTGTTTGCTGGGGCTAATAACAGCTTCCACCTCCAAGGGCTGCAAAACTCCTACCCATCCTTCAGAACCCCGAGATGCCCTCCCAGATGGGCCATCCTCTACGGTCTTCACTGAGGGGCCCTATGGGTGGGTGTAAAGCAAAGGGGAATGAGAGCACTCGGATCCCCTACTCCAGCCCCCAGAGCACCTTGGCCTCTCTGAAGCCCTTGCAGTGTGGGACCAGCTAGAGCCCCTGACTACGTACCTGGGATGCCATGGCTTTCTTCCCAGGTCCCTCTCTGTCCCCCAGGCCCCGCACACAGGCTAGCTCTATCCACCCCTAACCCCAGGGGAAGGAGAGCAAGAGGGACCTGAAGAAGAGCAGTCTCTTCAGATAGGCCCCAGGGCTGGGGCGATCTGTCCTGTCCCCCTCCCCAGTCCTGCTGGAGAGTGCTAGTTTGAGTACCCCAGGTTGCAGGACTCAGCCTACCCACAGGACTCTAGAGTGGGGTAGAGTGTGTGGGGAGATCTTTCCAAGTCAGCATCTTTTTTTTTTTCTTTTTAGTTGTAGATGGGCACAATACCTTTATTTTATTTTTATGTGGTGCTGAGGATCAAACCAGTGCCTCACATATGCTGAGCCAGCGCTCTGCCACTGAGCTACACAGCCCTGTCCCTGATGTTAGCATCTTCAAACAAACTTAAATTGAGCACCCCCCCCAGTACTGGGATTTATACCCAGGGGTGCTCTACCTCTGAGCCTGTACCCCCCCCCCCACCCTTATTTTTTTATTGTGAAACGGGATCTGGCAGAGCTGCCCGGGCTGTTCTGGAACTTGTGATCCTTCTGCCTGCGCTTCCCCATTAGTTGGGGTGACAGGCACACACAACAGTACCCCTGTCAGATTGAGCAATTTCTTAACACTAAAATAAAATCAGTGCGAAGCTGTCAAGCCCAGCAGGAGGAGGGCCCCTCTTGGCCAAACCAGCAGGCTGTGGGTTCAGGAAGGGAAGGCTCAGACACAGGCCTAAGTGCACAAAGGGCAGACTCCTCCCGCAGTCCAGGCTCAGACCCAGGTGGAGACAGGTACCACCCCCCAGGGCCTTAAGCCCTGTGGGGGAGGGCCTTAAGCCCTGTGGTGGACCAGAGGTTGGTGGACCAGTGACCTCAGGCCGGGCGCTGGGGGACCGCTAGGGGACCGGATGGGGGGCGCTAAGGGGGAGGCAGGTCCGGCCGCGCCGCCCCCCTCCCCCCTCCCCTCCCTCCCCCGCCGGCAGCTGGCTGCCGGGAGGCGTGACTCCGCTTCTGCAACGACAACGCAAATCTGCAATTAGCCGGAGCGTTAAACAAATCAGAAGAAACAAAACAGGCCGCCGAGCCGCCAAATCCGAGCCTCCGCTGTTTTCAAAACAAGCCCGAGGGGGGGGCCGGCGCGGGGTCTGCGAGGAGCCCGCAGCTGGTCCCGGAGGATCAGCCCCAGGGAAGGCACAGGACACCCGCCGGCGACCCGGTCAGAGTGCGGCCGTCCCAGACGGCCCCAGGTGGCAGGGCCGCTCCCCCGGCGCCGCCGGCGCCGCCAGACTCTCCGAGGACCGCGGCAGGTTACCTGGGCAGGTTACCTGGGAACCACGCAGAGGTGGCCCCGCCCGCGCCCTCCGGGGGGACCCCGCACCTCAGGGCCCACCTGGGAACACACGTGGACCCCTGCTCTCGGCGTGAGCTTCATCAGGCCCGGGGACCCCACGGAGCCATAGACACGACAGCGATGGAAACGGTTACGTGGCCCCGCTAGACGTCCCATGGGGCGCTTACCTGGCGTCAGGCACAGCTGAGCGCAGAACCGGCTAGTACCTACCCAAGTCCGCCCCGGCCTGAGAAGGGGCCCCGCAGTGGACGGTTCCGCCCCTGCTGGTGGCTCCGCCCCTGCCCAGGGTTGATCCCGGGGCTCCTTCCCCAACTCAGCTGTCAGCTAGCCACGCAGGACACCACTCCCAGCAGCCTCCTGTAGGACCCCGAACCTGGGGTTGGCGTCGTGTGACCGTCTCCCCAGGTGAAGACCTCCCCAGGTGAAGACCGAACTCTTCCGGGCAACCTGACCGAGGAGCGGGGTGGGGCTCCAGGGACAGACTGACGTCCTAGCCTGAGTCTTGCGTCAGCGACCAGAGCCTCCCACAGGACTCAGGGCAAGGTCCCCTCCCAGGTGGAGGGTGCCTACCTCTTTCCCACCAGACCAGGCTATTGGTTCTCGCTTCCACCTACCTCCACAAGTCTGGGCTACATGTCCAGCTAGAAAAGGCACACCTGGCTTCCTCAAAAGGCTTTCCTTCGGGGTGAGTCAGCCTGAGTTCCAGCTTGTCCACTTTCCATGCTCCCTACCCTGGGATGCATCCAGGCCAACTCAATCTCTGTCTGAGGCCTAAGGTCATCTAGTGCCCACGGTTCACCTGGAAAAACCCCAAGATGCCTGCCCTAGTCCCTCCTTCCATGCCAAACTGCAGCCTCTGAACACTGTGGGGGTCCTTAGACATGGTCTTCAAGCTACCAGCCATTGAGCTCCCCACCCCCACCACTTCTGAAACAATGGTGTGTGGCCTCCTCAGCCTCCTTTCCTCCCCCTGGGCCACAACCCACCTGCTACACCAGAAGGGCAGGTCCTCTCAGGCCCTGGGAGCAAAAGGTGGCCCCTTGCCCCTATATACCAGGCCTGCAGAACCACTTCCTTCCCGCTAACAGCCACTTTTTGTGCTCCAGCTACCACACCTTTCTCCCCACTTGTGTCCCTACCACACCGCAGACCTTCAAACTTAGCTCCCCACAGCATTTCACCCTTCATCAACTTGTGCTCCCAGAGGACCCCAAACTCAGCCAGCTCAGAGGACACAATGGGTCCTGTCACTCAAGCCAGCGAAAAGCTGGCTAGCTGGCTCAGCAAATCAAGAGTGCAGATAGCAGTCTGGCCACAGAAGGGCTCTTTTGGGACCCAGAGGACCCTGAGCTGCTGGCTGTTTGCCTTCCTACCCCTCTTGTGTGCCCCCACCTCATCTCCCCTTTCCCAGGCTCACCCCCAGCGGTGGGTGGTGAGAGATTAGGTCCTGGCTGGATAATCATGCAGGATGCAGCTGGCCCAGAACCAGCTCTGCCTAGAGCCCCCCTCCAGGGACATGGTGAGCAGGAGGTGGGGAAATATGGGGGTGGACGGGTGAGGGCCCCAGTGAGCGGGAGGAACCAGCAAGGCCTGTAATCTCCCTGTCAGCCTGTCAGCAGAGCGCCTCAGCGGTCACCCCAGCCCCGCCTCCCCATCACAGCAGAACCCTACAATTAGCTTGGGGCACCTCGCCAAACCTGGGTGCCAGCTACCACTCACATGTGACCACACATGTGCAGGCACACATGTCTGGCTGATGGAAGCACCTTGCCAAAAGGGGTCTTGCATCAGTACCCAGATTTGTCCCCAGGAAAAGAAGCTGGAGGGAGACACCCACACCCAGTACTTGGGATCTCCCCAGGTCCCAGCACAGTCAGTCCAGGGCTGTGAGGCTCTCAGAGGTGGACAGGTAGGAGCTGGCCTCCAGGGAGGGGCTGTGTGGGAAAGGTGGGCAGGCCATGTCAGCCAAGGGAATGGGCTACCTGATGAGTCTTCTGTCCAGCCTGAGCTAGGGGGCTGGCAGGCACGGTGCTACTAGGAGTGCTGGGCAGGACTGGAATCCAGCCTGGGGCTGAACCAGTGAGAACAGAACTGGGATTTCCCAGGGGAGAGATGCCCAGCTCAGAGTGGGAGCCTGGCCTCCCTGCAACACACCCAGGGAGGAGCCCCCATTTCTCTCTTGGAGGGCGGGCCCCCCTGCTCAGTTCAGCAAGGGGCTTGGACACAGGAGGGTCTGGCTAGGGGCCATGGACCTCAGGTCTAGATGTTGAACCCAGGGAGGCAAGGAGTGGTTCCACAGGACACACTACTGGACAAGCGGCCACCTGGGTCTCCCCACATTTTCTCCCATCCTGACATCCTCTTCTGGGTCCTAAGGATACTCAGGGTGGTCCTCAAAATCAGGCCTGTTGCCAAGGTGGAGGTAGGGAAGCCCATCTGGAGGATTATCTCTGAGGCTACAAGGGAGGGGTGGGTCATGCTGGAGCCCCTCCTACCACCACTTTATTTCTGCCAGCTTGCTCAGCTCAACTTAAAATAGCTTCTCCCACTTGCTTGACTGACAGAAGAAATGGTCCCAGTGTCAAGTGGGTGAGGTCACTGGACAGGAGGCAGGCCCAACCAGGGTTCCTCTTCTCTCCTTGCCTCAGGGCAGTTGCTATCTTCCAGGCAAAGAACACACAGATGGGCTCAATGTGTCCTGGACCCTCACTCTCCTCCAGAGCAGGCCCTAGCTCTGAAAACACTAGGCCTCCTATTGGTTCTGCAACCTCCCTTCCAGTCTAGGTCCCTGCAAGGCTCAGGTTATTTCCAAGCCCCAACTTCCTGTCAAGCTGTGCCCTCTGTAACACACACTGCAAACTCTCCATTCCTCCAAGGCAGATCACACTGGTGGGCTGGCATTGTCCTCAGAGCCCAGCCTAGGTGCTGGGAAGGGCCCAGGAGAACACGTGCAGAACAGCACACCCTCTTACCTGCTGCCTTAGTTTCAGCACCCTGCTGGGGCTGAGAAGCCTTTACAGTTGTCTATCCCCCAGATATATCCCCACAACTGGCACCAATGAGACAGGTAGGCCCATACAGCCCCACACAGGTGGCATGATGGCTCAGGGGCCAGAGGCAGAACAGAAAACTACCTGGTAAGAGAGACCCCACCCCGCCCAGGGCCAGCTGGCTGGAGCCATTCCCGCCAGGGAGCAGATGCCCCTGAAAGGCAGACAAGGCTTTTTCCTCCTCCTTCCTCTTGCTGAGGAGAATGCCCAGCTGGGGCAGCCTCAGGCACAGAGATCTGAGCTGGTCCTACATGAGGACTGCTGGTCAGCTGTACCAGAGGGGCCAGGCACTTGGGACCCAGATGCGATGGGAGAACTTGGGTTAGAACCACGGCTACACCACAGAGCCTGCCTTTCTCTGCTCAAGGCCCTGAGCCAGGTCTCAGCTGGCACTAAAATGGGGAACTGCCAGGGTTTCAGAACCCCAGGGATCTCAGAGGCTGAGGAGGAAAGGATGTGGGCACTCAGCCCAGCCCTGCCCCAGGAGCCCTGAACCCAGGCCAGGGTGAACCCCTCCTAGGTCTAGCCCATGGGATGCCCCCCAGGGAGGCTACCAGCCATAGGAGGGCCTGGGGGTGTGTGTGTGAAGGGGGCTAGGCAGCAGAGGCAGGACCAGAGAACCACAAAGGACAGGAAACAAACCCCCAGCTCCAGGTCTGGACCAGTGCAAGACCTCCCCAGTGACACTCTTCATCAAGGGTACTGCAGGCCTGTAGTATCCGGTAAGCAGCCTGCTACACCATTCCTGGCCACACAGACTCCACTGGGACCTGAATCCCACCGCAGAGCAGAGTCACAAAGGCTTCCCAGAGTGGGTGATAGTGTTGGGGGTTGGACAGGCAAGGCCTAGGCTGGCCCTTCAAATGCTCTCACCCAGACAAAGCAGAAGGGCCAGGCAGGGATTGGCCTGGGGCCCCGACTGTCGCTTGGGGAACCCACCATTGTAGGGTTCTTGGTGGAACCCACCCCACCCCAAGGCATAGGAAGTATGAGCCTGAGTCACAGGGTGTAAAATCCCAAAGGGGAAGAAGGCAGAGGAACTCTATGTGACTTGGAAAGGCTAAGTAAGCTAGGAGTCCCCACCTCCAAGCTGCCCACCCAACTGTGGCCCCCAACTCAATCACAGGCACTGCCCTGCCCTTCCCAGCCCATAATTAGTCAGAGCCCAGCCCTATCCCAGAGGCAGCCCCACCCTTAACGTAAACAGCCCTTACTCTCTGAGAGCCTCCACCCCATCCAATCACCTACTCCAAGAACCTGAATCTACCTCAAGGAAAGGAGGTCAGGCTGGGGGGCCACCTGGGCCCTTCCACAGGTGGACTGAGCCCTCGCTGACCAGTTCATTCCTCCAGGCAGACTGGGCACAGGAAACCTTCAACAGGGAAGACTACTCCCCACACCTGCATGGCAAGGCAGGAGGCAGGCTGCAGCAGGAGGGACTGGGGAGTGGCACAGCCCTCCAGGCCACGTGGTCCTGCCTATCTCAGAGGAGGGGTGATGTCAAGGGAGGGTGCTGGAAGCTCTTTCCTCCTGTGTCCCCTGTCCGTGCCTAGCATTCAGAGGGCCATCAGCACTAACCCTCAGTTTGTGGGTACCAGGTAGAGGATGAGGCATGGTAATGTGCCCAGAATGGCTGATGTCCTGGTGGTGACGGAGTGTGTGCCATATGGACCCCTCCCCAGGCTGCCAGCCCACCCAGTGCCTTCCAATTCAGTCTCTTCTGCTCCACTTGCCTGGGCCAAGGCCAAGCCTCTGGGCTTCCTGCCTTGGGCCTCGGTGCCCACTCTGTCTCCCCAGCGTGGCTGCTGGGCACACAGCCTCCTAGGGAGCACAGCAGCCTCCAGTCCCAGGCAGCCACCCCAGCATCTCTGGCCCCAGTCTCCCACCTGTGAGAGGTCCTGAGGAGCACCACAGTCTCCTGGTGGGGGTGGGGGGTGCTAGGTGAGGGCGGGGCTGCCCCTCAATGGTGGGGAGAGGATGTGAGGTTCAGCTGGCAGGAGACCCCAGGGATTTGCCTACCAGCCTGATGGACCCTCCTGCTGGGGCCCTCTGACCTGTCGGAGGGGTGTGTGGGTTATGGGATGAAGGAGGTCCCCCAGCTGTGCCCAGAATGCTTCCTCCCCCAGGGCCTCCTTCAGGGGGCCTGAGCCCACTGCAGAGCAGGCTAGGGTTGACCTTGGGGCCTTCTCAAACTCAAAGGTGACACATCCCCTCCCTGACCGGTCTGAGCAGCCTCCTCAGGAGGTGGTGGAGCTGCCTGGACTTGCCAGTCCCTCCCTCTTGGGGCTCTCAACCCACGGCCCGGAAGTGGATCCCTCTCTCACGGCTGCCTCCCACTTTGAGTGGCTGGACACGGCTGGATAATCCAAAATAATTCCTTCTTGGCAGGCGGCCGGCGGGGGAGGGGGGACTCACATTCCAAACCCTGTTTTTCTCAGTGACTTCCCTCTGCTCTTGGGGCTAGGAGCCCCTGGCCAGACATCAGGCCTCCCTGACCTTGTGTTGGAGTTGGAGAGGTCGGGGGTGGCTCAGAACTGCCAGCCCACCTGCTTGTTCCTCAGTCTGGTCTAGTAATTTCTGTGCAACTTGCTAGAGCTGACCCCCACCTCCCTGGGAATCTTCTCTTCTGGACCAGGGAAGGAGGACTCCTCTCACCACAGTCTGCCTTTCCAGTTGGTTCTCCCTAGGTGCCAGGGTACTATCTGGGGGTGCGGTCAGCTGAGAGCCCCCATCTCTGAGCAGCCCCAATCTTCCACTCCTACAGTAGGTTGTGTGTGTTTGTGTGTGGGGGGGAATTTCTGAAGAGGCTCAGCTTTAAAGCCCTCAGCACACCGGCTGGGCTGAAGTTGGAAATCAAAAGAGACTTCCCCAGGGCAAGTGAGAGCCCAGAGAACCCCCCTGGCCCCATAAGTTCCATCAGCTTGGGGCCTAGCCTCATCCTCAGTCCCCAGTCCTGCCACTACCATGGTGGCCACAGACAGACAGAACCCTTCCTTCCTTCTCCCAGGAGCTGGAAGAGGAGCCAAGTGACGTGGCAGGAAGCTCCAGATAAAGGACACAGGACCCCCCAAATTTGCCAAACAGCCTGACCACGAAGGAGGGGGGGACGGCCCATCCATAAGGGTCCCCTTCAGGAGAAGGGCCTGAGTGCTGAACACCCTCCCCAAGTTCTAAGACTTCTTGGGTCCACCCAAACACCACGCCAGGAGGGGCGGAGGAGACCCTGCTAGGAGGCGTGGGGCCTCGCGAAGGGCTGGATGTTGGTTCCTCCGCCACGGGTCCCCTCCACCCTGGAACCTTGTCCCTGGGGGCTGGAGGCCTTGCAGAGGCCTGCCCGTGGGTCCAGCTCCCGAGGAAAGCCCGCAGAGCCAGGTGTCTGCGCAGGCTTAGCGGGGGCTGGGGCGGCGGAGCTTTCGCACTACAGACTCGACCTGCCGGCCTCCGGTGCCAGGATCTCGGCGACTAGCGGGGCCTGGGCGGAGAGGGAGGGTCGGGAACTAGCTCGGGTCAGACGCAGCTCCAGAGACTGCGGAGCCCCCGCCGGGCCAGGCCAGTCTCCCAACGCCCGTCGCCGCAGGCCTCGTCCGCCGCCCGGAGGCGCGTGGGGCGGGGCAGCCGGCCCCGGCCCGACCGGCCGCGGCGCAGGCCCGCGGCGCCCTCCTCTGAGCGGCGGTGCCTCGGATCCCCGAGCCCGGGCGCGGCAGGCCACAGCAGGGCAGCGCGGACGCGAAGCCCCGGCCCCAGTGCTACGCCCCACACAGGCCCTGTCCCCAAGCGCGGTACCTGCACGTCCGCCGACGAGGCTCGATGGCGCCCGGGCCGCGCTCGGCGCAGCGCTCCGGACCGCGCGGCTGCCATGGAGACGGGCCTTTGTGTGGCCGAGGAGGGGCCGGAGCGCGCGGGAGCCGCGGGCCCCGCCCCCGCCGGGGAGAAGAGAGGGAGGACCGGGAGAGGGGGAGGGGTGGGGGAGGGACGGGGCGGTTGGTGGGAGGGGAGGGGAGGGGAGGGCACGGCGGGGCGGGGCTGGCCGGCTCTCCCCCCGTGCGCCCCCGGTGCGCCCCCCCACCTCCGGGCCCAGCGGCTACTCGCGCAGGACGAGTTTGCGTGGGGTTTGCGCCGGGCAGCACCCTGCCTGCCCTGCCGCTGTCCCAGGACTGCTGGCTCCCGTACAGTCTAGGGCCAGGGCACCGTCTCCCGAACGCCCAGGTCCACTGGTGGTAAGCCTTTGGCTTAGCACTAAGGGGGTACCCCGTGCATGCCAGAGGTCCCCAAGCGTTCTGAGATGAGCAGGCAGCAGCAGCCCCATCCCCAAAAGGGAACAGGCCGGTTCCATCCTGCCGTTTTGGGTGAGGGCTGCCTGACCTTGACCCTGTACCGGGACCCACAGCAGCCCAACCTCCTAGGGAGAGAGGGCACTTGGGACCAAGTCTCAAAACTCACTCAGGGCCCTTCATCTGCCTCTTTTCCAGGACAGTAAGAGGGACAGAAACTCTTCCTGAGGGTCCCATTTTAGGGATGGAGCTGGCCCCAGTTCCAGCCTCTTGAGCGCCCCATGCCCTAGTCCCGATGCTCCCGGGATTCGGACCCTCCAGTTGCAGATAGGATTTGGGGCCTAAACCTACTCTGGCTCCGCTCTGTGATATCCTTTCTCTGAGGACTTCTCAACCTTGCAGATGATTTACTTCCTCTTCTCTCTTCCTCAGGCATCTCCTCCTCCAGTGCTCCCCCACCCTGGCACCTGCCCCAATACTCAGCCTCCCCCAGCTAGATAAAACCATTGCAGATCTGATTGGGAACCTGTCAATCATTAGTTCTTTCAGTCTGTCTGTCTTCCCTCAGTCCCAAACAGCCAGGCCCTGACCCTGTCCAGCACACTCCTTCTCTAACTGGGTCCTGAACAACAGCAGCTGTCACAACAGCCAAACACCCCCCACTAGAGTACTCCAAAATTACGAGGGTCTAATAGGGCTGCAAACTTTTTATTAAAAAAAAAAAAAAGATAAGCACTATCACATTTTAATCCCAAAGATGTAGGAAGGCCACTATCCCAGATTAAAGGAGTCTTGAAATAGAATACAGGAAGCTGGAGGGTAAAAAGCCACCCTTCCTGTCTGCCCCTGGAGCAGCTCTGCAGCATGACTTCCCTCAGCCCTCCCTGACCCCCACAGGCCTGCTCAGAGCCCTCTCCAATTTGGGGGGCTGGAACCCCTACCTCTCTATAGACCTTCCTCTACCTCCAGGCTATACCTTCGGCCTGGCTTGGAGGCAGGGCAGGTCCAAGACACTGCTTGGGACAGAGGCCAAGCCATTTAGAGCTCAGCCATCCTGGGAGAGCAGGGGGCAGCAACAGGATGGAGCTGGCAGAAGGACCCAGCTGAAGCCACGGTTTTAGGTTGTATGTGTGGGATACTGGGGATGAAGCCAGGCCATCATGCTGCTAGGAAAGTGCTCTACCACTGAGCTCATTTTTTAAAAAATTTATTTTGAATAAAATAAATTCTGAGCTCATTTTTTAAAAATTTTATTTTGCCTCCAACTTGTGATCCTCCTGCCTCAGCCTCCTGAGTAGCTGGAATGAAAGGCATGTGCCACTGCACCTGGCTTTGCAGTGGGCCCTACAACAGAACCTCTTGTGGAGGTCAGCGTTGCGGCTGGCCACATAGGAAGGCACCAGCACCTTGGAAAAACCCTAGAGACCAGGCTCAGTAGGGAGCTGGCATACCCAAGCCAGATAGTTGGGGGTACTGCCTGGGGCTGCACTAGGAGTTGGTGTCGCCCTTCTTCACTCTGGGGTCTTCACCTCCACACACCCAAACTCTTGTTGCCAACACTCATCTCCTCTGACCCTGCACTGGAGTGACCTAGCTCATCTGGCCATCATCACCCATCATCACCTCTCCTGTGTTTCAGTTTTCTCTTCTGTAAAATGGGCACAGCAGCTGTGGTTGGGGGTGGATGTCTGTGCAAATACTGCCGGCATTCACGAACACTGGACCAGCACCTTGGCCTGTGGGGACTTGGCTAAGCCCAGCATGGAAAGCTAGGCAGCACTCAACCTACCCTGGCTTCATAGGGGGATGTGAGCCGGGATTCCTTACAGTTGAGTTGCCCGGGGCTTCAGAAGAGAAGCAAAATCCCTCCCCCAGCCCTACACCTACCTGCCTGCTCCACCAGTGCCCCTTTCGGGCCTCCCAGGGCCAGAGCCCAGTCTCTGTGGACAGGGCCTCCCAGCAGCTGCCCTGTGAGGCATCCACATAGTCTAGTTTCAGTGTCTTCAGATAAGGACACTGAAGTTCCGAGTGGTCAGGAGACCCACCCATAGGCTCCCAGTAGGTGATTCTCAACTGAGATTTGGCTGCAGTTCTGGGTCCACACCTCAGTGCACGTCCTCCCATGGTCCCTGATGGTGCTGCTACCCTGTGCTGAGTGGTGAGACACTGTTCCTCACTGGACCCAGGTCTGGTGGTGGTGAATGAAGGGAACACCAATACCCAAAGGTGGCACCTCAGAAATGGTACCCTCTCTCCTGCCACAGAGATCAGCTGTACCCCAAGGCTGTGGGAGCTGGTCAGGATGCTCCATGGCAGGGGTGGACACAAGGGGACAGCCAGGCAGGCCACTGGCAGGTGCCTGTATGGAGAGCATGGATCTGGTACTCACTGGGATGGGTTTTGTTTCTTGCCTTTAGGTGCTGGGGACAGAACCCAGGGCCTCCCGTGTGCCAGGCAGGTGCTCTTACTGAACCACTGCCCAGCCCCCCGGGGGTGCTTCAAGAGAGGGAGCCAGGGCCATGCCAGGAGAGCCTTTCCCAGCAGCCCTGCTGGGCCCTCACACTCCCCTCGATTGCCCCACCCCAATAAACCACAGCCCCAGGCAGGCAGGGGACAGGTCCTCACATGGCACAGTAACCCCTACCCTCAAGAGCCTGACTGTGGACCAGGTGCCCTTCTTGTCCCCAGACAAGGCAGGGGTGAGCAGATGGTGAGGGGAGAGGCCTACCCCCCTCCTAGGCAGGGTAGCCTGCTGAGGCCAAAGGACACCTCAAACACGGAGTGTGGGCAGATGGGCGCCAGGAGGGGTGGGCAGTGGGTGCGCCCAAAGCTCAGTCCCCTCCCACTTCCCTCTGGCTGCAGCCCATGGAGGGCAGGTGGGGCCCAGAAGGGGGGCACGGTTTTGCCAGCACATAATCCCCCAACAGTCAGGGACCAGGCTGTGGTTCCAAATGTCACGTTTACTGCTGGGACAAAGGTGGTGAAAGTCGAGGGGCCACAGCCTGGGAAGGGGGCAAAGGCTGGGAGCTCAGGCTTGGCTGAAGGTCACCCCAGGGTGGAGGGGCTTGGCAGACAGGTTCCAGGGACTGCACACCTTGCCCCACCCTAGGGAGGGCACAGGACAGCCTGCAGATCCTTGGGCAGGGAGCCGATGACCGTCTCAATGTACAGTTGTGCCCGCTGCAACGTCACCTCCTTCACTGGCAGCTGGTGGCTTTGTGCCCGCACCTGCAAGGGCAATGGTTGTCAGGTGCAGATGTGACCCTCCTGCTGGACAGGTGGTGGCTGGGCACGACAGGGTGATGTCTCACCAGCTTCTCCCGAAGTTTCAGCACCAGGTCTACCACTTCTACCTCCGACTTGTCCTGCATCCAGGTCTCGATGTTCTGACAGGGGCATTTTGGGTTCTCTGTCACTGAGGCCCCCTCCCTGTCCAGGATTGGGCCCACCCTCTCACCCCTGGTCCTCCCTCACCGCCTCACAAATCGCCTCCAGGTGCAGCGCTTCCAATCTCTGGGCCATCTCTTTGTGCCGCTGCCGGTACCAGCCGTCAAAATGGGGTGACTTAAAAAATCGCCTGTGGGTGGCAAGTAGCAGCAGCTGTTGGGTTGTTCCAGGGTGCCAAGGGTGGCCATGGGCAGCCTGTGTCCACCATCTACCAACCTGTAGAGGCCCAGCCAGTCGCCCTTGAGAATGCAGGTGAGCTGGGGTCCTGCATGCTCCAGGCTCTGCAGGAAATCCTCCTGATGGAAGGGGCGGATCTGGGGAGGGGTCTGAGACGGGGGCCAGGTGAGCTCGGTGCTTGGGGAGCACAGCCCGACAGGTCCTGCCTGTTGGGGGCTGGGAACCTCCTCACAGGACTTGTCAGATCCCTGGATGGCTCTTCCCAGGCAGAAGCCCCTCTAGAGCTTGTCAGACCCCTTTCTGGTGGCCTCCCCATTTCTCTGCCCTGTGAGGGACCCCGGGTGACTTGTGCACTACCTCCCTCCCCACCTCTGCTCCATGTAGACGTCCACCCCACCCTTCACTTCTCTGAGATGGGGACAAAATCCACCATTCCCAGAACCCTCTGGACCCCACCTTCCAGGGTGTGATGCTCTTCTGCAGTGGCATGAGGCTGGCCATGTAATGCTCCTGTGGGTGGGAGGGGAGTGAGCCTGGGGTCATAGCCCTCTGCCGCCCTCCCCTCCTGCCCAGGCCTCACCAGGGGGATGATGAAGCTCTGTGTGAGCTCCAGGAGGTGCCGCCTCAGCAGGGCACTCTGCATGTCCCAGGGCCGCTTCTTCTGCACACCCTGCAGGAAGGAGTCCGGGGCTGAGCCCCAAAGCAGCCTGAGCCCACGTGGCCCTCCACAGCACACCAGGAGCCTGCATCCAGTGCCCCCCCCCCCCCCCCCCCCCCCCCGGCAACCCGCACCTTGAGCAGCCGTTTGAGCAGCGCCTTGTCCCGGTGCAGGTGGGCTGTGTAGGAGGTGTAGAGGCCTGGTAGGAGGAGAGAGCTGGGCTGTCCTTCTGTCCTTCAGGGACCTCCCCCCACACTCCTGCAGCCCCTGCACACCCCACCCCAGCCCATCCCAGACACTTCACGGTCACAGAGGAGAATATTCTCCCACCTCACCCCGTGAAGCCTCTGAGGGGAAGGAGAGGAGGGAGACCCGCCAAGGGCAAAACAGGACCCTCAGCAGCAGAGGGACCCCAGCCGGGCACAGACCTGGCTTAGTGTCAACAGTCTTCAGTCTGGAGGGCTTCTTCAGCTTGACCTGCTTAGGAAGGTCCCCTGCGAGACATGTGCAGTGGCCAGGCCTCAGTGCCCAGAGCTCTGGCTATTCACAGGCCTAGAGGTCATCGGGTTCAGACCCCTGCAAGTCCCAACCTGGGTGAGGCTTCTGAGTTCCCTACCTGGACCTCCCCAGGACCCCTCACCTGACATCTTGGGTTCCCCGATTCGAAGTACATGGGGCCAGTGCTGGAGTGTTTTGATAAAGAAAGGGTTTGTGACTCCCAGGACCACGTTTGGTCTAGAGAGAGAGAGAGAGAGGGAGAGAGGGAGAGAGAAGAGGCAGAGAAAGGTCCAGGGATGGTGGCCAGGGCAGGTGGGGAGGACGCGCACTTACGGGGCCTGGGTGCGTGTGGTGAGCTCCTTGAACTCACTGTCATGGATGGTGAAGTAGGGGCGGAAGTCACAGCAGAACTTGAGGGGCTGCAGGCAGCTACAGGACAGGGACAGCAGGAATCAAGTGAGGGGGACAGCCTGGCCCGGCCGGGATGGTCCAGTGCATGAGGTTCATACCTGGTCAGGGCCAGCACCATCTCTGAGGACACGTCAGGTGAAGGCGCCAGGACCACCAGGGGCTCCCCAAGAAGCATGAGCTCCCACAGCATCTGCACATGGGTCAGCACGGGCTGAAAGCACCTGGTGCCAGGCAGCAACAGGTGGGGAGGTCAGGCAGAGGCCGAGGTTCCCTGACCCCTGCCATTTCCCCTGCCATTTCCCCTGTGGGCTGAGCAGCTCTCTGTTGCACACCATGGGCTGAGCTCAAGCTCTGGTGAACACAGGGCCCTACCCCAGTGGCAAGATGGTGGGTAGGGACATGTGAAGAGACAAGAGTGTGTCTTGGGCTAGCATAGCCACCCCCTGTTCCAACATACCAAACCAAGTCTGGCTCTGGGAATGGGGAACTCAACCTAGACTCTGTCTGAGGGGCCGGCAATCCTGTAGCAGCCCCGAAACCCAAGTAGGGGCTACCTACCCAGATTCTGCAGCCCTGATTCCTGCTGGGCCAACTATGGGGCAGGACAGTCTCAAAACCCAGACCTAGACTTGCTTAGAGAGGCAGAGAGGGGTTTCCTCAGGCAGCAAATGTCTCCCAAAAGCCTCTCTGGGCACCTGCCTTCTAGAACCTTCCTGTCTACCATGCCCCTTTCCTACGGGCACAGGTTTCCTCTTCTGCACAAGTCTTCTCTTGCAGAACTGTCCAAAGGGTCACTCAAGATGGGCAGTCCTCACCTTAGGCAGCAGCACGTAGCATCCCACAGGGCTCACCTGAACAGGTCTAATTCATGGACACTGGAAAGGACCACTGGGGCAGGCAGCCTTCCTTCCTCCCTAGGTGCACATCCCATCCCGGGTGGACAAGCTGGAGTCCAAGCCTCAAAGCCGTGTGACCAGAGGTGGGGGCTGGGGCTGGGGACCTGGCTTTGGGTTGAACCCTGCTCCCAGGCCAGGTGATATTGTAACCTCCACCCACAAGGTGGGCTGGGAGGTTACAATATCACCTGGCCTGGGAGCAGGGTTCAACAAAGCCCAGGTCCCCCAGCCCCAGCCCCCACCTCTTGGTCACACGGCTTTGGAGGCTTGGACTCCAGCTTGTCCACCCGGGATGGGATGTGCACCTAGGGAGGAAGGGAAAGGCTGCCTGAGTAAGCAAGCGAATCCATGCGCCTCTGGCGCTCACTCTTCAACTGATCCTCACCTGGATGACGACTCCCATGACAGGTAGGTTCAGGGTCTGCCCAGGCACGGGGGCTGGCCATTGGTCAATCTCATTACAAACTGTGGACATAGGTGACCAATGTCAGGAGCTCTCCCCAAGGAGAAGCTGTGTGCTAAGGCCCACCAGGGGCTGCAGTTGGGATGAGGAGACTGTGTTGATGTGCCTGATGGTCACTCACCTGCTTCCAGGCAGGGTGCCAATTTGTCAAAATATTCAGGGGCAATTAGGCTCAGCAGCGACTGGAACAGCCGGACAAAAGGCAGGCGGGACACCAGTACCAAAGACTGTAGTGACACAGGGTATCAGACGATACCCCTCTCCAGACACCACCCCAGCTACTTAGGGCCCTATGGGACCCTAAAGCCAGGCTTACCCAGAGTTGGCCCAGGGTAGCACATCCCAATTCATAGGAGAGCTGCCCTGGAATGGCCAGGTTCAGACCCCAGGATTATTAGGGAAAACCCAATGCCTCCCAAATAGGGTGGAGAAACCCCCAGACGACAGCTGGGTGGGGCAGGAGTCTAGCCCTTCAGAGGGAAATGAGAAGTGACCAAGAGTTCAGGAATGACCTCCCCAGGGGCCAAGCAGCTTTTGCCTCAGTGCCTGAATTCAGAACTGAAGCTGTCTTAACCCTGAGAGTGCGATGGGCCCGTGGACCATGAGGAACAGGGATGTCCTGGGCCTGGAGACTGACGGCCAGGAAGGGGCCACAGAGGAATGAAGCTCCCAGAGGACTGGGACTCCTATTCCACGCCGCACATCGCCTTTCCTGCTGCTTGCCAGTCTCCCCTCTCCAGGGCACCACCCCAGAGTGGCCGGCAGCTCACCTTCTGGAAGTAGCCCCTCCTCACAGAGCTGTCCTTCACCTGCCTGAAGTACACGTAGCCAAGGTAGTGTGCTGGCTCCCTCTGGAAGGAGCACGGTGTGAGCCAGGCCCCACCCAGGCCAGCTGTCTAGGCCAGGGACAAGGGTGGCAAGAAACAGGGCAGGGAGGCAGGGAGGAGGGGGGCTGAGGATTCGGGGGCTCCTGCAGGGGCTGTCCCTGCACTCTGGGGCCGGGTACCAAAGTGGAAGCCTTCCAGGGCAGGGCTGGGGTTCCCTGGGTCCGACGTAGACAACACCACTCCAGGGAACACATCAGCTGACACGAAAGCCCAGGGGCTGCACACCTCTGCTCACTGAGTCAGGCACTGTTCCACCCCAGCCCTGCCCCCCAGTACGCAAAGAAGGTGCTCCAGGGACTCGCGTGAGTCCCCAGAAGAGCTGGCCCACCCCGAGTGGAGGCTGGGACCTGGGCTTGCAGAATACGCAGAGCTTGTAGCAGTTAATGACCCGACAGAAGGGCCTGCGTGGGTCAGCTAGGGTCCCCTGGAGAGGAAGGGACGAGCTGACTAGAGGCAGCCCCCTGCTCACCTGCAGTGCCACGGGGGCCCCACCATTGTAGGGTCTGTCGTCTGCATGCCAGGGGCTCCTCTGCCCTCCACACTGGCGCATCCGGAAGCTGAACTGAGTGTCCCCAAGGCAGCCTGCGAAGGGGCAGCCCCACCATGCAGGTCAGGGTTGGAGCCTCTCCTGCTGTCTCATAGGGGTGGGGACCAGGGACCAGAGCCCTGCCTGGTGTGAGCCAGGCCCCACCCAGGCCAGCTGTCCTCTGTTGGCACCAGTGCCCTGGAGGGGAAGCTCAGCTCGAGGGATCTGTTTCCCAGTGGACCCCTGTCCTGATTCCTGCACACCCCTCACCTAAAGGTCTTGCGACAAACTTAGTACAGAGAAGAACCTGCAGCTCCCTGGTGGGAGGCTGGTTCAGCCTGCCTCAACACACCAGGCACCAGACAAGGGCCTCCGGTGGAGACCAGAGTGCTGGTGCCTCTGCCCAGACACATCTTTCTATGAGAATGTGAAGAAGCTGGCTCCTGGCTCAGCATGGGCTCTGGAGGTCTCCACTGGGTGGGGATCAGGGGGTGTGACCCATCACTGCAGCACC
This sequence comes from Ictidomys tridecemlineatus, assembly GCF_052094955.1. Classification (NCBI taxonomy): domain Eukaryota; kingdom Metazoa; phylum Chordata; class Mammalia; order Rodentia; family Sciuridae; genus Ictidomys; species Ictidomys tridecemlineatus. The sequence continues at coordinate 592,697 of NC_135482.1, read as the reverse complement.
CCATGTTCTACTGGCAGCTTTGATGCCTCTGGCCTGGGCCCCATCGGCCCCCTTCTTGCCCATCTCTTCCCCTTTCCAGAGCTAGGGTCCAACCCAGGAAGGGTGGGGCCACCTACCTGAGTGGGAGTCAGGAAATGACAGGTAGCAGATGCTGCTTTTCTGAAACACAGAGTCTGGTGAGTGAGAGCTGGCTCATTCCTGGGGGATGTCCACTCCCAAGACGGCCAGGACTTACCTCCTTGTCTGTGAGCTGGAAGTCACTGGGGTACACCAGCTGCAGGGGAAGACAGAGCACTGTGTGGCACCACTGACAGCAGCTGAAGTGGTGTGGCCAGCTCTTCTGGACCTCTTCTGCCTTCCAGCGTCCCTGTCCCTCTCAGTGCACTGTCTTCTCTGACCTAGACCCTCCCAGTTCCTTGCTGTTCCTCATCCCTTCCCTGACCTCCAGGTTCAGCACACTCCCCTTTCCGCTCAAGCCTCTCACTGTCTACTTCCTGGGCCTCTTAGCACAAGGCCAGAACAACGGGATTGACTGTCTTACTCCTTTGCCCATGGCCACCTGGCCAAGCCTCACCACCTCCTGTGCAGACTGTGGTGGGGCCTCTCTGCCTCTTCCAGCCTGGACAGCTTCCATGGCATCAAGAGGGCAGCTCTGGAGCTCACTTCCCTAGAGCTAACTTGCTAGGCTCCCACTCCCTCACCACTGCCCCAAGCCAGTGTCCCGGGCCTCACGGCCTGCCACCTCCTCTTGGGCTGCTCGGAAGTCACCTGATGCAGCAGGAACCCACTCCGTGATGGCAGCTTCCTGCTAGGCATTCTCTACCCATCCAACTGTCTTCACTGGCTCTCCCCAACCTGGGCCTGTGCCCCACCTATAAGTGATCATCTGGACAAGCCTTATCCTCAGAGAATGGACGGGCTAAATAAGCTCTGAATGTTCTAGAGACAGGGTGTGCCCTGGAGGCAGCAGGCCGTGCAGGTATAGCCAGGAGTCAGGTCCCGCACCTGAGGCACTGGCAAAGGTCAGAGTCAGGGTGAGGGTCAGGGTCGGCTGCTGTCAGTGGTGCCACGCAGTGCTCTGTCTTCCCCTGCGGTAGGTTTAAGCATCCCGTAGGATTCTTAAAAGGTAGGGGCCCTAACTGGGTTGAGGAATACATCCCTGTAATGCCAGCTCCTCAGGAGGCTGAGACAGGAGGATCAGAGGCCAGGCTGGGCATCTTAGTGAGACTCTGTCTTAAAAAAATAAAAAGGGAGGGCTGGGTTGTGGCTCAGAGGTAGAGCACTCGCCTAATAAGTGCGGGGCCCTGGGTTCAATTCTCAGCACCACAATAAAAATAAATAAATAAATAAAAGTATTTTTTAAAAAAATAAAATAAAAAGGGGTCTGGGTTGTGGCTCAGTGGTAGAGCTCTTGCCTAGCATGTGTGAAGTACTGGGTCTGATTCTCAGAGCCCATATAAATAAGTAAAATAAAGGTCCACCAACACCTAAGCCATATATATATATATTTTTTAAGGGTTGGAAATGTAGTTCAGTGGTAGAGTGGCCCTGGGTTTCATCCTTAGTACCAAGGGGAGTGGGTAAAAAAAGGAGCCCTTGTGGTATCTCCTGGGCTGGCTCTCCCAGAAAGCAGGTGTTCCTAGAGCCTGCTGGTCTTTGTCCATGGGCTCCCCTTTCACTGATGACCCCTGTCTATCCCCGTGAGTCATTCAGGCTGGACAGGGTTGCTCTACCCTGGGGTGTGCAGGGGTATGCTGAACTCAGAAAGGTGAGTTGCTGTGCCCGCACTGAGGGTTTGGTCTGGGTTTGCTGCTAGATCCACTTTGTGTCTTTAGCTGCATGCTAATTCTCTTGAAGGCAGGCACTCTGTCCCTGATGCTGCTGCCTTCCTTATCTGTCAGGGAACAGACCCTCCCCAACTATGATGTTTGTGGAATGTGTGAAAACAAATCAGTGAAGCCAAGATAGGTAGGTATGATGGTTAGTGTCAAGTGTCAATTAGATTGCATTAAGGAAAACAGAAAAGTGGTAAAGCATACTTTTGTGTGGTGTCTCCAGAGGAGTAGACTAATTGGGGAAGGTCTGCTTTCAATGTAGGAAGGCACATCAGTCAGGTGGAGGCTCAGACCAAAAAAGTAGAAGAAAGGCAATTTCCTGACTCTCCTGGAGCTAGAGCTCTTTTTCTCCTGGCTTTGGACCAGGACTCTTAAGTTCTGCAGCCTCTAGACTCCAGTTAGCCCCACTCCAGCCTTTGGCCTGGGCCTCAGAGGTACACCACCAGCTTTCCTGTTTCTGAGGCCTTCAGACTTGTACTGAGCCATGCTACCAGTTTCCCAGGGTCTCCAGATTGTAGACAGTCTACTGTGGGACTGCTCGGCCTCCATAATCACAGGAGTAAATTCCCCTAATTAATCCCCCTCATCCATCTATCCACACATTGGTTCTGTCTCTCTGAAGCACTCTAATAATACTTACAAACCTTAGTCTTGGAGGGCAGCATGGTCAAGGAGGTGCCAGTCAGGCTTGCTCCAAGAGGAAGGGAGCCAGCAGTGGGAAGAGGAGGCAAGGGGGCTGGACCTACAGGATGCTCCAGGATTCCTCCATGAGAGTCAGGATCCACAAGACTACACAGGCTGAACCTGTATCTGCACTGAGCGGGGCTGAGGACAGGTGGGTACCTGGAGGCCCCAAAGGGCCCTTTCCTTAAGGTCAGGGTCTGTACCTGGTCTGACGGTCACAGGAGTCTTGCAGAATCTGAGGAGGCCACCTTGGCCTCTGAACTCTGTGTCCATATCCAGGGCCCTTCTAGAACAACTGACCAGGAAACTCCTGTTCATGGCTTACCTGGAGCTAAGTGCTCAGGTAGGGTCATGCCAAAGTGAGGAGACAAATGGAACAAATCCTTAGAGAAAGGAGTAGCTGCAGGCCAAGTTCCGCCTGCCCAGGGACTACTTCAGCGTCTTGTTCTTTTCATCTGAGCTAGTCTGCACAGGTCACCACTCCTGGTCACTGAGAACTTTGCTTGGAGAGGTAACTCTAGGCAGTGGTTTTCAAGCATGATATGCAACACCTAGGGGTCCACAAGGCCAAAGCCATTGCCGTAAGTCAGTACCATCTTTACTCTCATCTTCTCACACAGTTCCCAGAGGCCATGAGGTATGCTGTCCCCTGGGAGACTCACTGCAGGACCTGACATGAGAATCTAGCTGTCCTCTATTTGGTCAGATACTAAAAAGGTTTGTGAAAATGTCAAAGGAAGCTGGGCATGGTGGCATATGCCTGTAATCCCAGTGGCTTGGGAGGCTGAGGCAGGAGGATCTCAAGTTCAAGAGTAGCCTCAGCAACTCAGTGAGACACTGTCTCTAAATAAAATATAAAAAGGGCTGGGGATATGGCTTAGTGGTTAAGGGCCCCTGGGTTCAATCCCCAGTACCAAAAAGAAGTCAAATGATACCTTTCTTTTTCACTCAATTATTTTTGTTTTGGAAAACATGGTTGTTGCCATAATCATATATTATTACATCAATATGTAGGATGTGGGCTGAGGATGTGGCTCAGTGGTAAAAGTAGTTGCCTGGCATGCATGAAGCAGTGGGTTCAAATCCCCAAGCACCCCCCCCAAAAAAAAAAAAAAAACACACATAGGATGTTTTGGGATTTGTGTGTTTTGTTGTTGTTGTATTGTACTAGGGACTGAACTCAGGGCCTTGCACAGCTTTACACCCAGTTCTTATTTTTGAGAAAATCTTGCTAAATTGCCTGGGCTGGCCTCAAACTTGTAATCCTCCTGTCTTAGCCTCCAGAGTAGCTTAGAGGCATGTGACACTGTGCCTGGTAATGTTTGTTTTTCTTAAGTTAAAACTATTAAATTTCTCAGCTTTAGTTTCTAGCATAATAAGCATTGATAGATATAACCCATGCTAACAAAAGACTCTCTGGGGTCCTCAATAATTTTTAAGACTAAAAAGGGGTCCTGAGACTATGCAATAGGGACTGCTGCCCAAGCAGGTGTGGCCAACACAGTGGAAGGCTCTTTGGGCACTCTGGTTACAAGGCACCCAGAAGTCTCTCCAGGGATCTGGGATACTGAGGTGTGTTTTCAAGGGCTGCGGTGGCAGAACCCGGACCTTTCTTCATCTGACCTGAACTTTCTGGTCACCCCCATCACTCTATTCACTCTTCTCTCAAGCTAACTCTAACCCTTGCGTACAGGTCCCGGTGTACCCATCTGCATGGGAATCCCACCTACAGGCGCTGAGGGAGGAGTCCTATGAGCACTACAGGTTCAGAACTACTTGCTCTCTGTCTCTAGCAGAGGGTGAACTCCTTTAGGGCAAGAGCCTGTCTTCTTGTTTATTTCCACATTGCTGAGCTCTGGCACTGCAGGGCCTGCTCAGTGGCTGAGGCACGGGTCTGCATCAGGTCTGATGGTCATAGGATCTTGCAGCACCTGAGGAGACCATTTCATGCAGCTGTTCCGTACTTGATTTACTTAATGACTGAATCAATGGATAGCCCTTGCCTTTGCTGCTTATGTTAGCTTTCTGAGAAAGGGGTTACCTGAAACAGGTTCCCTCCTCTGACTGCCGTTCTCTGATCCTCCAAGACTAAGCTGAGCCTATTTCAGTTTCCTGGAGGTGACCAGTGTCCTCCTTCAGCATTCCTGCATCAAGCACAGTGCTGGAGTTTCACAACACTCAGCCAGGCTGAGTTGGGAATACAAGATATGTGCTCCCTGGCAGTCAGCGAGATTCATTCTTCCAGATTTCCAGGGGAGGGATGACAGGCAGGAGGCAAACCTCATCAGGGAGTCATGTGGCCCATGTACTCACTGCCAGAGTTCTGCAGGTTCAACCACCGCCAGGACCCAGGTGATTGCCATGGAACATTGCAGAGGTGGGCTTAAGTCTCCAACACCAATCCCTCAAATGTGCCACAGTAAATGCTTGGGAGCCCAAGGACACGTGGCCTTTATCAGGACTTGCTCAGAATTAGCTTTTTGAGTGGCTGCATCTTAGGAAACTAGATGTGAGAATGCTTTAAGAAAAGTCCTCACTTGGGAAACAATTTGGGCAACAGAAGGTGGGCTCTGCAGCCCAGAGTAAATCATCTCACCTCTCTGTACTCTAGCTCTTTCCTCAAGCGGTGCCATTAGGGGAGGGAGGAAGGGGAGATGTGAGACTGTATCCACTCTCAGGTTCTACCTCCCACTTACCTTCCTTTTCCTGGGGAGCCTTCTAGAGCCCGAGGAAGGGAGGAGGTTAACAGGCTGGGTGGGGGTAGGAGCAAGAGGAGTTAGGAGAGGGAGGAGGATGCTATATTCTTTGGAAGGAGTAGGAGAAGAAGTCAGCCTAAAAATGTGCGCAAAGGGGTTCCTAAGAGGGCACTGGGCCTAGCCGGGTGAGACCTGCCTGCGGGGGCGTGGCGTGGCGCTAAGGGGCGTGGCCCGAGGGAGAGGGCGGGGCGAAATGGGGGAGAGGTGCGGGGAGTGGGGGAAGGACAGGGAGGGAGGAAGGAGCGGGCCTGGGGAGAGGCGCGGCGAGAGGGCGAGGCGGAGTTCGGGGGAGGAAGAGGCGGAGCGGGAGGGAGGGGACGCGGCGGGACGGGGGGAGGGGAAGGGAGGGGCTGGGACGGGGCGGGGGCAGGGACTTGGGACGGAACGGGGCGAGGGCGGGGAGGGAGGAGTGGTGCCCGCCCGCGTCCGCTCACCTCCAGCGCCTGGCCCAGCTCCAGGTCGAAGGTGACCACGCACACGCACTCCAGCCAGGCGGAGAAGCGCGCCCAGGGCGCCGCCGGGGTCCGCGTTGCGCGGTTCGCGGACGAGGGCCCGGCCGCACCGAGCACGCCACCAGCCCGCCGAGGCCCGGCACCCGCCCGCGCCTCCATGGTGGCGGGTCTTGCAGCCGCGCGTTGCGGAGGAACGCGGGCGCCGGCCCAGCCCGCTTCGGAGCAGTCGAGTGGCCTTCGCAGAGCAGAGCGGCCGGTGCGGCCGGGTGCGCCCCCTGGCGCTCGAGGCTCGCCCCAGCAAGAAGGGCCCGCGCCCCAGCCCTGACCCCGCACGCCTCTCCGGCCGCCACGCTCAGGCTCCGCTGGCGGGTTCGCGGGGACGCGGGACTCGGCAGCGCAGGCGGGCTGCAGGAGCAGCCCCCGTCTGTGATGGCTCTTTCACGCAGCGGGCACGGGGGAACGGATGGCGTTCGGGCTCCGGAACACACGCCAATGGAGAAGAGATCCATGGCCAGGCTTATGTTTTCCTTTTCCCGCCCCCTGGCTTTTGCTTGCTTTGACCTGCAAGTGAGGCACACACAGTTCCTAGCCACATGGCCTCAACTAGGGAAATGTGGGCATATGGCCGCTGGTGAGTCGGAAAATGTCCCTTATTATTACCCTCTTTCATTTAACTCAGGATGCCATTGTTTTGTAAATAAGAAAACTGCAACTACATGGTACGAACCACACTCATCTGCCCACCTGCCAATCGCTCAAAGGACAGGTTTTGCAAGTTTTTTCGGAATATGGCCAAATGTGGAGGTAGGAGAGCAAGCCTCGGATCCTGCCTCGTCCTGGGGTGGGGTGGCTCACGGACTGAAACGGTGGAGAAGGGGTTGGAGATGAGGAAATAACCAGTAATTTCTATGTGATCAAACTTGGCCTCACCATGGACCACATGTCAGAGGTGTTATTTGTACCTCTAAAATTGGTGTTTTGGAGATTAAACCCAGGGGCCTTGCACGTGCTAGGCATTGAACCACTAAGCGGCATCCCCAGCCCTTTTTATTTTGAAACAAGTGCTCAGTAAGTTGCCTAGGTTGGCCTGGAATTTGGGATGATCCTGCCTCAGCCTTCTGAGTAGCTGGGATTACAAAGCCACCAGATAACCACCTTTAAGTTGGTGATTTTTGTAGTTGCTTAAAAGCAAGTAACCTGGGCTGGGGATGTGGCTCAAGCGGTAGCGCGCTCGCCTGGCATGCGTGCGGCCCGGGTTCGATCCTCAGCACCACATACCAACAAAGATGTTGTGTCCGCCGAGAACTGAAAAATAAATATTAAAAATTCTCTCTCTCTCTCTCTCTCTCCTCTCTCACTCTCTCTTAAAAAAAAAAAAAAAAAAAAAAAAAAAAAAAGAAAAATAAATAAAAAAGCAAGTAACTTGAGAAGGTAAAGGAACTAAGAAGGTGAAGAGGCTTAGGGTGTAGCTCAGTGGAAGATGGCTCCCCTAGCATTTGTGTACACCCTGTGTTCATCCCCAGCACCGGAAAAAGAAAAAAAAAAAAAAAAGAAAATCAAGTGGGTTACCTCTAGAGAGTTATCAGGTTTCCCCGTGGCATTATGATGAGCTATCAAATGTTTCACATGTTCTTACAGAAAAGATGACCGTGAATGTTCAATGACTGTCAATTTACTGCACAAAATCTACATCTGTAATTAATGTTATATCCTTACTATTCTGTACATTTATCCATGCCTCTATCCATCAGTCCATCTTGTTTTCAGATGACTTTCAATCAAGACAATTGCAACATTCATATCTGCACCCCTAATGTTTAGTAGAGTTTCTTCCACATAGTAGAAGCTTAATCTTCTATAAAGGGATACTTAGATATTTGTCAAATCTATTGTGCTTATCATTAACTAGTATTTTTTTTTTCTTCTAGGTAAAATGCATGATGGGGGTGGGTACTGGGGATTGAATCCAAGGGTGCCTTACCACTGAGCTTCATCTCTAGTCCTTTTTATTTTATTTTGAAACAAAATCTGACTAAGTTGCTCAACATTTCAATCCCCCTGCTTCAGCCTCCTGAGTCACTGGAATTATATGCATGGGCCAGCATACCTGACACAATGCATGAATCTTAAATAGACCATTCATTGAGTTTTGACAAATGAACACATGTGTAACCCAAAACTCTAGCAAGATACAGAACACCGTGCTGGGTATGGCGGCACAAGGCTGTGATCCCAGTGACTAGGGAGACAGAGGCAGGAAGATCAAAAGTTCAAGGCTGTCCTCAGCAATTTATCGAGGTCCCCAGCAAGTCAATGAGACACACTCTTAAAATAAAAAAAAGATTGGGGCTGGGGATGTGGCTCAAGCGGTAGTGCGCTCGCCTGGCATGCGTGCGGCCCGGGTTCGATCCTCAGCACCACATACCAACAAAGATGTTGTGTCCGCCAAAAACCAAAAATAAATAAATAAATAAATATTTAAAAAAAAAAAAAGCCAAAAAGATACAGAACATTATCATCACTCTTTCTAGTCTCTACACCCAGACCCCATCATTCTTATTTTTGCACTATAGATTATTTTACCATCTACTAGAACTTAGAAGATGGAATCATACAAACTGAAATCAAATCCCATGCATGTGTGAGTTTGTCTGAATGAACCCAACTACTATATGTATAACTAAAAAGTTATGATTTTATTTTATTTTTTTTTAAAAAGAGAGTGAGAGAGGAGAGATAGTGAGAGAGAGAGAGAATTTTTAATATTTATTTTTTAGTTTTCGGTGGACACAACATCTTTGTTGGTATGTGGTGCTGAGGATCGAACCTGGGCCGCACGCATGCCAGGCGAGCGCGCTACCGCTTGAGCCACATCCCCAGCCCAAAAGTTATGATTTTAATGGAGCCATATAGCGGGTAATCTTTGGTGTCCGGCTTCTTTTACTCGGAGTCTTTTCAGATTTGTCCCTTTTTGGTGCATTTCATTTTGGGGGGGGGCGGCTGGGGCACTATTTATTAAACTTAGGGGCACTTAACCACTGAGCCACATCCCCAGCCCTGATTTGTATTTTATTTAGAGGCAGGATCTCTCTAAGTTGCTGTAGGGCCTCAATAAGTTGCTAAGGCTGGCTTTGAACTCCTTGTGATCCTCCTGCCTCAGTCTCCTGAGCCACTGGGATTAAAGTCATATGCCACTGTGCCTGGCTCTAAACCAATTCTGAATTCCTGAAATAAACCCACTAGTCTTTAGTAGATAATCCTTATGATATGTTGCTGAATTTTGTTCTAGAGCTCTTTGTTCATTCTTGTGGATTTGAGTGAATTCTGGTGTCATTTCCTTTTAGCTTGAAGAACTTTCTTTAGAATTTCTAGAAGGACGAGAATTTGTTCATTTCCAGGGCTATTTATTTGTTGGTTTTGGGGATCTCATCTAGGGCCACTTTACCACTGAGCTACATCCCCAGTCCTTTTTTATACTTTATTTTGAGACAGGGGCTCACTAAGTTGCTGAGGCTGGCCTCAACTTGCGATCATCCTGTGTCAGCCTCCCAAGTTGCTGGGATTACAAGTGTGTGCCACCATGTCAACTTGCCAGGGGTTTTTTTTAAGAGTAAATTTTATTAATTAATTAATTTGTTGGTTGTGTGGTGCTGGGAATTGAACCCAGGGCCTTGTACACACGAGGCAAGCATTCTACCAACTGAACCACATCCCCAGACCTATCCAGGGCTTTTTGGTGTCCGGCTTCTTTTACTCGGAGTCTTTTCATATTTGTCCCTTTTGGGGACAAATTTATTTTAAAATATTTTTTTAGTTGTAGATGGACACAATATCTTTATTTATTTTATGTGGTGCTGAGGATCGAACCTAATGCCTCACACATGCAAGGCAAGTGCTCTCCCACCGAGACACAACCACAGCCTGCCAGGGCTTTTTAATTAATTAATTATCTATTTTTAATGTAGGATACTGCCCAACTGCCAAAAACTCAACCTTCTAAAATCTGTTGATGTCAATTCACATGAAGAGTAATCAAGTTGCCCTACATGTGCCACTCACTACAAAAGCCCTTTTTGTTTTCTTTTCTCTTTTTGTCCTAGGGACTGAACCCAGGGCCACACATCATTGAGAGGTTTTATTTTTCCTTCAGCATTCTGAACATTATTTTACTACCCTTAGGGCCTCCATTGCCTCTTATGAGAACTCAGTGGTTAATTGTACGTAGTCCCCTTTATGTGATGAGTCATTTCTTTCCTGCCACTTTCATGATATTCTTTGACATGTGGCCGTCTGATTGTGGTGTACGTAGGTGTGACTCTCCTGTGTTCATTCTCTGGGGTTTTGGTGCCTGGGCCTGTGTCTAGTTGTATTGTGTGGCTCTTGAGGAAGGACAAGACAGATCACAGCTAGTCCTACTCTGGTGGTGCTCCAGAGGCAGCATAAATCTTATATCACAGCTTTGCCTTTTCAGTTTATTGGTGAATAACTTGGTATTTGATATTCTTAGTGATAGAGTTCCTTTTCTTTGATCCTTCTGTGTCAGAAATAGCTGGCTTTGTTCTAGCCATTCTGTGTATGCTGCAAGGTGGTTAAAGAACCATACATACAAACTATGTCTGGCGACCAGTTATAGAAACAAGGAATGTATTAGTTTCGCATATTTTCTCAATCCTTGTTATATTATATATTTTCACATACTAATCACTTTTCTCCTTTTCATTTTAAAAAATATATGTGTTTCTAGAGGTTAACTTCACTATTTAAGTGTTAACATAAGAGACTTCTCAGTGAGACAGCAACAGCATTTTAGGAGTATTCAAAACAGCCAGTGATAGATATACTGCCTATTGTGAATGTGCATATCTTCATATTAGGGGAAGAATGAGGATTTTCTTCACTTGCAATAAAATAAAAGTATCTGGTCAGATGAAAATACAGAGTTGTTTACTTGCTGCACGGAAGTACAAACGTATGAAAAGATGCATTCGGAGCTGACTAAACCAGTTTTCCATCTGCTCTCCTCACCTCCATGATGTGAATTTTTGCCAGTAGGTTTGGAGAATCCCTGCAGGAGGAACAGACTTCTTGGTTCCCATGTGCATTCTTTCTCTTCTTGATCCTATTGTGTGACCACCAGTGGCATATGGGCCCATCCACTTGCACTTACCTGCATCAAGTTTTGGTGCCGCACTGTGGATAGCTGGCCACGGAGCTTCAGTGGCATCCCAAGTGGATTCCCAGGGAGTCACAGGCATCTCAGTGATAGGTTTCCAGCCTTGGCCCCCTGTGCCTTGGAAGGTGTACTCCTGCCCACCAAGCTCTGCTCTGCAGCTGCATATAACTCTACCCCAGGGCAACCAAGGGAATGTCAGATGGGCTGCATTCACACTTCTCTAACAAGGAGTGACCTCCCATTTTGGGGAAGAGATCCTCTTCCAAGTTTTCTCTTTCATGAATATAGTTGTTTTTATTCACTTATAATCTCATTATTGATAATAATTGTGGTGAGCCGTTTCTGTGAACTGTGGCCGCCATTACAAGATGGCGCTGATAAGCGCCGTGGCCTGTGATAAACAACTCCTTGTTTTGGGAGAGTTGGCACGTAGCTGTAAAACACCCTATGAGAAAGATCCACGTGGCAGTTGTGCATTGGGGCTTGATGTGCTTTATCAAGGCTGGGGCGCTCGGGTAGAGAAAGTAGAAGTAGAAGAAGCAGTAGTAGAAGTAGTAGTAGTAGTAGTAAGAGAAGCTTCCAGAGACACATAATTAAAGGCCTGAATAAACTGCTGAAAGAAGAATCCTGTGTCGTGTCCTCCTTGCTGGCGAGGGGTCGCGGCAAATAATATTTATGTCAAGCTTTCTCTGTTGAAATCATTGTGTGGTTTCTGTCTCCTTAGGGATTCTGATGCTGATACCATTGCAGAGGAGGAAAGAACAAGCAGGAATAGGGGATTTGAAGAGTGTGTGTGGTGCAGGCTTGAAAAGGATGACCGAGGAAGTGAGGGGCAATGGATGCAAGTCAGCAAGCATACCAATAACTAGGGGGAAGAACATGCAAAGATACAGGGACAGTGAGAGCAAATGGCCTGTGCAGGAGGTTATTATGATAAGCCAAATGAAAAAGGGAATAGTAGGGGAGATAAAATCACACAAGGGCAACAATGAGGGCTCTGACTTTCATCCTGTGTGAGGCAGGAGCCCCTGGGGGCAGAGGTGTGAACTGACCTATTTTAACTGGATCCCTTTGGGTGCCGTGCTGCGCTGACTTGACCTACTGCAGGTGCTCCAGGATAGAAGTAGGGAGTCTCTGGGAAGGCTGTTGTGAGTCAGGTGAGGGAAACTGATCTTGTAGCAGCACGTTCTTAGTAGAGCGCTGGCTACAGGTTTGCTGATTAATCTAGTGTGGGTGTGAATGGAGGTGGACTCCTGCCCACCCAGGGACTCTGAGCACACGAAGAGTATCAAAGGCAGGCAGACAGTTGCACGTTTATAGCTATGGGACAACTGCATCGGTTGCTCCGTCCCAAGACCCCATTTGGCAGCTCTGCCCAGCAGCACCTCCAATTTATGCAGGTGAGGGGCCGGTGAGCAAGGGCAACTCACAGCAAGACAGCGCCAGTCAACCGGGGCGTGCTCTTTCCCGTCCACAGGCTGACGCGTTTTAACCTCCATTTCTTGCAAACTAACTCCAGGGAACTCCGCGGCACGTTCCGGGTCAGGCTGTTTCAGACCTCGCGTCCAAGGAGTTGCGGTCAAAGTGCCCCAACGTGAGTGGCCATGAGAAGAGACCCCAGGCCACTTGTGGGTTATGGTGCTGCTCCTCTTGCATGAGAAAGTGCAGTATCCGGGGGCTGGGGTTGTGGCTCAGAGTTAGAGTGCTTGCCTAGCAAGCATGAGGCACTGGGTTCGACCCCCCGAACCACATAAAAATAAACAAAATAAAGGTATTGTGTCCATCTACAATTTTAAAAAAGAAAAGAAAAGGGAGCTGGGGTTGTGGCTCAGTGGTAGAGCGCTCGCCTTGCACCTAGCACGTGCAAGGCGCTGAGTTCGATCCTCAGCACCCCTTAAAAATAAGTGAAATAAAGGTATTGTGTTCAACTACAACTAAAAAGTAAATATTTAAGAAAAAGAAAGTGCAGTATCCCAAGCAAAAGTTAATTAAGCTTGAGAAAGGCGCACCTCGCCCCGCAGAAGCCCCGCCAGGCGGGAGCTCTTAGCCCAGCGGGTCCGCGCCTCCCCCGCCGCCAGGAGCCACGCCCTCCGCCTACCCAGGCCCCGCCCCTCGCGGCTCCGCCCAGCAGTGCGCGCGCCCGAGCGAGGCCCCGCCCCGGAGCGCGCTCGTCGCCGCCATTTTGGAGCGACCGGAGCGGCGCCCGCGGCCCCGAGGCGGCCCGAGCCGGTCCCGAGCCGCTGCGGCCGCGCCAGTGTCTCGAGGCGCCGCGCTCCGGGCCGGGCTCATGTGCGTGCGGCCCGCCTCAGGCCTCCCGGGCTTCGCCTCCGCCCGCGCCCCGCCCGGGCCTCCGAGGAGCCGCCGCCACCCCCGGCCCGCGGGGCAGGTGAGTGCGGCCGCGCGCGCTGAGGCCCGGCGTGGAGGGACCCCGCCGGCGGCGCCCGGGCAGTTGCCCCCTCGGGTCGGCCCGCGGGCCCGCTGCCGGCCGTACCCCGTCAGCCAGCCCGCCGCTAGTGGGGTCCCCTCTCCGCCGCCGGCGCCCCGCTTGTCAGTGACCGTCCCCTCCGCCTGGCAAGGCCCCCACCGCGCCAGGCCCTCCGCAGCTGGCGCAGCTGCGGCGACCCCAGTTGTCAGCAGGGCCAGACCTGTCACCCCGTGCCGTCGGGGGTCTTTGCCTCTGTGCCTTGCGCAGCCTGTCAGTGGCCTCCTGGTGGGCAGCAGCCCGACGTCTCCCTTCCTGCCTACCCCGTCCCTTCCCTCTGCGCCTGTCAGGTGGGTGGGCCCCTGAGGGCAGCGCTCCCGCACCCTTCGTGGTTTACACTCTGATCGAGACCCACCCGTCAGTGCCCCCCATCATCACTCCTCTTTCCCAGCATCCCCCATATTAAGGGTCTAGATATCACCAGTCGCTTCTGTTCTGTCATCTTCTCTGGCCTATCTTCCTACCCCTGACTGCCCCATTCTTTTCTCAGTCCCCATCATCTTTTCCTTCATACCTGTCACCTTCCTCTGTGCCTCTTACTGGGCTCCCCCTGCCTTTTTTTTTTAAGGTACTCAGGATTGAACCCAGGTGTGCTCTACCACTGAATTATATCCCAGTCCTTTTTATTTTGAGATAGGGTCTTGCAAAGTTGCTGAGGCTCGCCTCAAATTTGCAGTCCCCCTGCCTCAGCCTTCCAAGTTGCTGGGATTTACAGGCCTGCCCTATTGTGCCCAGAGCTGAGCTCCCTTTGTGGTCCACCCCCACTTCCCCACCTGCTACTTTGTATCTGTAGCTTACCATTCACTGGTTACTGCCTGCTCCCAGTTGCTATTGATCCCTTGCCCTGTCACCACCAGCCCTCCAAGTCCACCACTTCCACTTTGGTCCCTGTCTCTCATTACAACCCCCCCCATTCTGACCCTGTACCCTTCTCCTTTCTAGGACTTGCCCCCTCATCACCATCCCTGGTAACTGCTTCTTGACATGGCCTTTCAGTGCATCACCCATTGCTAATACTCCGCCATCATCTTTTCTCGATACCCTTTCCTTTCTGTCTTCCCTTTTGACTTCCCCAGTTCTTATGTCATCCAAGCCCTGGAGGCGAGAAGAATCTAGCAATGAGAACTGTGGGAAGATAGAGCTTCCAGGATGAGAGGACAGCAGGTGTAAAAACTGAGACAGGAATGGGCTGAATCCCCTCCAGGAATCAGGATAAGATTAATGTAGGTAGGGTAGGGGTGAGACAGGAGCCTGGGTGGAAGAGTTGGTCTTCTACTCAAATTATTTCTTTCAGGCATTAGTGAGGTGTTAGACTGAGTCTGAGTTATGGGGAACCCTAGTTGTAGATTGAGTTGAGGAGTGCCACAATCATATGGATATGGCATATGAATAGGAGAAGAGTATAGTTGTGGTGTGATGGTGACTTAGACCTCAGTAGTTATCTTAGGGAGATATTTTGGGAATTGAGCTGTTGGAAGTTGATAGATTAGAAGAGAGGTGTAAGGCCAAATGCTGTGGCATATGCTTGTATTGCAGGGCACAGTGGTGCACACCTGTAATCCCAGTGATTTTAGAGGCTGAGACAGGGCAATCATAAGTTCAAGGCCAGCCTTGGCAACCATGTCTTGAAATAAAGAATAAAATGGTAAATAATAAAATGGTCTGGAGGTGTAGCTCAGTGGTACATTGTCTCTAGTTCAGTCCTTAATATAGAAAGGAAAAAAGAAAAGAGGTGTGAGAGAATGAGAGGACTGAGCATGATTTCTAGGATTCCTGATGGAACAAATGGATAGATAGTGTCACTGATTCCTGAAATGAGGAAGTTATATTGGGGTAATGATAGGCATCGGGGAGCTATTATATGTTGGAGTAGTGAGAGAAGTCCAAGGGCCATTAGGGAGAAAGCATCTTGCGGAAGAATCTGGAACTCAAAGAAAGACCAGGCTGCAAGTATACAACTTTAAGCAGGAGGCTAATGTTTAAAGCCTTGGAAATGACTAGTTACTTAAAATCTCTCTCACACAGAGCAGAATTATTGAGCATTATTATATGCCATTGCATTAAATGCTATATGTGAATCATTTCATTTAATTCTCAGAGTAACCCTGGGACATAGAAAGTGTAATTTCCCTGTTTCATAGATGAAGAGAGTGAAATATACAACAAATAAGTGATAGAGCCAGGATCTGTATCCCAAGCAGTTTGACTGAAAATCTCCCCTGCCTTTTTTATAGGTTAAAGGCTAACTTTTAGAATATTTTGTTTTTAAGATGTTTGAATAAAATTAACAATGGCTGATTATGTACTGGGCACTATGTGAAATTTGTGTGTGAATATGTATGTATGCTCTAGTAAATATTTGTAAAAACAGGCCCAGGCACATTTTAAAGTACATTATCCATATCTCATGTACTCTTTAAAACAATTTAGCAATGTAGTTACTCTTGATATTCTTGATGATATTCATGTAAGAATACTGAGGCACAATAAAATAAGTAAAATGTCTGAGGTCAAAATAAACCAGAGAGCCAGTACTCAACTCAGATGGTCAGTGTCCACAGCCTGAGCCCTTTCACTGTTGCCTCCTGTGAGTAGCTCATGCACATGGTCATCTCAACTAGAATTTAAAAGGTACCAAAGTGAACACATGAAGCTATCCTCTTCCTTTTCTCCAGGCATCTGATGTTACTGTTTTCCTTTTTATACTTCTAAAGATAGCTTATTAATAGACAGTCCTGTGCACATGTGTGTGAGAAAGAGATACACATTTTATAGAAATGAGTAGCATGTGTTTTTCACCCACTATAAATATGCCACTGTCTTCTGAGGGGTCAGGGTCTTGGCTCCTCTTGCTCTCTCCTGCCTGAGAGTCCCTCCCCATATACATTGACATGTACTTATGCTCCTGGTCTGGCCTGGATGCCACAGGAAGCCTCCACTTCACCCCCAGGGCACAGGGTGTTTTGTTTGTTCCATTGCTCTTGCTTAGCTCTCCCTTGTAGGCTCGTGAATGTGTCTATTTCTGAGTTCCAGGATGCATTGTATGCCCATGAGAATTAGGTGTTATGCCCCTGAATATACAAGACTAAATATTTTATACAATATTCTGTACTCACTTTATATATAATACTTCTTACCTACTTTTGTGTACATGCTGTGTGACAGTTGCATGGACCTGTGATTACCAGTCTGAGGCCAACAAATCTCAGTTTGATGTATAGGTTAAACAAAGATTTAAAATTATTTTTACACACATTATAAGGGTTTAACTAGGTCATCTCATGCTCATTAGGAGCCCTGGTTGGCAGCTTTATATAGTTTTAAAATTAAAATCCTAAATAAACTAAATATGGTCAGTCTTTCGATAATAAAATTGTTTTTGGTGAAAAGATTCAAAACTGTTCTATTTGGTCCTTAGTGAAAATATTTTTAATTAGTGTATATACAAGTTATTGTCATTAATTTAGAAGTTATCTATTAAATAACAAATTTTCAATATTGTCAAGCAAATGAGTAGTGTATTCCATACATTCTTCAGCATCTCACTTTTTTGTGTGTATGGTTCTGAAGATAAATTTAGGGCCTTATAAATGCTAGACAAATGCTCTACCACTGAACTATATTCCTAGTCCAGTATCTTACTTTTTTAAAAGTCATGTTGGAAATCATGTGATATCTGCATATAGCGAGCAGCTCTCATTTGTTTCTGTGTTTTTGCAGAACTGAGAATGCAACCTAGGACTTTCCTTGTACAGGCGAAGCAAGTGCTCACTGCTGAGCTGCTTTCCCAGCCCAGCTCTCTTTTTTTTTTTTTTGGTACTGGGATTACAGGCATGCACTACCACACTTGGCATTTTCATGTTTTTATTGTTGTTGTTACTGAGAATTGAACTGAGGGGCACTCAACCACTGAGCTACATCCACAGTCCTATTTTGTATTTTATTTAGAGGCAGGGTCTCATTGAGTTGCTGAGGGCCTCACTAAGTTGCTGAGGCTGTCTTTGAACTCACGATCCTCCTGCCTCAGCTTTCTGAGCCACTGGGATTACGGGCTTGTGCTACTGGGCTTGGCTTTTCATATGATCTTTTTTGCAGGGATTGAACCCAAGGGTGCTTTACCATTGAGCTACATACCTAACCCTTTTTATTATTTTTAATTTAGAGACAAGAGTCTCACTATGTTGCTTAGGACCTCACTAAGTTACTGAGGCTGGCTTTGAACTCGTGAGCCTGCCTCAGCCTCCCCACCACTGGGATTATAGGTGTGTGCAACCACAACCGGTTATTTTTTATTTTGAGACAGGGTCTCACTAAGTTGCTTAGAGCCTCACTCTAAATTGCTGAAACTGTTTGTGAACTTGCAATCCTCCCGTCTCAGCCTCCTGAGCTGCTGGGTGTATAATATTTTATTTTGTTTAAAATATTGCATTTAGTGGCTGGGGTTGTAGCTCAGTGGTACAGTGTTTGCCTACCATTTGTGAGGCACTGGGTTCCATTTTCAGCACTGTATATAAATAAATAAAATAAAGGTCCATCAACAATTTAAAAAATTTAAAAAATGTTGCATTTAAAAACTATCCAAGAATATTTGACATGCAGTAAAAGAGCAGATCTTTTTATTTATTTTTTTTTTTTAAGGTACCAGGAATTGAACTCGGGCTCTTGACCACTGAGCCACATCCCTAGCCCTATTTTGTATTTTATTTAGAGACAGGGTCTCACTGAGTTTCTAAGCACTTTGCAGTTGCTGAGGCTGGCTTTGAACTTGTGATTCTCCTGCCTCAGCCTCCTGAGCTGCTGGGATTACAGGTATGGGCTACCACGCCTGGCAAAAGAGCAGATTTTAAATATCTAAATTGAATGTGTTTTAACAAGTGTATACACACTTATGTGTCTGCCCCTCATGTTGAGATATAGAACATTTCCATCGACCCTGAAAGTTTTATTGTGTCTCCTTTAAGTGATTTATTATTTATTTATTTATTTATTTTTTTAAAAGACAGAGAGAGAGAGAGAGAGAGAGAGAGAACTTTTTAATATTTATTTTTTAGTCCTTGGCAGACACAACATCTTTGTATGTGATGCTGAGGATCGAACCCGGGCGGCACGCATGCCAGGCGAGCACGCTACGGCTTGAGCCACATCCCCAGCCCCTCCTTTAAGTAATTTAAAACCATTTCCCCAAATCTTTAGGTAACCATTGTTATGATTTTTGTCACTATAGATTAGTTTTGCTGGTTCTTGAGCTTTAGGTAAATGAAATCATCCCCTTTTATGTTTGTCTTTTGCTCAATTTAATATTTTTGAGATTTGTTGATTTTTGAGGCGTGTACCTTTAGTTTGTTTCTTTTTATTTGGGTATTATTGTATGAAAATAGCATGAGTTGTTTATCTGTTTTTTCATTGATGAACATTGGGTTATTTTTATGTTTTTTCTATTATTTCTAAAGTCACTATAAAGATTCTTATACAGTTTTTTTTTTGTGGACATACATTATTTCTTTTGTAGAAATATCTAGGAATAAAATTGTTGTATCTGTTATTATAGTTATACAGATGTATGTTTTAGTTTTTAAGAAATTTTAAGAGTTTTCCAAACTGATACCATTTTACACTCCAACCAGTAATGTATAAGTTTGTTTTTTTCACGTCTATGTTAGTACTTGGTATTTTCAGTCTTACTAACCTCCCCCCTGGTGTGGGGGATCAAACACAGGGCCTCAAGCATGCTAGTAAGGGCTGGGGATGTGGCTCAAGAGGTAGAGCGCTCGCCTGGCATGCGTGTGGCCCGGGTTCGATCCTCAGCACCACATACAAAGATGTTGTGTCAGCCGAAAACTAAAAAATAAATATTAAAAATTCTCTCTCTCTCTCTCTCTCTCTCTCTCTCTCTCTCTCTCTCTCTCTCTCTCCCTCTCTCTCCCTCTCTCTCCCTCTCTCCCTCTCCCTCTCCCTCTCCCTCTCCTTCTCCCTCTCACCTCTCTTTAAAAAAAAAAAAAAGCATGCTAGTAAGAACTGAATTACTGAGCTGCACATTCTCAGCCTCAGTCTTATCAGTTTTAGCCTCACAGATGGCAGTTGTTTCTTATTAGGTTTTAATTTGCATTTCTCTAATGAATGAGGGGTGAGCAGCTTTCCATGTGATTAGTGGACATTTGTATATCTTTGTGGAGTATCTATCCAAGTCTTTTGCCCATGATTTATTGGATTGTCTGTCTTTTCATTGTTCATTTTAAGGAGTTAAAAGTTGGTTCTGGTTACAAGTCCTTTGTAATGTGTACAAAGTTGTGCATGTATGGATATTCATACATGGTGAGGGCGTGGGAGAAGGGGACGGATGTCGGTTTTCCTGTTCTATGATTCTTCCCTCCCTGTCTCCCTCTCTTTCTTTTATACTGAGGATTGAACATAGAAATACTTTCCACTGAGCTATATATATCTCCAGACCTTTTATTTTTTATTTTGAGACAGGTTTTTTGCAGAGTTGCTTAGGGCCTCACTAAGTTGGTAAGACTGGCTTTAAATTTGTGTTCCCTCCTTCCTCAGCTTCCAGAGCTGCTGAGATTACAAGGATGGGCCACTGTGCTGGCTCTTTTCTTTCTTAGGGGCACTTTACCACTGACCTACATCCCCAGGCCTTTTTATTTTATTTATTTAATCTGTATTCAAAATGTGTTAATTGGGATGGGTTCCCACTTATCTTGATTCAGGTTGCTTTTAGTGCTGCTCTCTCCTAGAGGAATTTTCTTCTGTAAGCCTTGCTTTTCCTCTTGAAGGCTGCAGAGGACAGGGGAGTAGCCAAGACACAGAACTACTGTTTGCATATGGCTGAAGGCTGTGGTGATTTTATAGCATCTTGGGCATTTCACATCTGTGAAGTGGGAATGAGGGCTCTGCACCAGGTGTTGCTTCTTGCATTCCCTCTTCTCTTCTGGAGAGGGATGTAGGAGATCTTTGAAAGAAAGGAGAACTTAACCCTTGCTGCGCCTGGTCTGTGCAGCTGGGCTGCCATCTTACCTTCTCTCTGCTCCTGTCTATGAGAATAGTTATTATCTAAGCAGTATGGAAGGTGAATGGGACCCTCTATGATCCAAAATCCCTGTGAGGGAAGCATGTAGAAAGGAGCGAGATCTCCACAGAAACCTAGGCTAAAGAACTATTAGGTATGTTTTCATGGGGAGGTTATCATTGCTGGAAAACTTTACTTTTTATTTTGAGACAGAGTCTTTTTTGTTAAGTTGCCCAGGCTGGCCTTGAACTTGGGATCCTCTTGCCTTAACCTCTTAAGTTACTTGGATCATAGGTGTATGCCAACGTGCCCAGCACATGGCTAATATTTTTTTTTCCCCAGTGCTGGGAATTGCACCTAGGGAAGCACTCTACTACTGAGCTATGTCTCCAGCCCTGTCTAGTAATTTTTCATTGTATAATGGACATTGTATATGGTCCCTTCTATAGACTCAGGTTTATGTTGTTTCCTCTTATAGAGTGTTGAGTTTTATTGGGTGCCATGGTGTATGATTATAATCCCAGCTAGTGGGAGGCCGAGGCAGGAGGATCACAATTTCCAGGTAGCCTGGTAAATTTACAAGACTGTCTCATATCAAAGGGGTGTAGGGATATAGCTCAGTGGTGGAACTCTTGTGTGAGGCCTTGGTTCAATCTCCAGTACTAAAAAAAAAAAAAGTTGAGTTTTGCTGGACCTGGTTGGCACATGCTATCCAGGAGGCTGAGGCAAGAGGATGACTTGAGCCCAGCAGTCCAGACCAGCTTGGAAAACATAGCAAGACCCTGTCTTAACATGCATGAGCACCCACATAGAGAAAGAGCATTGAGTTTATTACTCATGCTGTGGATTGAACCCAGGGCCTGTGCGTGCTCTTTATCACTAAGCTATGCCCAGCAAGAGTGTTGAGTTTTGTTAGGGCAGGCTGTTGTTGCTGGAGATCATCTTGTGATTTGCAGCCTTTCTTCCAGGCTTTGCTAGAGTAGGTGTGTTTTTGGTTTGCCCTAAGTTTTAGGGCATAACCATGAGTTCTAGAACATGGTCCTTCCTCCTAAGATGTGGTCCTTCTGGGTTATAATAGAAAACCCTTCTGATTTGGCAGAACTTGAACTCTAAATTTTTTCCCATTTCAGGACAGCTGCTGTGATGTTTGTGGCTCTCTCAGCTTCTAACAGTTGCTTTCTGCTTCTTTCTTGGAGTCTCATCCACCAATGCAGTTTCCGAGTCAGCCAAGGATTAGAGAGGAGTTTAATGCAGATTTGGGGGATCCTCTTTTTATTGTAATTTTTCTCTCAGTTTTCATTCTCCAGTCCTGAACTGAACATTTTCCTCATTTTAGTAAGGCTGCTGATTTTACTTAAGCACTATTCTCTTGTGTTTTATGAGAACAGAGGTATGCTCACAGATCAAAGCTATTCAGTAAGCGCTCATCTACTTAATTTTTCTTTCAGTAATTGTGCCCCTCTAGTTTCTACACATTCCTTGCCATCAGATAGCTGGTTTTTATATCTGTCCAGTGTTCAGAGTGTGTGTGTGTGTACAGGATCTTGCCATGTTTCTCAGGCTGACCCTGAACACCTAGGCTCAAGTGATTGTGCTGCCTCAGTCTCCCAAATTGCTGGGACTAGAGACTTGCCTTCTTAAACCCATTATACACACCCAACATAGGGAGAGAAGAGAGACTAGGATGATTGAGCAGAGTTAGAGCAGAGGAATAGAGGCCGACAAGGACTGGCGTTGGGATTGGAAGAACATAGGATGTGTTGTCAAAGAAGGCACTGCTGGATATGGTGGCCATGCTGTGATCCCAGTGACTCAGGAGGCTGAGGCAAGTTCAAGGCCAGCCTGGGTGACTTAGTGAGACTCTGTCTCAAGATAAAAATAAAAATAAAAAGGAGCCTGGCATGGTAGCCTAGGTCTGTAATCCCAGCAGCTCAGGAGGCTAAGGCAGGAGGATAGTGAGTTCAGAGCCAGCCTCAGCAAAAGTGAGGCCCTAAGCAACTCACTGAGAGCCTATCTCTAAATTAAATAGAAAATAGGGCTGGGAATGTGGCTTAGTGGTTGAGTGCCCCTGAGTTCAATCCCTGGTACCCCACAAAAATAAAAAATAAAATAAGAGCTGGGATTGTGGCTCAGCAGTAAAGCACTTGCCTAGCACATATGAGGCCCTGAGTACGATCCTGAGCACCACATAAAAATAAATAAATAAATAAAGATAATGTGTCCAACCACAACTAAAAAATAAATATTAAAAAAGTAAAATAAAGGGCTGGGGATGTGGCTCAAGCGGTAGCGCGCTCGCCTGGCATGCGTGCGGCCCGGGTTCGATCCTCAGCACCACATACCAACAAAGATGTTGTGTCCGCCAAGAACTAAAAAATAAATATTAAAAATTCTCTCTCTCTCTCCCTCCTCTCTCACTCTCTCTTAAAAAAAAAAAAAGTAAAATAAAAAGGGCTAGGGATATAGCTCAGCGCTGAAAGAAAGAAGTAAAATAGTTGTGTTACATAACAAACCACCTGGCAATTAATGGCTTTAAACAGTGCTCTTTTTTTGGTCATGAATCTGGGTTGGTAGTTTGGGCTGGGCACAGCAGAGGGGGATACTCCTTTCTGCTCCCCAGGTTGTAACTTGGCTAGCACACAGGAATGGGCTTCAGCTAGATGGTTAGGCCTCTTCCAGGGTTCTGCCCTCATCAGGGAGGTTGGACTATGTGTGTTCACACACTGCTCATGGGATTCCAAGATGGCAAAAGTGGAAGCTTTGAGGCCTCTTGAAGCTGAGGCTTACAATTGACACCTTTTTTTGGTTATGGCAGGTCACAAAGCCAGCCTAGAGTCAAGAGATAGTCAAATAGACTTCTTTTTTTTCCTCTTTCTCCATTTTTATTAGTGCACTGTAATTATACATTTTTTGACTTCCTTCTTAAGATGAAGAGCTATGTAAAAATGTGTGTCCATTTTAAATTTGTCACAGTTGTCTTAGGAGAGGAAAACCAGCTTTCTGGTGAGATAAGGCAGAACTGCTAGGCTATATTTAATGTTTACTTGTGGTTTGTGGTCACTAATGTAAAATGAGTAAAACCCAAGCTGGTCTACTCGTAGGTGCCTTCTCTAACACTCCGCACCTTCCCACCCCTTGCTCCTGACTGATGACAAAAGTTACATTTACTAGGTACTTGCTGTTTGCCAGGCATGAGTTGAACATTTAGACAGGTTATCTTGTTTGGTATTTGCACTATCCTTTGAGCTATACACTGTCACCATCTACACTATACAGTAGAGGAAACTGAGGCACAGAGCATTGAGGACTTGAACTCAGGTTTGACTGATAGCACAATCCATGTTCTCATTCTCAGTCCCCACGTGATAACCAGCATCTGGCTGAGTTAGTAGATGGTACTGACCATCAAAGGAGGTATGAAGGGAATGACAAAGATTGATGGTGACCTTGCTCTGGTTATATAATTATTAAGTCCTCTGCTTTTTTTTAATTTTAATTTTTACTTTTATTTTGAGACAGCATCTTGCCAAGTTGCTAGGGCTGTCCTTAAACTTGCCATCTTCCTTCCTGAGCTGGGATTACAGGTCAGCTCCACAATGTCTGGCTCAGCTTCCCTGTACTTTCTGTAAACTGTGGTTACAGCAGACAGCCTGTGACACTGAGTTGTGCTGAGCTTTGGATGACCAGGCTTGTGCAGTGCCTGCCCATAGTAAGGTTTCTGCAAAAACCAATTGTGGTTACTATTTCTTTCTTGGGACTGTATACTCCTAAAGTCAGAGCTCCTTGGTTCTTTTTGTTTATCTTGTTTAGACTTCAGTTTTGCTCATTGCCCATTTCCTCCCTGGTGCTTTCCAATGCTGCTTTCTGATTGGTAAAGCTTTTCATCCAGCTTGTCTCCAGTTATTTTTCCTTCGGGAGTCTCAGCCAAATAGATCTTGCTCCTGCCATCCCTTGACAAAGGAGTCCCATTCTGGATCTGGTGTTTTCAGGAGTGTAGTATTGAGAATGTGTGTTTGTGAGCCCTCTGTTATATGTGGGGTGCTATGATGTGTCTTTGATTTGTTGTAGTTGATTTCTTTTCTTTCTGGGCCCTGAATAGTCATGTGTTGGTGGCAATTGTGCTAGGTCTCTAGTGGCAGTCATGAAGCAGTCTATCATGGAGTCACACGTTTACCTGCATGACATGTGTAGTGGTCACTTGCCCAAATTTGCCAAGCTTGGCGGTGATGGAACGGACCCTTACATTTGGGCTTTTGTGACCAGGGAGCTCTATACCATGGTCAGGCCTGTCTGCCTCCAGGGCTTCTCTGTCAGCTTCAGGGTCTGTGTTTGGCTCTAGGACTAAAGAGTAGGGGTGAAGGCCTTAGGACCAGTGATAAGAGTGCGTCCTCACAATGCTTACCAGCTCTGTTCTGAGAGCTGCCACAGTTCTTAGGGATTAGCAGATGGTAGATTTTCACTTTCTCTTGCATCCTCATTGTATCTAACAGTTAGGGTCATATGCTTATGAAAAATAGGAGGTATGGAAGGCCTGGTTTAGGCCTGAAAGTGCCCTTGCTCAGGGTGTCTGGTGGAGCTGTGTATTGAAGTCACCTTTCTGAGAATTTGCTGGGGTGAAAATTGATACTGCAGAAGTTTGAAGATCCAGCAGTGTGACCATGAAAGCAAGCTGTACTCAGCATAGCACTTGAGCCAGCTGCCAGTGCTGAGTCCTCACTGTGTACCCATTGCAGGGCGGGTGCTCCATGTACAGTCTTATAGCATCCTCAGAGTTCTTGATGGGGTGGGATGGGGCCATGAAGCAGGTAAGGTGCTGTGGACTCAATTGTGTTCCCCCACAAAGTCATATGTTGGAATCCTGACTTCCAGTATGATTGCATTTGGAGGTAGGACTTTTAGATGATTAGGTTAGATGAAGTCACAAGGGTGGGGTCCTCAAGATGCAATTAGTGTGCTTTATGTGAAACGCTGGCATGCTCTCTTCCTGTTGTGCGGACATAGCAAGAAGGCGGCTGCCTGCCAGCTGTCTGCAAGCCAGGAAGACAGGTCTTATCAGCAACAGCATTGGCCAGTACCTTGATTTTGGACCTCCAGGCTGCAAAACTATTAAGAAATAAATGCCTGTTGTTTATAAACAACCTATCCTGTGGTATTCTGTTGTGGCATCCTGAGCTAAGTTATCTTACAAAGGCTGTCTGGAGTGAGGGGTGGGCAGGAAGGCAGGCTGGCCCCAGCTGCTGCTGGTCTGAGGATGCATTTTGCTTATGTTGCATAGTAGTGACCCACATAATGTTAAAAAAATTAAACTTATTGTCATCATTTGAAGATTTTTTGAGATCTAAAAAATCATATGTCTGCATTTCTTATGGAAACTGGCAGATGTCTCTCCCTGGCCTGGGTTCTTGCATGCCTGCAGCTGACTGGAGAGGGCCTGTCCGGCTCCTTAGGTGAGCATGTGCTCTCTTGTGTTCAGTCTTTACACCATGTGTCTTCTCCTTCCCTCCACTAGTGCCCTGCCTTGTGCTGGCCTTTGGGTTTCAACCCCTGCTTTAGGCTAGGGTAGGAGAATCAGCAATCTGGTGGCCGGGCACCATTGCCATAGTAGGTTTTTACTGCTGAGCATAGTGCTTTAGGGTGTTTACTTCTTTTTTTTTTTTTTTTTTTTTTTTTAAAGAGAGAGTGAGAGAGGGAGAGAGAGAAAGACAGAGAATTTTAATATTTATTTATTTATTTTTTTAGTTATCGGCGGACACAACATCTTTGTTTGTATGTGGTGCTGAGAATCAAACCCGGGCTGCACGCATGCCAGGCGAGCGCGCTACCACTTGAGCCACATCCCCAGCCCCTAGGGTGTTTACTTCTAAGTGGAGCCAGAGTCTCCTTTTTCCCTGTCTTACCTTTTTGGTGTCTGGAGGCTAATCTATGTTCTTCTGGCCCCTGACCCCAACACACATGCAAGGTTTGTTCCCCAGACAGATTATCTCCTTCTCTCCTGTGCTTCTTGTCCCTTCCTATGGGAATATGCTAGAGTCAGGAGCTGATAACCTGTAGGGAGGAGATGCAGAGCCAGCTGCCAGCCCTCACTGCTCATCAGCCTGCTCCCTGCTTTTTCGATGGGCCTGGGGTTCCACCTGGCCCTGGCTAGGGGAAGGAGTCCAACCTCACAGCATTCACCACTGGCACCTGTTCTGGGACCAGTCTCCACTATTTCTTCAGTTCCCTGTCTTTGTTTTGTTAGAAAATGTTATCTTCCAGAATTGCAGCTTTGTTTCCATGTATTCGTGTATATATTATTCTCTTACAGAGACTTTTTAAAGTATTTTTTTAGTTGTCAATGGACCTTTATTTTGTTTATTTATATATGTTGATGAGAATTGAACCCAATGCCTCACACATGCTAGGCAAGCCCTGTGCCACTGAGCCACAACCCCATCCCTAAAAACCGAATCTTTAACAAAGTAATATAAGGCTTTTAATTAAAAAAAATTTTTTTGTGGGGCTGGGAGTATGGCTTAATGGTAGAGTTCTTGCTTAGTATGTGTGAGACAGAGACACTGGGTTCGATTCTTAGCACTGCATTTAAAAAATAGAGGTCTGTTGACAATTTAAAAAATTTAAAAAAATTGTAGTTATAGATGGACAGCATGCCTTTATTTTATTTGTTTATTTTTATGTGGTGCTAAGGATCAAATCTAGTGCCTCACATGTGCTAGGCAAGCGCTCTGCCACTGAGCTACAGCCCCAGCCCAAGACTTCTGATTTTAAAATATGCCCTTACATGTAGCTCTCTCCACCCCCTAGTCCTATTCTATAGGAGCAACTACTTTTAAACTCTTATAGCTACTTAATTCTATTTATTTATAGGTCTTGGAGATTGAACTAACAGGTGCTCGACCACTGAGCCATATTCCTAACCCTTTTTATTTCTTATTTTGAGATAGGGTCTTGCTAAATTGCTTTGGGCCTCAGCCCCCTGAGTCCTGGGATTACACAGTGCCTGTCTATTTATTCATTTATTTATTTATCAGTATTGGGGATTGAAACCAGGGCCTCATGCATGCTAGGCAAATGTTCTACCACTGAGCTATACCCCAGCTAAAATTTACCACTTCCCATCTTTCACAGTGCTTTTGACCACTTGCATCTATCACATCCATCACCACCATCTGGCACATCCATCACTGCCTCTCTCCTCCTCTGTTTTTTTTTTTTTTTTCCTCATTCTGGGAATTTGTGGATTTAACCCAGAACCTCACACTTGGTAGGTGAGCCTTCTGCCACTGAGCTTCAGTCCCAGCTCATCTTCTTAAACTGAAACTCTGTACCCATTACAATCCTAAACTCCCATTCACTCCCCCAGCCTCTGGCAACTGCCATTCTACTTTCTGTCTGAATTTGAGTAATCCAGGTTCCTAATATAAGTAGAATTATATACTAAGTGGCTTATTTCATTTAGTAGAATGTTCTCAAGTTTCATCCATGTTGTATCATAAGTTGGAATTTCCTTCATTTTTAAGCTTGAATTTTCCATTGCATGTCT
Source organism: Ictidomys tridecemlineatus (assembly GCF_052094955.1). Classification (NCBI taxonomy): domain Eukaryota; kingdom Metazoa; phylum Chordata; class Mammalia; order Rodentia; family Sciuridae; genus Ictidomys; species Ictidomys tridecemlineatus. Next base: position 564,766 of record NC_135482.1, on the reverse strand, counting down.
ATACCATTCTGTCCCCCCCCCACCTCATTCTGGGGATGGAACCTAGGTCCTTGAACATGCTAAGCATGTGCTTTGTCACTGAGCCATACCCTGAACCTCTGTGTGACATTTTGTATATCCACCCATCTGTCATTGGACACATGAGTTGTTCCTGCTTTTTTGGCTCTTGTCCCTACTGTCTTAGTATGTTCTAAAGAAGACACTCTTGGCCAGGCATGGTAGTGCACTCCTGTAATCCCAGAGGCTTGGGAGGCTGAGGTAGGAGGATCGCAAGGTCAAAGCCAGCCTCAGCAACTTAGTGAGGCTCTTAACAACTCAGCAAGACCCTGTCTCTAAATGAAATATTTAAGAAGGGCTGGGATGGGGCTGGGGATGTGGCTCAGTGGCAGCGCGCTCGCCTGGCATGCGTGCGGCCCGGGTTCGATCCTCAGCACCACATACCAACAAAGATGTTGTGTCCGCTGAGAACTAAAAAATAAATATTAAAAATTCTCTCTCTCTCTCTCCTCTCTCACTCTCTCTTAAAAAAAAAGAAGGGCTGGGAATGTGGGCTGGGGTTGTGGCTCAGTGGCAGAGCGTTTGCCTAGCGCATGTGAGGCACTGGATTTGACCCTCAGCACCACATAAAAATAAATAAATAAAGGTATTGTGTCCATCTACAACCAAAAATACAACCAAAAAAAAAAAAATTAAGGAAGAGCTGGTAAGGGCTGAGACAACCTTGAGTAAAACTATAAAGCATCCTTGAAAGACCCAAGTCAAACTTTAGGAGACAAAGTTCTTAGGTAGAAAAACAGTTACATAAAATGTCAATCCTCCTAACAGTGTGTGTGTGTATGTGTGTGTGTGTGTGTGTGTGTGTGTGAGAGAGAGAGAGAGAGAGAGAAAGGGTCTTACTAATGTGTGTGTGTGTGTATGTTTGTGTGTGTGTGTGTGAGAGAGAAATAGGGTCTTACTAATATGCATGGTCTCAGTGTGTGTGTGTGAGAGAGAGACAGACAGACAGGGTCTTACTAATATGCATGGTCTCAAATGCCTGGGCTCAAGTGATTCTCCTGCTTTAGCCTCCTGCAGGCCACTGTGCTGATTTTGAAGAGGGCTTGCCCTTCCTTCCTTCCTTCCTTCCTTCCTTCCTTCCTTCCTTCCTTCCTTCCTTCCTTCTTTCTTTCCTTCCTTCCTTTCTTTTCCATGCTGGGGATGAACCCAGGGCACTAGGTAAGCCTCCACCATTGAGCCACACTACCCAACCCTTTCTTTTACCCAAGATATTCATATTGTATATCTTGGTCCTTTTTAGCTTCTCATAGACTTAAGGTAGGTACTTTAAATCATTCTTATTTTAACTCTTGCATGTTCTTATTGAAATCCCTTTTAACTAATTTGTGGAAATCCTTAACGGGGGAGGGAAAGGAAGTAGGGGAATGAAGGAAGTAGCTAATTCTACCAGCTCTTAAAATATCTTTAAAGTCTTCATAATTAAAATGTTGTGTTGTTAGAACTTACCTAGCACAAGGTCAAAGTGTTACATTTGGGTGCAGCTGCTGGATTTGGCAGGTGGGATCCATCCCATAGAAATAAAGACACTCCATGCAAGATACTGTTTGTTTTAGTAATAAGAAGAAAGCAAGAGCAAAAGCCAAGGTGAAAAGAGAGAGAAAAAGAAAAGAAAATATGTCACTAGACAGGGGAAAAGCCAACACCTGAAGTTATGCAGCTGGGGTGTCCCAAGGTAGCTTTTCAGGGTCCCAACTGGGAAGTCCTAGGCAGAGGTAGGACACCACAGCTACATGACTCCAGGTGTTGTCATTTCCCCTGTCTGATGACGTATTATCTTCTCTTTTTCTCTTCATGTTTGCTTTTGCTCTTGCTTTTGTTTTATTACTAAAGTAAATACCACCTTGTGTGGAGTGTCTTTGTTTCTGTCAGATCCCACTTGCCAAATCCAGCAGCTGTACACAAATGTAAGGCTTAAACGTACATCTAGGCAATCTGATGGGACAGATTGGAAAGGTCAGAAGTAGCCCAAAGTACATACGGAAATTTAGTCTAAGATAAAGACAAGATTTCAGAATAGTGGAGGAAAGGTGAACTTTCAGTAAATGGTGTTGAGTCAACTGGAGAGCTCTTCAGTAGTCATGCTGTGTGTCAGGATAAATTCCTTGTCACTGTGAAGATCAAGACATACTAAAAGAAAACAAGGGCAGATTTCTTTATAACTGAGAATAGAAAAAACTTTTCTAATTATGACTCAGAATCTAGACGCAATGAGAGAAAACTGAGAAAATTAGTTGCAAAACAATAACAACAATAAAAATTACTATAAGCAAAATCAAAAGACCATGGTAAGCTGAGAAAAATATGTGGAACTTATAGTAAAAGGGCTTTTATCTTTAATATATGAATAAGATAGCTCCTAAAAAAAGTAGCTCTTTTGTGTGTGTGTGGTCCTAGGAATCGAACCCAGGGCCTTAGTGCACGCAAGGGCAAGCACTCTTACCAATCAAGCTATATCCCCATCCTTTTTTTTTTTTGTTATCAGGGATTGAACTCAGGGACCGTTAACCACTGAGCCACACCCCCCTTTAAATTTTATTTACAGACAGGGTTAATTGGTGAGGCTAATTGTCGCACCAATTTGCTGAGGCTGGCTTTGAATTCATGATCCTCCTGTCAGCTTCCTGAGCTGCTGGGATGACAGGCACACCGCCCCCCCCCCCCAACTGTGCCGGGCAAAGTAGCTCTTTTTATTTATTTATTTTTAAATATTTATTTAGTTGTAGTTGGACACAGTACCTTTATTTTATTTTTATGTGGTGCTGAGGATTGAACCCAGGGCTTTGAAAGTGCTAGGCAAGCGCTCTAGCACTGAGCCACAACCCCAGCCCAAAGTAGTTCTTTTTAAAGATAGAAACAAAATAACCTGATAGGAAAAAAAAAAAAAAAAAAAAGCAGGGGGAGGGGGTGCAGGGGTTTGCAAAAGGAAGAAATTGTTTATGGAAAAAATGGAAATGGCTTTTAGATAATTGAAAATATGCTTGCATTTCTTATAATAAAAAATTCTAATTAAAATTATATTAAAATATTGGTTTTTTACTTACCAGGCTGGTAGGGTGACCAACTGCCCTGATTTGCCCAGGATTTTCCTAATTTTAGTGCCGCAGTCTGGCTGGACACAAAATAACAAGCCACTCACAGCTTTGTAGATTCAAACAGCAATTCTTTATTCCCGAACTCACATCGGCACTCTACAAACGTTCTGGGCAAAATCCACTATCTGAATCCCAAATACTCTGGGAGCAGGCGTGCCTGAGGCAGCAGGATAAGCCCTATTCCCAGCAGAGTACACCTTAAACCTGGAACCGCCCTAAACCCAAGGAGCAGGATACTCCCTATTCCCAGCAGGATACACCCTAAACCTGGATTCACCCTGGTCCTTGAGCAGGGTCACCTTTCTCAAACATACATGCAATGTCACTGCAAATGTCCAAGGCAAGTCCGTTTCCACGAGTCCTTCCTCTAAGCAACATGGGGTAAGCTGGCAAGGAAATTTCAGTGCGTCATTCCTACTTGGCAATGGCTCTCAGCATTTTAGCACTGAAGTTCTTGTGTCCCAGGAAACCCCTCAGTGTTTGGCAAACTGGGATGGCTACATGTTGGCCAAAATCCAAAAGTTTAACCATATTTTGTGTTCACAGGGCTGTGGGGAAAGAAGAGCTGTCTTTTTGCCAGCAGGAATGCAAAATGGTGCAATTCCAATGGGGGAGGAATTGTTTATGTCTTGCAAATTTATATATGCACCTGTCCTTTGCCTCAGAACCCTACATCTAGGTATCTGTCTCAAAGATTTGCTGCCAAAAATAGAAAACAGCTTTTGTAAAAGGCTATTCACAGTAGAATTATTTATCAGGAAAATACTAGTAAAAACCCATGCTATATGTCTTCACTATGGAAATAAAACCATGGTAAATAAAACCTTGGGGAAAGCATACACTGGGTAATAGCAGTGCAAAGGTAACATAAGCCTTTTTTTTTTAAATATAGTTTTAGATGTTGATGAACATTTGTTTTATTCATTTATTTATATACTGTTCTGAGAATCGAACTCAGTGCCTTACACATGCTAGGCAAGTGCTCTGCCACTGAGCCACAACCCCAGCCCAATGTAAGCCTTTTTGATAGGGGGAGGAAATTGTTACCACCTTTAGAGAGTACGAGAGGCACTTCTAGGTGCTGCTAAAATTCTGTTCCTGAACTGGATGGCAGTTTCATGGAAGGGTTATTTTGTGTTACTTTCCTTTAGTTTATTTAAAATCAGTGAAAATGTTACTTCAAGAAGGGAAAGGAGGATGTCTGAAAAAGGCATGGTAACAGAATATAATTTGTGGTGTGCTCTTTTGTGAAACAAAGGTTGGAAACAATATGAAAATGCATATTACTTTTAGTATTAAAAAGATTTCAGGTGCTTCGGGGCATGCCTGTAATCCCAGCTACTCAAGAGACAGGAGGATCACAAGTATGATCCAGCCTTAGTACTTTAGTTAAGACCCTGTCTCAAATAAAAACCAAAAAGGACTTGGGATGTAGCTCATTAGTAAAGCACCCTCATGAGTTCAATCACCAGTATGGGGGGAAAATGTAGTTACAGGAAGGCTCTGAAATATGAAACTGTGTGTGTGTGTGTGTGTGTGTGTGTGTGTACACATGTGCAAAACTGTTGTGTTTATAAAAATGGCAAAAAAAATCCACTCAGCAGTCAATGCACATTGCATACCTCACATCTTCAATAATAAAAGGTACTTAGTACTACAGAACTAAGTAAGAATACTAGCTTCAACAGCCATTGTTCAGCACTGAGGTCACCCAAGTTACACCAAAATGGGCAAATGTTGCCCAAATAAAATCCTGTTGTTAAAGCTGAAACAAGTTTAAGGCCATTCAAGTTCAAGAGCAGTTAAACATTTCTTCCAGTTTATGGTCTTAAATTTCTGGTTTACACAATCCAAAAGGAAAATACAGAATAAATTAATACAACATTAAATAAGAGTAATCACAATTAAGATGAAGTAAGGAAGGCCAAAACATTAAAGTTATAAAATTGGCTTGTTACTAGTTGGAACCAGTTCCATACCAGGAGTTAGGGGGAGTATATACAAATATTTTCAAATAGATTCCTTATGTTGCTCTGACATGTCCTCTTCATTAGTGCACTGTTAAACCAATCAGAACCTCTATAATCTTCCTTCCTTCCTTCCTTCCTTCCTTCCTTCCTTCCTTCCTTCCTTCCTTCCTTCCCTCCCTCCCTCCCTCCCTCCCTCCCTGGGAGATTGAACCTAGGACCTTGTGTATACTAGGCAAGCACTCCACCCACTGAGCTATATCCCCAGCCCAGATCCCCTAGTAGGTATATTCCTTCACATTAATAGTACACACTGTCACTCCCTGAAAAGCTGTCAGTCTCAAATGACATAGTGAATGGAAGGAAACAAAAAGAGGATAAGTGATATTAAGGAGAAATAATAGAATTAGAAAATTCATGCTGGTCAGGTTGTTAACAACAAGGGATGGTTTCCTGTTGATAAAGTTCCTGTGGAGTGGGAATGATGTCTTACCTGGGGCTGCAGTAGGTAATTGCATGTGCTTCATCTTTGCTCTAACTCCCCAAATCAAAATAGTTTTGCCCTTTATTCAGTAATCTCCTTTAAAAATATGAACATTCAGACTTTTTTGTCCCACTGAGGATACCTTGCTTTTAACTTTTCCCCTTTATCTTCTCTGGACTGGTCACTTTATCTTCCATTTCTTCTTGCTCCTCCCCCTTGGAGACTTCTGCAGACCTATGTAGCGTTTTCTCTAACCGCACTTCTCTGATTCTAAGACCCTGAAACCTTTTTGAGTGTTTCAGAATTGGAGTATTTTGGATTACAGATTTTCATATTAGGGTGTTTCACCAGTAAAGTCTATGCAAATGTTACAAAATCTGAAAAATTCTGAAATCTGAAACAATTCTGGTCCCAAGCCTATTTTAAATAAAGGGTACTTAATCTGAATCTGTGCTGAGAGGAAGGGAGCAGGGTCTACTGAGAGGGGAGGCGTGAGATTTCTGTGTTCAGGTTTCTTTCACGAAATGTGGCTGTGGTCTCTTCATGCTGTGATCTGCGTTCTCTCTCATCCTGGTTTTCAGTTGTGGGTTTGGAAACTACTTCATGTTGCCCCACAGTCATCCAGGCTCTGCTCTTTTTTTTTTTTTTTTTAAACTGGGGCTTGAACCCAGGGACCTTCACCACTGAACAACATCCCCATCCCTTTTTATTTTTCATTTTGAGATAGGGTCTCACTAAGTTTCTGAGGCTGGCCTTGAACTTGTGATACCCCTACCTCAGCCTTCCAAGTGGCTGGGATTGCAGGTGTACACCACCATGCCTGGCTCTGCTCAGTTTTTAAAAGCCTCTGCCACTTAGCCATACCCCTAACCCTTTTTATTTTAGACAGGGTCTCGTCTCACTAAATTGCCCAGACTGATGTTGAGTTTGTGATCATTCTGCCTCAGCCTCCCAAGGCAGCCGTCATGCTTGGCTTAATATCCACATTTTGATAGAGTCTATCTAGTATATATTTTGATTTCAGCTACTATACTGTTTGGTTTTAGAATAACATTTTTTTTTTCTTTAGTAGTTCTGTTTCTCTGGTGAGATTCTCTATCTTGTCACTCATTCTGGCCATCTTTTCCTTTAAATTCTTGATTTTATAGTTGCTTTAAAACCCATTTCTAAGTTGCATGGGGTTGCACAAACCTGTAATTCTAGTGACTTGGGAGGCTGAAGCAGGAGGATCACAAGACCAAAGAAAGCCAGCCTCAGCGATTTATTGAGACCCTGCGAATGAATGAATGAATGGATGAATCTCAGTAGTGAAGTGACCTCCCTCAGTTCAATCTCCAGTACACAGGGGAAAAAATCCATTTTTAGGGGGTGTAACTTAGTGGTAGAGTGCTTGCATTGTGTGTGCAAGGCTCTGGGTTTGATGCCAGCACTGCAAAAAAAAAAAGCCACAAAATCCATTTCTGTTAATTCTACCATCCTGAGATGTCTTAAGCTCTGGGCTTTCTTTCTTTCTTTTCTTTTTTTTTCCTTTTCTTTTCTTTTCTTTTCTTTTCCTTTCTTTCTTTCTTTCAATTGAACCCAGGGATGTTCTTCAACTAAACTAAACCCCAGCCTTTGTTTGTTTTTTGGTTTTGTGTTTTATTTATTTATTTAAATAGGCCTTTATTTTATTTATTTTTATGTGGTGCTGAGGATTGAACTCAGGGCCTCACATGTGCTAGAGGAGCGCTCTACCTCTGAGCCACAACCCCAGCCCTTGTGTTTTATTTTGAAACAAGATCTTTCTAAGTTGCCCAAGTTGGCCTTGAACTTTCAGGCTTTCTGCCTCAGCCTTTTTCCCCTAGCAGAAAGTACAGGTGTGCAGCACTGCCCCCAGCAGTATCTTGTCTTGAGTTCCATTCTGGTGAACAAATAAATTATTGGAAAATCTTTTTTGTCCTTTCAGGCTTAGATTTTTTTTTTTTTTTTTTTTAAAGATTTCAGATTTTTTTTTTTTAAGAGAGAGTGAGAGAGAGAGAGGGAGGGAGAGAGAGAGAGAATTTTAATATTTATTTTTTAGTATTCGGCGTACACAACATCTTCGTTTGTATGTGGTGCTGAGGATCGAACCCAGGCCGCACGCATGCCAGGCGAGCGCGCTACCGTTTGAGCCACATCCCCAGCCCCTCAGGCTTAGATTTATTCCTTGTTTGGGTGAATCTATGTTGGTTTTGGACTGAGCCATAGGCCATGCCTTTGTTCTTGGTAGTTGTATCGACCATGCTCTGTCATTAACATAGACCAAACACGTTTGTGTTTTTCTACAATGTAGAATTTATTAAATAACAATTCACAGACTACACCAGTTTTATCAGTGGCAGTTCAACGAGTACTTGTGAATCACCAGACAATCACAGGTTCTTTTATTCCAATCTTCTTTTTTTTTTTTTGAGAGAGAATTTTAATATTTATTTTTTAGTTTTTGGCGGACACAACATCATTGTGTGTGGTATTGAGGATCGAACCCAGGCCACACACATGCCAGGCGAGCATGCTACCGCTTGAGCCACATCCCCAGCCCCAATTCCAATCTTAATTTCTAGTATCAACAACACTTAAATCACATACCATCCTTCACACAATTATATACACAGGTTACAGAAAGTCTAGGGAACGGTTTAGGTACCACAGGGGTTCAGAAGGCTGAACTGAGAGCAAGGGCAGAGAGCAGATATGGGCCAAAGAGTGACCATAGGTGGTCAGATAAGATTAAGAACCAGCCGTGGGCTGTGGATGTGGCTCAAGCGGTAACACGCTCGCATGGCATGCTCGAGGCACTGGGTTCGATCCTCAGCACCACATAAAAATAAAATAAAGATGTTGGGTCCACCGAAAACTGAAAAATAAAATTAAAAAAAAAGAACCAGCCAAAGAACTTGTCAGTGTACAGAGCTGTCAGAGTGCAGGAACTTATTCTAGGCCAGGGTCCAGAGGATGGCAGCTTTAGTGTCAGCTTGCAGAGGGCTGTTTGTGGTCTCATGGTCAGGAGGAACTGCACTCTGCTAAAACCTGAGGACAGAAATTCAGAAGTTCCTGGGGTTGGGGTTGTGGCTCAATGGTAGAGCGCTCGCCTAGCACGCACGAGGCACTGAGTTCTATCCTCAGCACCACATAAATGCAAAATAAAGATATTGAGTCCACCTAAAACTTAAGAATAAATATTAAAAAAAAAAAAGAAATTCAGAAGTTCGTCCTTGTGATGATTTTCCTGGGCAAGGCTTGTGAGGAGTGACCAGGTGACACGGTCAGTGTGCCACCATGTCCTTTCTTTTATGGGTATTAGTGAAGGGAATGCATTATTTGGTGGTCTGCTGTATTCAGTGAGCTCAAGGGCCAGATTTTCGTATATTAGTTTAATATGCCCGTGCATCCATGTGCTTCTGATTAATTCAGTAAGTTTATGGGTAATTTTTCTTATTAGCATGATTAACTTATTACTTTGTGCTTTATGGTTGTGCCTAGCAGGTGGTGGTTTACTTGTACCAACAAGGCATGGAGTCATTCCACTTCAGCACTTAAACTCAAAATGGAGCAACTGATGGCAAACTACTGCTTTACACAGTGGGGTGGCAGGACTGCTGTTCTGTCCATCATGGAGAAACTCAGAGCACAGCATGGCCCTGTAGTCTCAACCAAATGCCTGAGAGTGTTCAGTTAGGTTAGAACCCTAACATCTCCCAGAACTGTAGGCTCTCTAGTTAATCTTGTTCCACCCATAGCCCCAGCACTCCGTACAGGGAAGAGTCCCCCGTGCTGGGAATCCTTTTTTGTCATTTTAACTTTGGAACCACGTAAATATTTTATATAAGTAAAAAATAAATAAAAAAGAATGAAAAAAAAGCCAGGCACAGTGGCACATGCTACCAGCTTTTCTGGGGAGGTTGAGGCAGAAGCATCACAAATTCAAGACTAGCTTGGGCATCTTATCAAGACCCTGTCTCAAAATAAAATAAAGTTTAAAAGAGCCAGGGACCCCATTAGTACAGTGGCTCATGCCTGTAATCCCAGCATGTCAGAAGGCTAAGACAAGAGGATCACAAGTTCAAGGCCAGGAGGGCTGGGGTGTGGCCAAGTGGTAGAGCACTTGCCTAGCATGTATACGTTTGATTCTCAGTACCACATATAAATAAGTGAATAAAAAAGAGATCCATCAACATCTAAAATAAAATAAAATACACATTGGAAATGTTTAAAAAAAATTAAAAGGGCTGGGATGTGCCTCGGTGGTGCAGTATCCCTGGGCTCATCCCCAGTAACCCCCCCTCCAAAAAAAAAAAAAAAAAAGACCTAAGATATATATTGGTGTTCCTGGAAGCAACAGGGCAGGAAGAAAAAATATGGGAGATATACTATACAAAATGATTAATGGTTGAGAATTTATAAAGATGAAACTCAAGGACCAAATAAATTCTGAGGAAGATAAGAAAACCTACAACATAAATACAGGAAAAAATAACCAACTGACTAATTATATCCTGACTAAGTGGATGTCTTTAAGGAAAGCAAGGATTGCTTAGTATTGGCACATCTGTTAATTTTATTCACTACAATTAAATAAAAGTGACTCAGTAAATTTCAACACTCAGATATGTCAAAATTCACTGTACTGTCATGTATATCTAAAGAGAAAAAAGAAAAAACTAAAAAGATTTCAATACTCAGTATAAAACTCTTGTAAAACTAGTAGTTACAGATAATTTCCTTAATATTATGATTATAGAGTTTAGTGGTGAAAAAATATTTTACCCCCAGGAACTGGAGATTGAATCCTGGGCCTTGTGCACACCAGGCAGGTACCCTAACACTGAGCTGCATCTCCTGCTCTTAGTGGTGCTATCTGAGATGCATTTCCTTTAAAAATAAGAGTATCTACTCTTACTGCTTCTGTTCAGTTTTACAATAGAGGTTGGCCAGATAATTTAAAAGAAAAAGAAGCCAGATTTATACAAAGCTGTCTTACTGCCCCAGATTGCTACCTAGAAAACCTGGAAGGCTTTAACACTAATGAGAGAGTTTAGCAAAGTTGCTCAATCACAAAAATGTGATTTTAAAAAGATCAAGTTTGTGCTGGGCACAGTGACACATGCCTATAATCTCAGCTCCTCCCAGCCACCCTGGAAGCTGACAGGTGGATCACAAATTCAAGGCCAGCCTGGGCCGTTTAGCGAAACTGTGTCTCAAAATAAAAAGGTCTGAGGATGTAGTTCAGTGGTAAAGGGCCCCTGGGTTCAGTCACCAGGACTGTCCGGAGGGGTTGAGGGGAGAGCCAGTTTGTAACAGGAGCCTGTGGAACAAAGCCAAGTGCAAGAGCTTTTATGGAAAAGGTTACAAAAGACAAAGTAACACTTGAGCGAAGGCAGAAGACTACTGCGGTGACACTGCTATTTCTGCTATTCTGCAAGTTGAATCTCTAAGTTCACCACAGTCTAATCATGTTCCTCATAGGTTCTTCCATGGAATTTGTGGGGCTGAACCTAAAATTCACTTATAAAAGTGAGGTATGAAGAATAACCAGGATAATGTGGAAAGGAAAACAAAATGGGAGGGCTGCCATAACAGACGCTCAGAGCCTGCTGTGAGGCCAGCTGAGGAGGTAGCTAGGAGCAAGACCCGTGTAAGTGGGAACGCCATCTGTGACAGACGTGTAGTGTGTATCAGTGAGGAGCAAAATGGACTGGGGTTTTCACCTTCATTTGGGTGAAAAGTCAGATCTTTATCTCATTCACTGAATTTAAGATGGAAATATGATGGGGACGGGGAATATCATGCAAAGTGAAGTAAGCCAAACTCAGAACCAGTCCAATGTTTTCTCTCATGTGGAAGCAAGAGTAAAATAAAGGAAAGGGGAGGGAGGATAGAATGACATAAAGAACCAATCAAATACAAATTCATGGCCCAGCAAAAAGAAGTTTAGTCAAGTAGCGGAAGGAGAAGGGGAGGGGGGAGGGAAAAGGGGATTATAAACTGAAATGGATTTCCATGCATGTGTGTGTTTGTGGGATGAACCCAACTACAATGTGTAAAATTAAAGCTCTCTAAAAAAGGGGGAAAAGATGTAAATATGAAAATTAAATTTTAGATAGAAGTACAGAATATATTTGTCATCTCAAAATAGGAGGAAGAATTTTGTAAAAATACGGCAAACTATAAAGGAAAAAAATGATAATTTACTACGATAAACAATTCTCTACATCAAAAGATGGATTAAAAGACAAGCCATAGCTGGAGTGTAACAACGGGCCCTGGGTTCAATCCACCCCTCACCTTCACCCCCACCCCCACCCCCCAAAAAAAAACACCACTAGTGGGCTGGGGGTATGGGTCAGTGGTAGAGTACATGCTTAGCATGCCCAAAGCATTGGATTCATCTCCACCACACACACACAAAAACAAAAAACCCTGAGCCACAGAGTGGGAGAAGAAAATTGCCATGTGTATAATCCACAGAGAACTGATAACTAGGCTACATAAAGGACTCTTAGGCAGGAAGAGTTTGCCCAGTAGCAAAATAGGCAAAGATATGAGGAATAATTCACAGGAGAAGCCAAAATGACCAATAAAACCTTGGAAAATACTCAGCCTCAGGGATAACACAAATGTAAATTAAGACAAGAATTCCACTTCACACTTATCAAAGAACAAGAACAAAAAATTCTGACAACACCAAGGGTAGGCAGGCTATAGAAGGTGAACACTACAAACAGATGGGAGCATAGGTTAATTGTGGATCTTATTTTTTTTTAGTTGTAGTGGACACATTTATTTGTTTATTTATGCAGTGCTGAGGATTGAACCTAGGGCCTCATTTGTGTGAGGCAAGTGTTCTACCACTGAGCCACACCCCAGCCCCATAGATTGATTTTGTAAAGCACTTGGAGATTAATTGAATATATAGATTGAGCATCCCAAGTATGAAAACCTGAAATATAAGATACCCAAATTTCAGAACTGTATCTGCAAATGAAAAAAATAAAATATAAATGAAGTTGAGCTTTAGTAAAAAAATAAAGTTATGGAGGCTACAGATAGTAATTATCTCTGAGGAAGAAGAAGGTCAAATGAATTGCTGGGTTCCTCAATATTAGAAATGTCTCATTTTTAAGTAGGACACATATCACCAAATGTTAATACTAACCTCAGTACATGGATTTTGTTTTTGTTTGGTTTTGTTTTGATACATGGGTATGTTTTGATACATGTGCTTTTCTTAGTAACTTTAAATTCTTTAAGCTTTCACAACTAAAATAAAAATATAAAAATGAGATTATTGCAGTGTGGTAATTTTCTAAAAGAAACATGAGCAGAATTTCAAGAGAGCTCTGAGGAGGGACTAGCCATTGTGACAGCTGTTGAAATTCCTGTCTATTCATTCATCTGTGTCAGTGCTGAGTTGATTTTGTTTGACTTTCTCCTCACTGTGCTTTGTGTTTTCCTGCTCCTGTGTACTGGTAAATTTTGATTGGATGCCCAGACATTATAAATTTTATCTTGGGTGTTGGGCATTTTTGTATTCTTAGAAATGTTCTTGACCTTTGTTTTGAGATGAAGCTAAATTACTTGAAATGGTTTCATTCTGGTAGGTCTTACTTTTAAACTTTGTTCAGTGGAGCAAAAGCAATGTTTTATCTAGGGGTCAGTTTTACCCTACCACCAAGGCAAAGGTCTTCTGAGAACTATGTCCAGTGTCTGGTGAGTTAGGAGACTGGCAGGAAGAGGAACCATCCTTGGCCTGTATGGGCTTTGAGGATGGCTCCCTATGAGTTCTTGGGTGATGCTTCCCTGGCTGGGAACCCTCTTCACCATGTGCACTGCTCAGTTCTCAGTGAAAGTTTGGAGGGTCTCCAGAGCGCCAGCTTCTCTGCAGCTCTGCCCCTCCTGTGCTCTATCACCTTGGGCTTCCTCTGCCCAGCTCTGTTTTTCAACTGAGGGGACATTGGGCTTCATCTGTTCTTCTCCTGTCATGGCTGAGCCTCTTTTTCCACCAGAGAGCCGGGCAATGACAGGGCTTCTCTTAATTGTTCACCTTCTTAGAGGGATCACTATCCTTCATTGTCTGATGTCCAATGTCTTAAAGACCATTTCTTCATGCACTGTATCCTTTTTCTGTTTTTCAGTTGTTGCAGATGGGAAGATAAATCTGCTTCCTGTTATTCCATCTTGGCCAGAAGCAAATGTATCAAAACCAGAGGTTTTGAATGAAGGTACAAGGTGTCTAGAAATATCCACTGGTGGTGATGGGGAGCTGAGAGTATAGCTCAGTGGTAGAGCCCTTGCCTATCAGGCACAGGGTCCCAGGTTCCCCTCTTAGCACTGCAAACAAATAAGAAAAACAAATAAGAAAAAGAAAAGGAAATATTCTTGGGACTTAGGAAAGTGCTGACCCCCTTTCTGGATGGGATGCCTGGGTGGGAGAACAGAGGTGACTTTGTCCTGAGTGGGCATCAAAGAAATAGTCATGTTGAGGGAGGGAGACAGGGATAAGGCTTGGGAGAAAAGCTCCCTAGAATAATCCAGGGCTGCAGAACGAGATTTGGAGGTCATGACCAGAAGAAAGGGATGGAAAAGCTCCTGGTGAGGACATTCTGGATGGGGAGGAGGCTGGAGTAGGAGGCTACAGTGGGAGGCTGGTGAAGGCCAGGCTACCAGGGCAGCTGCCAGCTAAGGAGGAGCCTTGCTCTTTTCCAGGGCCACTCATTTCTCAAACTATGCTATTCAGGGACATGGGTACCATTCTTCCTTCAACTTACATTGAACAGAATTTGTCAAGATGTATCTTAAGCAGAATTTGTCAAGATGTTATGTTATGTTCCCAGAAGTTGAGGACATAAAAAGGATCCAAACATTTTATATATGTGTGTGTGTGTGTATGTGTGTGTGTGTGTGTGTGTGTGTGTATATTTGATGTTCAAACCATTGGTTCAAAATCAGAATAAACAGGCCTAAAGTCAACATTATAGAAACATTTCCTTATTTTAAAAACTGTATAGCTCAGTTGGTAGCGTGGTTGGCTCACATTCACAAGGACCTGGGTTCAATCCCCAGCACCACCAAAAACACAAAACAAAAAACTATATACAGTGTTGAAAAGTTAATTCTGAGTTATTTAGTTATATTAATTTCAATTAGGAAATGTCAGGTATAAAAACAATTACCTGTTTTAGAAAATGGTAATACTAATATATCTGAGTTATTGGCACAACATTAAGTATTTCTTTTGTTTGGTTTTTATATGAACTTTAAAAATACTAATTATGTTTCTGTATTTTTATGTATCTATGTATTCTTCCTCCAGTTTTAACAGTGATATCTTTTTCTTTCTTTCTGTCTTCCTTCTTTCATATATTTTTAGTTCTTGTTTTCTGGTGAAGTATTTTAAAAACAAATCCCAGAAATAATGTTGTTTTATTGTGAATACTTCTCCCTAGCAGATAAGGACAATTTTTATCTTTGAAAATAAAACTACCATGTTATTATTGCAAATAAGAGAACATAATAATTCCTTAATTTCTTCTAGTATCTGTCTATATTCATATTTTCCTAATAACAAATAATTTTTTTCCAGATGACCATTCTAATTGGATCCAAACAAGATCTGCTTTTTTGTACCAAGGATTGACCCCAGTGACGCTCAATCACTGAGCCACATCCTTAGCCCTTTTTAAATTTTATTTAGAGATAGGATCTCTCTAAGTTGCTTGGTGTAGATCCTTAGAATTTAAAAATATATTTTTTAAATTGTCAATGGACTTTATTTATTTATATGTGGTGCTGAGACTTGAACCCAGTGCCTCACACATGCTAGGCAAGCGCTCCACCAACACTGAGCCACAACCCCAGCCCTAGATCCTTAGAATTTCTACAGATTAAATTTAAGTACACTTGAGCTTACAGTCAGAATACACACTCACATGCACACATTCTCTCTCTCTCTCACTTCATTATGAGGAAGAGAACATAATTAGATGTCCCACGGCCTACAGACATTGAATGATCAAATGCAGTATAAATAATAATTATGTTTGAAATGTTTGAATAAATGCAAACTAGAATAAAAATCAGTAACAAAAAGCGAAGTGTTAAAATGACCCAATCAGAACTTATAAAAAAGTAGAAATGAAAGACAAGAATGTAAACTAAACAGATTAAACACAGATGAAGATTGAATTAGTAAAAAGAACATAAACTGAAAAAAATTATCCAGAGTGCAGCACTGAGAGATGGGAGGTGAACAGTGACATTGAGAGGAAATAGACATTAGAATAAAAAGATGTAACTGGCACACACCTGTAAATCCCAGCGACTCAGGAGGCTGAGGTAGGAGGATTGTGAGTTCAAGGCCAGTCTCAGTACCTTGGCAAGGCCCTGAGCAACTTAGACCCTGTCTCAAAATAAAAAAATAAAAATGGCTGGTAATGTAGCTCAGTAGTTAAGTACCCCTGGGTTCAATCCCAGTACAAAAATAAAAAAAAGAAAAAGAAAGAAAGATGTTGTAAAATGAAGTTGGAATTCCAGATTAAAAACATATGGGAAGGGGCTGGGGATATAGCTCAGTTGGTAGAATGTTTGCCTCACATGCATATGGCCATGACCATGGCCCTGGGATTAATCCATAGCACCCCCCCCCCCAAAAAAAAAAAGAGAGAGAGAGACGAGGCATTATTTAAGTGTTAATAACTTCAAGCTTTAAAAACAACTAGTAAAAGACACAAATCCATAGATTTATGAAGCATGATATGTCCCAAGTAATTTAAAAAAAAAATAAAAAAAATTTTAAAAAACCCAAACCTCATATCCATACATTGAAATTATATAACACCAAAGATAAAAAGAAGATATTAAGCTAGAGGTAAAAGTTAGATTATCTAAAAGGGAATACCAGGGGTTGAGGCTGTAGCACAGTGGTAAAAGTGCTTGCCTCGCATGTAGGAGGCACTGGGTTCAATCCTCACGACCGCATTAAAAAAAAAAAAATACATAAAGATACTGTATTCATCTACAACTAAATAAATATTAAAAGAAAAATCCTTCCGGGGCTGGGATTGGTAGAGTACTTGCCTAGCATGTGTGAGGCACTGGATTCGGTTCTTAGCACCATATATAAACAAATAAATAAATAAAGGTCCTCAATAACTAATAAAAAATTTAAAAAAGGGAATACCAACTAAGCTGACAACAGATACCAGTATGAATAGAAGCTACTAGAGAGTAGTATAATTCCTGAAATTGATGAGAGAATATAATTTTCCTCCAGCCTATGGAAAACAATTTAAATGGTTGGATTGAAAAATAATCTAACGGGCTGGGGATGTGGCTCATGCAGTAACGTGCTTGCCTGGCATGCGCTGAGTGCTGGGTTCAATCCTCAGCACCACATAAAAACAAAATAAAGATGTTGTGTCCACCAAAAACTGAAAAATAAATATTTAAAAAAATCTAAAAAGGCTGAGATTGTGGCTCAGTGATAGAGTGCTTGTCTAGTGCCGGTGAGGCACTGGGTTTGATCCTGAACACCCCATAAAAATAAATAAATAAAAATAAAGGCATTGTGTCCACCTACAACAACAACAACAAAAACAATCTAAGAACTGAACATATTAAAGGAACTTCTAAATCAAAATGTAGGAGCTGAGAACTCAATACAATAAAGATCATTCAGGATGTCTACCAGGATGTAAGAGCTGGTAGGCAGCTCCACAGGGTGGAGTCTGCCGGTGCTCCGAGGGCACTTGCTCATCTGGACAGAGTGGAGCTTTTGGTTTTTAGAGGGTTTATAGGGCAAGAAGAGTAGTTAGGCTCTGTGGCCTCTCAAGGTAGAAAGCCTCCAGCAGACTCCCTACACTCGCTGGAACTCTGGAGGGCCATATCCTCAGGGTTAGCATACACTGAGGCCTGTGCCCTCACTCCAGTCCCTGTCCCCAGGTGGCTATCTTTTCCTGCACTTAGAAGGAAAAAAGAAAAGGGGTAAATCTGTCTGTTATGGATTAACTTTTATTAGGATTTTGAGCCTGGATTTATACTTTGTGGTGGTTCAGGAAAATCAAGCTTGAATTTATGGTGTTTTGGCTTGATAATGCCTTCAGGCATCCTGCAGGAGATGGAGAAAGTTATCTTCATCCTAAGATACAAAAAACCCTACTGATAATTTTTATTAGGACAATGATTAGTAGTCCACAGACAAAAATGACAAGGCACACCCGGAAAAAAGGCACCATCGGTTAGAACCAGCAGAAACAGCCCCTCTGGGCTTCAGGTATCAGAAGAGCTGGGCACAGCGGTGGCAGACTATGGCAGAGGGTTGTTTCAGCCCAGGAGTTTGAAACCAGCCTGAGCAATGTAGCAAAAGCCCATGTCAAAAAGAATTTAATGTGTAGGGTTAACAACAAATTACACGCAGCAAAGAGAAAAACAGTGAACCAGAAAACAGGTCAGAGGAATTGCACTGAATGAAGCAGAGAACATAGCAAAAAATACAGGAGAGGGTTTGGCGGTGTGGCTCAGTGGTGGAGCTCTCGCCTAGCACATGTGGGGCACTGGGTTCCATCCTCAGCACCGCAAAAAAAATAAATCAATAAAATAATGGTATTATGTCCATCTACAACTAAAAAAAATTTTAAAAATACAGAATAGAGGTTCCATGGCATGGAGCATGGAGGGAGAATATCTAATGTAAAATTTTTTGGTGTTCTAAAAGGAGAAGAGAGAGTGGGGCTGGGGATGTGGCTCAAGTGGTAGCGCGCTCTCCTGGCATGCGTGCGGCCCGGGTTCGATCCTCAGCACCACATACCAACAAAGATGTTGTGTCCGCCGAGAACTAAAAAATAAATATTAAAATTCTCTCTCTCTCTCTCTCTCTCTCTCTCTCTCTCTCTCTCTCTCTCTCTCTCTCTCTGTCTCTCTCTCTCTAAAAAAAATAAAATAAAAATAAAAGGAGAAGAGAGAACAGTCAGATTTATTATTTGAGAAGATAAAAGCTAAAGATTTTCTACAATTGGTGAAAACAACAAGTCTTCAGATTCAAGAAAACGAATGATGAATCATAAGGAGAATGAATAAATAAAAAAATTAAAGCTAGTCAAAACAGAATAAAACATCAAAGCACCAAAGACAGAAAGGGATCTTAAACCAGAGGAAGAAGACAGATTAACTTAATTTGAGCCATAGTTAAGAGGACGGTTTGTGTTAGTTTTTATTGCTTGTGACAAGATATCTGAGATAAAACAAAAGGAGGAAAGATTATTTTGGCTCTTAGTTTCTGAGGTTGCAGTTCCTGTACTGTTGCCCACATTGTTTTGGAGCCTGTGGAGAGACAGAATATCGTGCAAGAGAGCATGTGGTGACTGGATATAAGGAGAGAGAGAAAGGAAGGGGCTTGGGTCCCAGTGTCCTCTCCAAGAGCACCACGTCAGTAACCTAACTTCCTTCCATTGGGTATTACCTCCTAAAGGTTGTCACCTTCCAGTAGTGCCAAAGGCTGGTGACAGAGTCTTTCGCACAGGAGCCTTTGGGGAACACTTCACACCCACATTGTAGCATGCCAGGTGCAACAGTGGGATGAAGTCTCCCTCATTCTGAGAGCAACAATGGCTGACCTTCACTTCCTACCAGGCAAAACTGTCTTTCAAGAATAGGGGCGAGTCTCAGTGACATGCTTCTTCTGAAAGGCAAAGAAAAGAAGCATTAGGATGAAATAAAGACATTTTAAGGAAAACAGAAATTGAATTTGTTACTAACACCCAGCTGTGGTTAAGTGTGTGTCTCTCAAAATCAGGTTGGCACTTGATCCCTGGTGCCGTGGCGTTAAGAGGCGGGTCCTGTGGGAGGGGATTGATGCACACGGGCTTTACTCTGGTGGATGAGAGCTGCAGCTTGACCTAAGGACTTGAGGGAGTCTGCCCGTCCCTTCTATCCATCTGCCTCATGAGAGCACCAAGGAGCACCTCTGTGAGGAAGAGGCCCGTAGCAGACACCCTGTCCAGTGATGCCTGGATCTTAGACTTCCCAGCCTCCAGCATGACGGGAAATACATGCGTTGCTTATCAATCTCCCTGTCTGCTACTTGGCAGGAATGGACTAAAACATAGCCCTTTACCAAATATAATTCCAAAGGGTGGGTCTTAGGCAGAAAACTGATGCCACTGATGAGAATCAGGGCCAAGTTCCATTTCCCCAGATATTGAAGGTTGAACACCCAAGAAACACTGAGGCAAGCATAGAAAGCAGATTTTATTTAAAGGTAGAACAGACCTTAAAAGAGCATACTACAGGGATACTGCCACATTTATGTTCATAGCAGCACAATTCACAATAGCTAGACTGTGGAACCAACCCAGATGCCCTTCAATAGATGAATGGATTAAAAAAATGTGGCATCTATACATAATGGAGTACTACGCAGCAATAAAAAATGACAAAATCATAGAATTTGCAGGGAAATGGATGGCACTAGAGCAGATTATGTTTAGTGAAGCTAGCCAATCCCTAAAAAACAAATACCAAATGTCTTCTTTGATATAATGAGAGCAACTATGAACAGAGCAGGGAGGAAGAGCAGGAAGAAAAGGTTAACATTAAACAGAGACATGAGATGGGAGGGAAAGGGAGAGAAAAGGGAAATTGCATGGAAACGAAGGGAGACCCTCATTGCTATACAAAATTACATATAAGAGGTTGTGAGGGGAATGGGAAAATAAACAAGGAGAGAAATGAATTACAGTAGATGGGGTAGAGAGAGAAGATGTGAGGGAAGGGGAGGGGGATAGTAGGGGATAGGAAAGGTAGCAGAATACAACAGTTACTAATAGGGCATTATGTAAAATTGTGGATGTGTAACCGACGTGATTCTGCAATCTGCATTTGGGGTAAAATTGGGAGTTCATAACCCACTTCAATCTAATGTATGAAATATGATATTGTAATATTGTGAACAACCAATAAAAAAATTTAAAAAAAAAGACACAGAAAAAAAAAAACAATAAAGGTAGAACAGAGGTGGACTTCTCTGAAGAGAAGGGGCCTCAGAGCTGGGTGTCTGAGGAGGTGGGGGTGTCCTACCCCTTGGTTCTCACACCTTCCTTCCCCCTTTATCTTGTCTAAATGATAGTGACCAAAAGGTGGGAAAGAAGCCTTCCAGGGGTGCCTCTCCACATCTGCCAAATGGGCAGGAAAGGAGCCACCCAGGAGGTGCTTCAGGGACAATTCCCACAGTCCCTGCAGGGAGGAACGTCTCCCTGAAACACGGCCACAGATGGGAGAGGGGGAGAAGGGCTTTGGAGATGTTAGTGTTTTATTTTCTTTCCTCTTGAATAAGCCCCCATATTTCTGATTGGGCCCGATTATTTATTACCTTCACTGGCTGTCCTTTTGCCTCTCCCCTCCCCCCCAAACAATGGCCCCGGTGAAGAACTGAGATTCAAGAAAGGATTAACAACGAATTCAAGAAAGGATTAACAATGAACGTTAGGGTTGGGGACGTCACTCAGTGGAAGAGTGCTTGCCTGCCTTTGATATGGAAGGCCCGTGTCTGAGTCCCAGCACTGGGAAGGAAAAGCACCTTGATATTGGTAGGTTTGCTCAGTGTATTGGTTTTTGCCTGTGGTTCTGGGATAGCATGCTCTTTCATCATGAGTTCCTTTGGAAATCTCATTCTATTTTGGAAAAAAATTGACTATATTTTTAATTTCTTTTTTTTTTTTTGTACCAGGGGTTGAACTTGGGGGCACTTGACCACTGAGCCATATCCCCAGCTTTAATTTTGTATTTTATTTAGAGACAGGGTCTCAGTGAGTTGCTAAGCACCTCACCATTGTTGAGGCTGGCTTTGAACTTGTGATCCTCCTGTCTCAGCCTCCCGAGTCTCTTGAGATTACAGGCATGGGCCACCGTGCCTGGCTAATTTCATTTTTTAAAAAATTTCATTTAGGTGGAGGATGTGGCTCAAGCGGTAGCGCACTTGCCTGGTAAGCGTGCAGCCCGGGTTCAATCCTCAGCACCACATACAAACAAAGATGTTGTGTCCGCCAATAACTAAAAAATAAATATTAAAAAAATTCTCTCTCTCTCACTCTCTCTTTTAAAAAAATTCATTTAATCAATTAATTTTATGAGTTACCTACATTTCCCAAACATACAACTGAAGACCAAAGAATCACATCCAACCTTAGGAAAGGAGTTTGCTTCTCTTGGTGCTCAGGAAGGACCTCCTGGCTGCTGCCCAGTTGTGTTTTGTTTCTTAGCTTCTTGTTCTGAGTTCCTTGAGAAGGAGAATAAATAGTACACAACCTTCTCAGCTCATCTGTTAGCACAAAAGGACTGGACCAGATGCAAACTTCAGGGATCAGCAGAGCCTTTCTTTAGCAACGAAACTGACCTAAGGACTTGAGGGAGTCTGCCCGTCCCTTCTATCCATCTGCTTCATGAGAGCACCAAGGGGCACCCGAAAATGAGCTCCCTGCCAAAGGGGGAGTCTGTGCTGATACGGTTACACTGAGAGGTGACTTGATTATTGACAGAGTGTGTCTAATGCAGGGCCTGGGGTCAGTGTTCATCTCTTTCCCTCCAGGGTCCCATCGTACTGTCACTGGAAAAGGATTTATTTATTTGTGTACCCCCCCACACACACACTTATTTATTTATTTATTGTAATTGGGCACAATACCTTTATTTTATTTATTTATTTTGATGTGGTGCCGAGGATGGAACCCAGCACCTTGCACATGCTAGGCAAGCACTCTATCACTGAGCCACAACCCCATCCCGGCAAAGGATTTATTTTGAGAAGGATCTCTTTGGCATCCTCTGAGAGACTGCCAATCTAGGCTTGATGGGTATCTCCTCCCCAGAGATGGTCTTGCCACTGGGTGATGTTTGCTTCGCTTCTAGGCATTGTCTCAGCACTGAGAAAGGAGGTATTGGGAAAGGATCAATATTATTATCAATGTGTGGCCTTCGTCCTCACTCTCTCTTCCCAAGCCACACTATTTTAGGGTTTGTCATTTTTCATATCTCATCATCTTGCTGTGCTTAAGATACATAGCCATACAGGGCTTTAGTTTCTCTGTCACTGGGAGATGAGGGACAAGTATTAGTTTTAAAAGCGGAGGCAATGAACACTGTTGAGTTTACAGTAGGCGTCAGTGACATCATATCCCTCCTTTCTTCTTTCAGTAAATTGAGTTAGTCAGCTTGCTTTGGGATGTATTCTGATAAATGCATCACCTGGTGATTTCATTGTGTGCAAACAGTGTGGAATGCCCTTATACAATTAAGATGGCTGCAACATCACTAGGTGATATGATCTTATGAGGCCAGGCTGTACATGCTGTCTGTCATTGACTGAGATGTCATTATGTGGCACCTTGTTGTACTTGTTGAGCACTTATATGCCAGGCTTGTTGAATGACTCTTAGAACTTCTTGAAAAATATTAGTTCACAGGTGAAAAAGTTAGGAACGTTGTTTGGATTATATTAAGGTACAGACTGAGCTGCTATAAAGAGATCCCGGAGACCACTGGCTTGAGTGGGGCCTTTCTTTCTCACAAAGATTGGTCTGGTAGTCACCTTTCCTCAATCTGTGGATCCACAATAGCTGCTTTGCCTCTTGCTCCCAGGGACAGAAGGGTCACAAGAACCACAGGAGCTCTCATGCCAAGTGAGAACTTGGGTTCTGGTTCCTTCCTCTCCCATGTCATTGACTAGAGTTTGGTCGCATAACTACAGATGGCTGCAAGGAAGGTGGAAAACGTGGGTTTAAGGAAGGTGCTGCTGTTGACGACAGAGAGTAAATGCCGGGGACCAGTGGGATTTCCCACCCTGCCTGGAGGCACCCCTGCAGAGTCTGTCTGGCTTGCTCGTGCACTGTGGGGTTTGAGAAAAAATCGATTTATTTGTTTAGTCAGCAGATCCGTAAAAGATGCTAACTATGTGTCAGGCCTGGAGTTTTGACCCAGAGAAGGGAAGACTGGGTCAAAACTCCTAAAGGAGCTGTCTGTTCTGGGGACAGGCGTGCACTCCTTCCCCAGCAGATCCCTCTGAGCCACTTGTGCACAGGGCCAAGGTGGCTGTGCTTCCACAACTGCAGATGGCTTAGGATTTCTTTGAATTCATTAACATAGACTTAGGTAAAGTATCCTTTCACGATTATTTTAATTTACCTTTACATTTGTGGCTATTCTTTTTACCTCTGACTTTGGGTTTTTGTTCACCTGTTTACCCCCTTTTTAAAATAAGGGGTTTGTTTTTGGGAGGGGTATTTTTTCCCCAGGAGTCTGTGCCCAGAGTAGACGTGCTGTGTTTGCCTCTGAGCACAGGTACTCGTCCCCACCGGCTCATGCTGCTTTTTCTGTCGGACCAGGTGGAATCCTCACATTTGACCTAGTAGAGTGTCAAATGTGAGGATTTGACCTTGCTCTCTGGGGCAGAAAGCAGATCTTGGGTTCTGCGG
Source organism: Ictidomys tridecemlineatus (assembly GCF_052094955.1). NCBI lineage: Eukaryota > Metazoa > Chordata > Mammalia > Rodentia > Sciuridae > Ictidomys > Ictidomys tridecemlineatus. The sequence goes on along the minus strand of NC_135482.1, from coordinate 540,687 downwards.
AGTTGGGACTGTGGGGCAGCTGACAACAGCTGCCAGCCTGATGCCCTGGGAGTGGGGCTGGGAAGAGAGTGAGCCATCAAAGCCCGACCTCGGTGTGTGCAGGGCCCCTTCGCTGTCACTTCTTTGTGCTGAGGGTCATTGAGTGGAGTGTGCAGGGAGCTGTTCCAGGCCTTGGTGTAGAGTTCTGTTCAGTCAGACCTCACCACGGCTCTGTGGTGGAGGTTCTGAGAAAACAGGTGGGAGGGGTTATGTAGCCCTCACACTTTCAGTTTACCAGTTCCTGGTCTTAGGTCACATACAAAACCAGGACTTTGACTATAAGTCTTTAAAGAAAAAAATAAGAGTCCTTTTGTGGCCTGACAGGTCATATGGTACTAGACTCCAATTTTCTCTTAACGACTGTCTCCATTACAGAATGTTCTGTTTTGATGGGCTCTTTCTTGGAACAATAGGGTCGTGTGGGCAACATTTCTGTTTGAAATCTACCTTCTGTCTGGTGGTTCTGCCACCTGACAAAGTAAATAAAGAAGTGGAACCTCAAGTTCCTTTCGCTTGGCTTGGGTAAGAGTGCTGAAGGTGCTGGTAGTCCCAGGGACTGTTGGAGGGGAGGGATCCTCCTAGACCAGCCAGGGCAGGAGCCAGCTCTTGTTCTAAGGATGTGTCAAGTGGTCTGTGTCATCCAGGGAAGTAAAGGATAGCCTTCTCTCTTGTAAGTGTCTCTGTAGAGAGTAGGATGCGATTGCTGGATGAGGACATTTGGGGAAGCGGTGCTATCTGAGAATGCTCTGGAACCAGTTTACCAGTTCCTCTGACCGTGAAGTCGGCTGCAGCTGAACCTGTGCTGATGCAAGGAACTCTGAAAGGTGCTCCTGGGCTTTCATTGTTGAGTATTGTTCCTTAAAGTGCATGGATGACTGATAGAAGTGCAATAAGTTGTTTTTTTTTTTAATTTAATGTGTATCTGTTTTAGTCAGCTTTTTCACTCTGTGATTAAATGATCTGACCAGCGGAACTATAAAGGAGGAAAAAAATTTTGAGGGCTCGCGGTTTCAGAGGTCCTAGTCCACAGAAGACCAGGTCTGTTCCTCGGGGCTCGAGGTGAAGCCCAACACCCTGGTGGAGAGTGTGCAGAGAGAGGCAGTGCACACGACGATCAGGAAGCAGAGAGAGACTCCGTTTGCTGGATACAAATATATAACCCAAAACCACAACCCAGAGCCCACCCCTCCACCACACCCTGTCACTTCACTCACCACTCAGTCAACCCCTATCAGGGGATTAATTCACTGAGTGGGTTAAGACTCTCACAATCCAGTTGTTTCTCCTCTGAACCTTCTGTGTTGTCTGACGTGAGCTTTGAGGGACACCTCACATCCAAACCATAACAGTAGCAAAGGGTACTGATAAAGCTCGTGAAGCAGATGGCCAATCCAGAGTAACCCAATTTTATTTCAAGTATCAGTGGTAATGTAAACAGAGTTCTCAAGTACTGGTCTGTAAAATTGGTGAGATGAGCATAAAATAAGGGTAGTTTTTTTAAATCAAAGTAGAACATCCTCAATCCTAAGATTATGGCCTGCTTTTTGTTTGTTTGTTTTTTAGTTGAAGTTGGATACAGTACAATAAAATGAAATTTATTTATTTATTTTTATGTGGTGCTGAGGATGGAACCCAACACCCCGCATTTGCTATGTGAGCGCTCTACTGCTGAACCACAACCCCAGTCCATGGCATGCCTTTTTTTAAATATTTAAAAAAGTCCTTCTTGGGGCTGGGAACATAGCTCAGTTGGTAAAGTACTTGCTTTGCATGCACAAGACCCTGGGTTCAATCCCTACCACACACACACACGCACACACCAAAAAAAATTCTAAAATCAAGATGATTGTAGACAGTGGGTTTATCTTGTTTCTTGCCTTTTCTCCCTTGTGTCTCCTTTTCTTTTTCCCTTTCCCTTTTTTGCTTGGTAAAGCTAAAAGGTTGGTAGCCCCATTAGGTCTCTGAGTTAAAAGAAGAAAGCTTCGAACCTGCACATCTGCAGATCCCCGAGTCTTATACCACTGAGCTCAGCTGACCCTGGACAGGCCCTGGCCATGGTGAGGAACAGAGGGGCAGTTCTTGTCAGGAGACCTGGCCTGTCTTGTTCCTGTTTGGAGGTGACATCCTCACTGAACTGTTTGGTAATTTAGGTGCACACACGATGTCGGCTTCCTTGTCATCTCACATTTCAGAAGTTGAGATTAAGTGAGCAACAGAACGACTCTGTTTGCCTGTGGTTCTGGAGACTGACCAAGACCTCCCACAGGCTAGGCAAGTGCTCCACTTCTGAGCTGCACCTCTAGCAACTGGGGTTAATTTTGGTCTTTGTTGTATAAGATTCGGTCTGTCCAGGTGTGGTGGCACACGCCAATGATCTCAGCAGCTTGGGAGATCAAAGCAGGAGAATCTCATGTTTGAGGCCAGCCTGGCAACTTAAGGAAACCTTTACTCAAAATAAAAATTTTAAAAAGGGGTGGGGAGTGAAGCTCAGAGGTACAGCACTCCTGTGTTCAATCCCTAGTTCCTCAAAAAAAAAAAAATGTTCTGTATTTAAGTCCTCAGGAATCTTTGACTGAATATAAAGTGTATGACCTAAGCCTACCCTGAAGGGAATTTCTGATTCAGAGACAGCATGTGTGTCCCAGGGCCTGTGGTATCAGCATTTCACAGCATCCAGTCCTTGTCCTCAGTGGAGCAGCACAAAGGTGGACTCTCAGTAAGTCTGCAGGTGGCAATGCCAGCGAGACACCCCCACCCTGCCCCCTGCCAGTGGGAAAAGCAAGTCCGCCACTCACACTGCCAAGCCTGACAGGTGTTGGGACAGACTCATGCACCAGTTCATGGTACTAGAAGACAAGTATGGGTCATGGGATGGCCTGGTGTCTGGGGTTTACTCCCAAATGGCCCAGCAGGACACAGTCTGAGCAACACCAGGTGGCCAGGTCTGACTGCTGCAAGGTGAATGGGCACTCAGGGTTTATCACCCTTACACTGTTCTTGCTAGTTCGGATATTTATGAAATTCCCAAAATAAGTTAAAAATGAAAGAATATGTAAAAATCGAAAGAAACCCCAGGCCACCTAAGAACAGTACTGAGGTAGAAATTCCAGTTTCACCCGCTGGTTCCTTTCCAGGAATGTGCTCAGCAGCCATTGGCCCCTGCCACAGCTGTGGAGAGGGAAGCCCTCTAGCTGCACCCTTGTCCTGTTGGGGGGTAGGTCTGCTGGGGGCATAGAGGCTCAACAGGTAGGGTCCAGCTACGAGTCCAGCACTGCTGTTCTCCCACTGTCCTCCCTGCACCTCGGGGCAGGGCAGAGCGGTCGTGCTTGCAGGTGAGTCAGAGCAGCTCCTCTCCCTCGTGGAGGTCCTGGAGTCTGCGTTCTGACCATAGTCCTGTGGCCCATGTTGTTTGGTGTGTGCGTTTAATCACATCGATATACTGTGCTGTGGGCCTGATTCTGTTTTCTGTGAGTCTTCCGTGCTGCCCATGTAATCTCTAAGTGTGTGTGGTTTTCACGTGTGTGCTGCATACTCTTGCCGCTGGAGGGGCCTGCCAGGCCAGGCAGGGACGTGGTCCTGTGACCAGAGCCAGCCCTTTGCTGCCTGAAGTGTGGGGCCTCTTGCATTCACCTGCTGGCCTTCTTATCATCTGCCAACTCCAGAGGTGTGGACTGAGAATATATCATCTTTTTCCCAAAGAATGAGATTTTAATTTATTTTATCTTACTTTTTAAAGTTTCAATACTGATTCATGTTATTATGTTTATTCTTTTATTATGTTTATTTATTTTTTTTGTTTTGTTTATTTGCACTGATGGTGATTTCTAACTTAACTGAATAGCATAGTTGGTTTTAGTTTAAACCTTATATCATGATAAGTATATTTGAAACATGAATACATTGTTTTATAAAGTGCTACTATGCCTCACAAATTTTTTCCAAAACTAACATTTTTGTTATCCAGTTGTAAATATTTCTTTTGTGTGTGTGTGTGTGTGTGTGTGTGTGTGTGTGTGTGTGTGTGTGTGTCTGGCACTGGGGATTGAATCCAGAGGCACTCTAATCACTGAGCTGTATCCCAGCTCTTTGTAAATATTTTATTTTGAAACAGGGTTTCCCTAAGTTGCCCAGACTGGCCTTAAGCATATCCTCCTACCTCAACATCCCAAGTGTCTGGGATCACAGTTGTGTATCATCATACTTACTGTTTTTTTTTTTTTTTTTTTAAGAGAGAGTGAGAGGAGGGAGAGGGAGAGAGAGAGAGAATTTTTAATATTTATTTTTTAGTTCTCGGAGGACACAACATCTTTGTTGGTATGTGGTGCTGAGGATCGAACCCGGGCTGCACACATACATGCCAGGTGAGCGCGCTACCGCTTGAGCCACATCCCCAGCCCATACTTACTGGTTTTGTCTTTCATGATTTTGCTTTCTGAGGTTTCAGCTACCTCAGCTACATGGTCAACTGTACTCTAAAAATACTAAATGGAAAATTCTAGAAATAAACAATTCATAAGTTTTAAATCGCTTCCCATTCTGAGTAGCATGATAAAGTCTCATTCAGTTTAGCTCCATCCTGCCCAGGACATGAATTTCCCTTTAGTCCTGTATATCCACACTGTGCATATTACCTGCCCATTTTTTACTTAGAGCATCCCAGTTATCAGATTGACTGTGGTATCAAAGTGCTTGTGTTCAAGTAACCCTTATTGTACTTACTAATGGCTCCAAAGTTCAATAGCTGTGATGCTGGTAATTTGCATATTCCAAAGACAGCTGTAAAATGCTTCCTTGATATCGTCTCACATCACAAGAAGCAGCAGCATAAATACAGTAAAGATATGAATAAGTTAATACAATAAGATATTTGGAGACAGACCACATTAACATAATTTTTATAGCATATTATTATAGTTCTATTTCATTATTGTTCATCTTTTACTGTATCTAATTTATAAATAAAGCTTCCAAAAGTATGTGTATAACCAGATGCAGTGGCACACACCTGTAAGCCCAGTGGCTGGGGAGACTGAGACGGGGATCAAGAGTTCAAAGCCAGGGGCTGGGGATGTGGCTCAAGTGGTAGCGCGCTCGCCTGGCGTGCATGTGGCCCAGGTTCGATCCTCAGCACCACATACAAACAAAGATGTTGTGTCCGCCGAAAACTAAAAAAAAATAAATATTAAAAAACTCCCTCTCTCTCTCTATCTCTCTTACTCACTCTCTCTTTAAAAAAAAAAAAAAAAAAAAGAGTTCAAAGCCAGCCTCAGCAAGAGCAAGGTGCTAAGCAATTCACTGAGACCCTGTCTGGGGGTGTGACTCAGTGGTCGAGTGCCCTTGAGTTCAATCCCCAGTACCCACCAAAAAAAAAAATGTTTATGGATATAGGAAAGAACACAGTACATATAGTACTTGGTACATTTGCTGGGCATCTTAGGCTGTATCTTCCATGAATAAGGAGCCACTATTGTCTTTAGTTCCAGGCACATGGGATTTTTAAAAAGTTTTGATCAGATAAATTCACACTCTAACCTCTATTCTGTACCATTGGTCTACAAGCCTATTTTGGTGCCAGTACCATGCTACTTTTGTTAGTATTGCTCTGTAGTGTAGTTTAAGATCTAGTACAGTCATGCCACCTGCTTCACTCTTCTTTTTTTTTTTAATATTTATTTATTTTTTAGTTTTTCGGCGGGCACAACATCTTTGTTTGTATGTGGTGCTGAGGATCGAACCCAGGCTGCACGCATGCCAGGCGAGCATGCTACCGCTTGAGCCACATCCCTAGCCCTGCTTCACTCTTCTTGCTAAGGATTGCTTTAGCTCTTCTGGGTCTCTTATTATTTTTCCAGATGAATTTCATGACTGCTTTTTCTATTTTCTATGAGGAATGTCATTGGGAGTTTGATTGGAATTGCATTAAATCTGTTTAGTGCATTTGGTAGTGTGATCATTTTGACAATATTAATTCTGCCTATCCAAGAACAAGGGAGATCTTTCAATCTTCTAAGATCTTCTTTAATTTCTTTCTTTATCACTCTGTAGTTTTCATTGTAGAGGGCTTTCACCTCTTTCGTTAAGATGAATCCCAAGTATTTTATTTTTTTTGATACTATTGTAAATGAGGTAGTTTTCCTCATTTCCCTTTCAGAGGATTTGTCACTGATATACAGAATTGCCTTTGATTTGGGTGTTGATCTTGTATCCTACTACTTTGCTGAATTCATTTACTAGTTCTAGAAGTTTTCTGGTGCAATTTTTTTTGGGGGGGTCTTCTGGGTATAGAATCATATTTTCCGCAAATAGTGCTAATTTGAGTTCTTTTTTACCTATCCATATCTCTTTAATTTCTTTTGTCTAATTGCTCAGGCCAGTGTTTCAAGAACTATATTAAATAGAAGTGATGAAAGAGAACATCCCTGTCTTGTTCCAGTTTTTAGAGGGAATGCTTTGAATTTTTCTCCATTTAGAATGATGTTGGTCTGGGGCTTAGCGTAGATATCTTTTACGATGTTGAGATATGTTCCTGTTATCCCTAGTTTTTCTAGTATTAGATCAATGGTACAGAATAGAGGACACACAGACTAACCCACATAATTACAGTTACCTTATATTTGACAAAGGTGCCAAAAACGTACATTGGACAGATGGTGCTGGGAAAACTGGAAATCCACATGTAACAAAATCTCTCTCTCACCATGCACAAAACTCAACTTCAGCTGGATCAAGGACCTAGGAATTAAATCAGAGACACTGCGTCTATTAGAAGAAAAAGTAGACCCAAATCTCCATCATGTCGGATTAGGCCCCAATTTCCTTAATAAGATTCCTATAGAATAAAAAATAAAATCAAGAGTCAATAAGTGGGATGGATTCAGACTAAAAAAGTTTCTTCTCAGCAACAGAAACAATCAGTGAGGTGAATAGAGAGCCTACTAATTGGGAACAAATTCTTACCACACACATGTCAGGTAGAGCACTAATCTCCAGGATGTACAAAGAACTAAAAAATCATAACACCAAAAAAAAAATAATCCAATCAATAAATGAGCCAAGGAACTGAACAGATACTTCTCAGAAGAGGATATACAATCAACCAACAAATATATGAAAAAATGTTCAACATCACCAGCAATTAGAGAAATGCAAATCAAAACTACTGTTAAGATTTCATCTCACTCCAGTCAGAATGGCAGCTATGAAGACTACAAACAAAAAATTAGTGTTGGCGAAGATGTGGGGGAAAAGGCACACTCATACATTACTGATGGGACTGCAAATTGGTGCAGCCAATATGGAAAGCAATATGGAGAATCTTTTGGGAATGAAACCACTGTTTGATCCAGCTATCCCACTCCTCAGTTTATACCCAAAAGACTTAAAAACAGCATACTACAGGGACACAGCCACACCAATGTTTATAGCAGCACAGATCACAGTAGTGAAAACTGTGGAACCAACCTAGATGCCCTTCAATAGATGAATGGATAAAGAAAATGTGGTATATATCCACAATGGAATATTATTCAACATTAAAAGAGAATAAAATCATGGCATTTGCAGATAAATAGATGGACCTGGAGAATATAATGTTAAGTGAAATTAGCCAATCCCCCCAAAACAAATGCCGAATGATTCTTTGATTTAAGGATGCTGATTCATAATATGCTGGGAGGATTAAATGAACTCTAGATAGGGCAAAAGGGAAAGGGGGAGGGAATGGAAGGGAGGGGGCACAGAGGTAGGAAAGACGGTGGAATGTGAAGGTCATCATTACCCTAAGAACATGTATGAAGACACAAAGGATGTGACTCTACTTTGTGTACAACCAGAGATATGAAAAATTGTGTTCCATATATGTAATATGAATTATAATTCATATTGGGTCTTCTGGATCATATGTAACAAATTAAGAATTGTCATATACAACAAATTAAAATTTAAAAAAAATCAAAAAATTCACACTGTAAAATTCATTCATCTTAAGTATACATGAATGGGCATGGTGGTGTGCGCCTGTGTTCCCAGCACTTGGGAGGCTGAGGCAGGAGGATCATTTGATTCCAGGAGTTTGAGTTTAGCCTGGGCAACATAGCAAGAAACTGTCTTATAAAAATAAGAATAGGAGGCTAGGGTTGTGGCTCAGCGGTAGAGTACTTGCCTAGCACTTGTGAGGTCCTGGGTTCGATCCTCAGCACCACATAAAAATAAATAAAGGCATTCTGTCCATCTACAACAACAAAAAATAAGAACAGAATTCAGTGAATTCAAAAAATTGTCCAACCATCACCACAATCGATTTTAGAACATTTTCATTATCTCCAAAGAAGCCTCTTTCCCTTATCAGTGATTTGTATTTCTCCCCAGTTCTCCCCCGCCCCCGGCTGCTGGACAACCATGAGTTTGCATTTTGTCTCTACAGGTGTGCCTGTTCTAGACCTTTGTATAAACAGCGTCATACCATACATGGTCTCTTGTGTCTGACTTCTTAGTGTCATGCTTTCTGGCCCATCCATTTGGGATATGTACCTGAACTTCCTTTCTTTTTGTTCCTAAATAATGCCCCATTGAAGGAATATCCCACATTTCATTTAGCCACTCATTCCTCAATGGTCTTTTGGTTTGACTCTATTCTGGCTTTTATGAATAGTGTGAACATTTGTGTATGAAGCTCTGTATGGACATGTGTTTTCTTTTCTCTTGAGGACATAGTGGAACTGCGGGGTCCTATGCTAACTTAGGGTTGATCATCTGAGGAACTGCCAGACTTTTCCACTGCAGTTGCCCATTTTGCATTCCTACCAGCGGTATGTACAGGACTTCTAATTTCTCTACGTTTTCCCCAACACTTGTTATTGTCTTTCTATTTTAACCTTAAATTTCAGGTCTTTGATCTGCTTTGAATAAATTTTTATATGAGGTAAAAAGTAATTTTCCACCTCTTCTGCTTATGAACATCACATTTTCCCAGCACCATTTGTGGAAGGACTGCCAGTTGTAAACCCTTGGACCCTTGTAAACAGTGGGTTGACCATCTCTGTCTGCTCCTCTTTCTTGACTCTCAGTTCTACGCCTGTGGTCTGAGTGACTGTCCTTGGGTACTCGCCACTCTGTCTGATGACTGCGGCTCTGTATAAGACTTGGATGGGGAAGGGTGAGTCCTCCAGCTCTGCCTTCACCTTCAAGGCTGTCCTGTCTGATTTGGGTCCCTTGTATCTCTGTAGATTTTAGAAACAGCTTATCTGTTCACACATAGGAATTTTAAAAATATTCATTTGTGTATTTTATTATGTTTGGAGAAAACAGTCTTTTGGAAAATGAACTTTTGGAGTGATTGAGGCATCCTTTATTGAAGCGGTTTGTGTTTGTAACTGTTACGTGGGGTAAAGAGTTGTATCCTAGCCGGGCGCAATCGTACACACCTGTAATCCCAGCGGCTCAGGAGGCTGAGGCAGCAGGATCGTGAGTTCAAACCCAGCCTCAGCAAAAGTGAGGCGCTAAGCAACTCACTGAGACCCTGTCTCTAAGTAAGATACAAAATAGGGCTGGGGATGTGGCTCAGTGGTCGAGTGCTCCTGAGTTTAATCCCTGGTCCCCCCCCCAAAAAAAATTCATATTCTGTTTTGAGGTGTACTTCGTATCTCCTAAAATACCAGTTACATTCTTTTTTTGAACTCACTAATAACATTTACATTTTTAACTGCAACTGTAAAAAAAGATCCCTTGTACCCTTTGAATTGGAGGAAGCACAGGGGAAACATTTTGCAGAATTAAGAGTAGAATATCCCAACCAGAAATCAACCTTTGTACAGTCCACTGACTTCATCCAGACTGCCCCAGTTCTACCCATGTGCTCATATGTATGGTGTGTGTGTGGGGTATATATGTGCATATGGGATGTGTGTGTGGTGTGTGTGTGCATGTATATGTGATGTGTCTGTGAGATGTATGGTGTGTGCACGTGTGTGGATGTGGATGTGCAGTGCTACATGGCTGTCAGTCATGTGGGCCCAGGCCTCTGCCATCGTGGTCAGGACAGACACAGGATCTCTCATGGCACCTTTTAGAATCACACAAGCCTCCCTCTTGTCACCCAGCCTCCTCCTTCCACGTCCCTGGCAATAAATAATCTGTCCTGTTTCTGAATTTTTATTATATCAAAAATGTTATGAATGCCCTGGGCATGACAATACATGCCTACAGTCCCAGGAACTCAGGGGGCTGAGGCAGGAGGACTGCATGAGCCCAGGAGTTTGAGACCTGCCTTGGCAGCAGAGTAAGAACAAAGAGTGATGAAGGCAGCCACGCAGTGTGTGACCTTTGGGGCTGGCTGTGCTGCTTGATGGCAGGGCGTGTGTGCATTGTTCTTACGTATTGCTGAGTGGTTTTCCAAGGTGTGTGTGTACAGTTTGTGTCAGCGGCTATATGTTGAAGGGCTTCTCTACTGACTCCCGCATTTTTTTAAAAATATTTTTTTAGTTGTAGATGGACACAATACCTTTATTTTATTTTTTATTTGGTGCCAGAGATCGAACCCAGTGCCTCACACATGCTAGGCAAGCGCTCTACCACTGAGCCCCAGCCCCAGCACCCCGACTCTAGCTTTTGACTATTACAGATGAAGCTGTTGTGAACGTTCCTATGTGGGTTTTGTGTGTGTGTGTGTGTGTGTGTGTGTGTGTGTGTGAACTTAAGCTTTTATTTCCCTAGAACCAATGCCCAGGGCCAAGACAGTTCTTATGTATGGATTTCTGTCAGTTGCTCCTTCGTAGAGGTTGAAGAATACTGTAAGGTTGTTGTGTTTATGGTAGTCATGTCTTGTCTTCCATCTCTCTCCTCTGCCTGGGGGTAATGTTCATCATGCCTCAGTTGTTATGTTTCTGCTACTCCCAGTTTTTTAAAGTGGATCTTTTGGGGAGAGTAATTAGGCAAGAGAAGGAAATAACAGAGAGAAGAAGAGGGAAAGAAGTGAAATTATTACTGTTAGCAGATGATATGATCCTGAACTTAGACGATCAGAAAAGCTCCACCAGAAAAGTGGTAGAGCTGATAAACAAATTCAGTCAATATCAGGACACAAAATCAACACACAAAACGAGTAGTTTTTCAGGAGCCATAGCACACCCTGTAATCCCTGCAACTCTGAAGATGGAGGCAGGAGGATAGAGAGTTCAAGACCACCCTCAGCAATAGAGTGAGACCCTGCCTCAAAAAAAAAAAAAAAAAAAAAAGCTGGCTGGGGATATAAAACTCAACCATAGAATGCTCCCTGTTTTCAATCTTCAGTACAAAAAAAATCTAATTTAAATAAATAATTTTAAAATAAAGTTATGGGGAAAAAAAGCCAAGCATGGTGACATACATTTGTAATCCCAGCAACTCAGGAGGCTGAGGCAGGAGGATAGAGTTCAAAGCCAATCTCAGTAATTTAGTGAGGCCCTAAGCAACTTAGTAAAACTGTGTTTCAAAAAATAAAAAGGGCCGATTCCCTGGTACCAAAAAATAAATAAATAAACAATCAGTAGTTTTCCTCTACACCAATTATGAATTTGCTGAAAAAAAGAAATCAGGAAAGCAATCCCATTTCTAAAAAATATGATAAAATAAAATACCTAGGATAAACTTAATGAAAAAGGCAAAAGATCCTTACAGTGAAAACTATGGAACACTGAAGAAAAGAACTGAAGATGACTCTAGAGGGTAGAAAGGCCTTTTATGTTCGTGGATAGGCAGAATTAATATTGTTAAAGTGGTCGCACTACCAAAAGTGTGATTCAGTCATTCCCCATCAAAATACCTGGGCTGGGGTTATGGCTCAGTGGTAGAGCACTCGCCTAGCATGTGTGAGGCACTGGGTTCAATTCTCAGAACCACATATAAATAAATAAGGAAAATAAATGTCTATCAACAACTAATAAAAAGAAATACCAGCTGCATTCTTTTGTGGGGGGGTGCTGGGGATTGAACCCCAGGGTCAGTTTGCCACTGAGCCACATCCCCAGCACTTTTTATATTTTATTTTGAGATGTTCTCACTAAGTTGCTTAGGGTCTCACTAAGTTGAGGAGGCTGACCTCAAACTTGAGATCCGCCTTCCCCAACTTCCCAAGTTGCTGGGATTATAGGCATGCACCACCATGCCTGGCACCAGAGACATTCTTTACAGAAATAGAAAAAAAACACAGTCCTAAAATTAATTTAGAAGAATAAAAGACCCAGAATAACTAAAGCAATGTAAGCAAGAAAAAAAAAAAAAAAAAAGCAATACTGGAATCATCATAATGCCTTCAAATTATATTACAGAGCTAGGGCTGAGGTTGTGACTCAGTAGTAGAGCACTTATCTTGCATGTATGAGGCACTGGGTGTGATCCTCAGCACCACATATAAGTAAATAAATAAAATAAATGTATTGTGTCCTTCTACAACTTAAAAAAAATAAAATAGAAAACTGACACAGACCAATGGAACATAATAGAAGATAGAGACCAACCCACACAGCAACAGTCATCTGGTCCTTGACAAAAGCACCAAAAACATGTCAGAGAAAAGAGCCTTTTAAACAAATGGTGCTGGGAAAAGAGGTCATCCACATGTAGAAGAATGAGCCTAGATTCCTCTCTCTTCTCCTGCACAAAAATCAACTCAAAGTAAATCAAAGACCTTGGAATTTGACTAAGAACTATGGAAGTTCTAGAAGAAAAATGTAGGGTCAACACTCCAGCATATAGGCACAGGCAGTGACTTCCCCAATAGAATTCCTAATGCATAAGAAATAATGGGGTGGCATCAAGTTAAAAGGCTTCTGCACAACAAAGAAAGCAAGTGTGTGAAGAGCGAACCTAGAGAATGAGAAGATCTTTGCCAGCTGCTCTTCTGACAGAATTAATATCCAGAATATATAAAGAACTCAAAAGACTTAACACCAAAGGGGGGGAAAAAAAAACACCAGATAACATAATCAGTAAATGGGCAAATGAACTAACCAGACACTTCTCAAAAGAAGAAATGCAAACGAAAAACAAATATATGTATGTGTGAGGCACTGGGTTTGATCCTTAGTACCAGATAAAAAATAAATAAATAAAGGTATTGTGTCCATCTACGACTAAAAATATTTTTTTTAAAAACTACAGTTTCTTCCCAATTTAGTTAGAATGGCAACCACGGGGAAAGTAAACAATAATAAATGCTGGAGGATGTGGGGAAGAGGAACACTTTCACACTGTTTGTGCTATTGTAAATTAGTATTGAACTCCTATGGAAATCAGCACAGAGGTTCCCCAAAAGACCCAGCTCGACACTCCTTGGTATTATCCTAAAGAATTAAAATCAGCATGCGACAGTGATATGTGCACATCCTGTTTATAGCAGCCAATTCACAGTAGCCAAACTGTGGAACCAGCCCAGGTCCCTTAACAAATAGAGATAATATGGCATGTACACAGTGGAGTTTTATTCAGCCATAAAGGAAAATGAAATTATGTCATTTGCTGGAAAATGGATGGAACTTGAGAGCATTATGCTAAGTAAAAGGAAGCCAAACTCAAAACTCAGGAGTTTATGTTTTCTATCATGTGGAAGTAAGGAAAAAGAAAAAGGAAAAAAAAAGTAGGGTGGGCATCTCATGAAAATAGAAGTGAGACTAGTAGATAGAGGAAAAGGACTGAGGAGAAGGAAGGGGGAAAGCTGGAGAACACTGTCAATCAAATGACATGGCCATGCTATGTGCACAGACGAGTGTGGAACAATCCCACTATGATGTATAATTATAATGCACCAATAAAAATTGGGAAAAACTGGGCTGGGATTGTGACTCAGCGGTAGAGCACTCGCCTAGCATGTGCAAGGCCCTGGATTCAATCCTCAGCACCACATAAAAATAAATAAAATAAAGATATTGTGTCCAACTACAACTAAAAATAGATAAAAATATGGAAAAACCTATAAGATAGTATTAAAAAATAAAGTTTTTTTTTTTTTGTACTAAACCTTATTGGAATTTCTTCCTTTGCGGGGCAGGAGGTACTGGGGATTGGACCCAGAGGCACTTTACCGATGGGGCCCCCTCTTTCCCTGATTCTGTGTCACCCAGGCATTTGAGTCATCCTGTTGGGCATTAAGAGGAAAGGTCAGCTTGCTCTCTGCTTCCTGGCTGCCATGCGCTGGCAGCTTCCTCCACCATACCCTCTGCCATGATGTTCCACCTCACCATGGCAGAGGGTATGGTGTTCTAGGGCAAGGGGGCCTACCCACCACGGACCAAACCTCTGAAATTGTAAAGCCTCCAAATCCATCCCAGATGGTTTGAAACAGCCTTTCAGAAGCGGACCTGCTCAGGAGAAGCCAGCTCATCCTTTGGTTGATCACCTTTTGATGTCACAAGCTCAAAATCGCCTATGCAGAAGATGACAACTCGTAGGGAAAAAAATCCAGCTTGTGAAGACATGTGGGGCTCTTGGCACCTGTACAAAGGAACCCTGAAAACTCATCACTGTCCATTCAGCAGGCTGTTCTCTCCTCTTCCTTCCTGTGGGTTTCCCTGCTACCAACCACACTGGGATTTGAGCTTGGCTCCTCTTCTCTTTGCCAGGGACCTAGCAGTAAAGTGTCTCCTTTTTGGAAAAATAAAGAGGGGGCATTCAGCCCCTGTGTGTGAAGATAGCCGTCTTCCCTGGCCTCTGTTGCTGGTCCTCCAGAGTTGTTCATCTACATTCCTCACAGAGGAGTAAGAAAAGTCTTGGGACCCAGAAGGAAACAATACCTTGTCTTGCAAATCAAACAGCCCCACTTTGGACACTTTTTTTTTGTACCAGGGATTGAGCCCAGGGGCACTCTACCATTGAACCACATCCCCAGCCCTTTAGAGACAGGGCCTCACTAAGTTGCTGAGGCTGACTTTGAACTTGTGATCCTCAGTCTCAGCCTCCCAAGCTGCTGGGATTACAGGGGTGCACCGTGGTGCCCTGCTCCACTTTGGACTCTTGATAAGAGTGCAAGAGCAGCACCTACCTCAGCAGCATGCATGGGCACAGGGCTGCAGAAGCCAAAACCTAAGTGCAATCTGCGTGATAGGGAAGGTGCTATTCCAGCAGACCTGGAGAGTGTCTGAGGACCAAGAGCCATTGGTGTGTGGTGGCCACTGGGATCAGTGCTGGCTTTGAAGCTGATATGAGAGGACATGAATGTGATGGTAACAGAGGCTGTTAGGATGAAGCTGGATGCAGAGGTTTCTGTGGTGACGCTCCTAGGGTCTCACAGGCTTTGCACACTAATAGGCGTTTATATCCTGCAGTCCGTCTTTTATTTTCTAAGTATAAATGTTAGATAAATAAATTCTGTTTGTAAATAACTTGTAAATAACTTGTAACTTTGAAAAGATTCATAATTTCAAAATAAACTTTTAACTTTGTTAACAGATGTAGGCTTCTGTTTTCTTTTTGGGTCAGAATAGTGAAAGCTGTCTTGCTAACCCACCTTGGGCCACAGACTTGACAGTGACACCCACTGGCAGGCAGGATGATGAGAGCCAGAAGTGTTGGCAGGCAGAGGAGGGCCATGTTACAGTGATCTTCAGGTCATTGTGGCAGGGTCCCATGCCACCCCATGCCCAGTTGCTGTGCATGTGAGGCATGTGGCAGCCTCATGGGTAACCCTGGCTATTATTCAGCAAATGGGAAGCTGGGCACAGTGCTACATGCCTGTAATCCCAGCTTCTTGGGACACTAAGGCAGGAGGATCTTGAGTTCAAAGCCAGCCTTAGGCAAGACACTAAGCAACTCCATGAGACCCTGTCTCCAAATATAATATAAAATAAGGCTGGGGATGTGGCTCAGTGGTTGAGTGCCCTGAGTTCAGTCCCTGGTACAC
Organism: Ictidomys tridecemlineatus; assembly: GCF_052094955.1. Taxonomy (NCBI): domain Eukaryota; kingdom Metazoa; phylum Chordata; class Mammalia; order Rodentia; family Sciuridae; genus Ictidomys; species Ictidomys tridecemlineatus. The sequence goes on along the minus strand of NC_135482.1, from coordinate 524,780 downwards.
ACACACACACACACACACAAAAAAAAAAAGGACAATGCAAAGGGACAGGTGAGTGGCAGCAGAGGGCAAGGTCAAGCAAAGCCAGCTGCCTAGACTTGCTGAGGCTGAGCTCTGTGAGGCTTCCAGGGTGTGTTTGCTCTTCCCTCAGGAGCGGGCTGAGCACTGGAACTGGGTTTATGCTGAGTTGTTAATTTTCTCAGGATGGAGAGGCATCCCTGAAGGTCCGTTTCAGGAGGTGTTGGTCTCATGGAGCCAAGGAGCCAGCAAGGGATATGTTGAATGCAGTGGGTGGGACTGGTGGAGACGAGGGTGCATAGAACAAGGAAGGTGAATCGGTCGGGCAAGCCTGGAGAGTTGGACCCCAGAGCTGGAGGATGCTTGTGACTGTGAGTGCAACCTGCACAGGTCTGATAAGAGCAGTGACTGGGGAGTACCTATGCCCTTATCCTGAGTCCCAGTACTTACATGTGCTTATGTTAAGGATGGACTTATTGGACTTTTGCTATAGTGCAGCATTGTTAGTCTGCTTGGTAAAATACCTGACAGAAATCAACTTAATGGAAGAAAAATATTATTTTGACTCATGGTTTTGGAGGTTTCTGTCTGTGGTTGGCTGGCTCCATTACTTTTAGGCCTGTGGCGAAAAGAGCTTTGTGGTGGGGAATGTGTGGTGGAGCAGAGCTCCTCACCCCTTGGCAGCCAGGAAAGCAGAGAAGGATGGGAAGAGAAGAAGGGAATAGGGATAAAAGACACCCTTCAAAGACACCATCTCAGTGTCCTACTTCCAAGTAGGCACCACCTCCTAGTAACTCTGCAGGCTGGTCACCAAGCCTTTAGCACAGAACCTTTGGGAGACTTTTCTGATCCAAACTGTTAACAGTGGCAAGGGCAGATTCACAGAGTGGGGAGGAGTGAGTGACGCTCTTGTGCTTGCCTACAGCTCTGTGGCCGTCACGATGTTCTGGAAGTTTGACTTGAATACCACGTCCCATGTCGACAAGCTGCTGGACAGGGAGCAGGTGACGCTGCAGGAGCTGATGGATGAAGACGACATCCTGCAGGAATGTAAGGCTCAGAACAGGAAGCTTCTGGACTTCCTGTGCAGGCCGCAGTGTATGGAGGAGCTGGTGAGCCTCATCACGCAGGACCCACCTCTGGACATGGAAGAGAAGGTCCGCTTCAAGTATGTACTGAGGCTGACAGGTCCTACACTGAGCAGTACTGGGGAGGCCGTGGGCAGTGTCTGAGGACAGCCAGAACCAGAGGTTTTTGATGGAGATGCAGGATGGTCACCAAGCCTTTAGCACAGAACCTTTGGGGGTCTTTTCCCCAAAGGAAAACTGAATCCCATCTGAGAAGTGAGAAGGCCTCTGTTGATTTTGAGTTTGGAATCTCTAGTGTTTTCTCATCCTGAGTTTAAGTTGGTACCCGTTAAGTAAGTTTATATTAAGTTGGTACATGTTGGAGCACTTTGATTCACAGTATGTTAGGGGAGGGGGAAGAATGATTCTACGACAGAGAGGCAGATGGATTGCAGTGTGAGCCCATGCCACCAGCAGCGGGCCAAAGGCAGGGCTGCAGCAACATGTGGTCTGACTCCTGAACTCTAGAAAGGGGATCTTCAACTTGGAGGAAATACATTGTTATCATTCGTGGTATTATCAATTCCCAAAGTTTTTCTTTAAATGTGCCATTCAGTATTTGGCCACGATGTTAGGAAATGACAGAGAAGATAGAGGCAATGTGGCAAGATGGTTAAGCTTTGAGTAAAGACTTATGCACTGAGAGAATACCCCAGGCAGCAGGAGGGCTTCCTCACCACAGGCCCAGACTATAGGCTGTACGCATACAGCTCCATGAAGAGCCCATGTGGCCTGCGTTGTCCCCAGCGTCCCCCAAGATTGGATGAGTGACCATAGGCACTAGGTCCAGGCTTATGAGGAAGGGTGAAATACATGCATGGTAAAGCTTTAGAACAGGACCAGCAAACCACAGCTCTGCTTTTGTGTGGCCTGTGAACCAAGAAGGCTTTTACATTATTACATGAGTGAAAAAAATAAATAAAGGTGAACACACCAGTAGAGTCTTGCTGGACACGCCATGCTTGTCCATACACAACGCAGAGTTCAGTTTCAATAGAGGCTGTCAGAAATATTTGCCATCTGGCCCTTCACAGTGGTCTACTGATCTCTGGTCTCAGGAGGAAAATAGGGCAGGATGGGTGACAGGGTGGCCTGGTGGGCTGTCAGTACGGCATTCACCATGGTCAGACAGGTCCTCACCCACAAGGGGAGCCCCATGGTATTCTAGAAAGATCTGGGGCTTGCTTGTAGAGGGGCGGGGGGCTTGGGGATAGCATGATCATAGCTGGAGGCCACTGTGGTCGCAGCATCACCACTCATAGGCCCTTTAGCCCTCTTACCCCCAAATGTCTTTCAGTTTGTGGCACATTGGAACAAAGTGACAGTTCATGAGAAGTATGACCTGGATCTTGTGAGTCAGGAAGGGGATCCAGGGTGGCGTCCGTGAGGCGGGAGAGCTGCAGTCAGTTGAGAGAAATGAGTAATGAATGCTAAACAGCAAGGAGAAAACTTGAGGCTCTGGGTGAAGCAGTCGTAGGTGGAACCAGTGGTGAGCAGCACCCAGGCACCCACCATGTGGGCGCCAGGACTCTCCTTTCCCGTCTTGTGTTAGGCATTCCATGGACCTTTCAGTCTGTAAATATGTGGATCTTAGCTCAGAGAAATTCTTAATATTCTTTCTTTTTTTTTGGTATAAGGGATTGAACCCAGGGGTGCTTAACCACTGAGCCACGTCCCAGCCCTGCTTTTCTTTCAAGACAAGGCATTGCTAAATTGCTTAGGGCCTTGCTAAGTTGCTGAGGCTGGCTCTGAACTCATGATCCTCCTGCCTCAGCCTCCTGAGCCACTGGGATTACAGGCATATGCCACTGTAACCGGCCTAAATTTCTTGTATTATTTCTTGGACAATCTTCTCTCCTCCAGTTTTTCTTCCGACTTCTTGTAACATCTACTTGAACATTAGATCACCTGAATTAATACTTTCTCTTACCTTTTTTTTTTTCAGTTGTTGATGGACCTTTATTTATTTATTTAAATATGGTGCCTCACACATGCTAGGCAAGCACTCAACCAGCGCCTTTCTCTTACTTTTGTTCTTAATGTTTTATCTTTGCCTTTTTATATGAGAGGTTTGACTTTTAAGTTACCATCTTTTTATTGACTTTTGAAATTTCTACCATCATATTTTTAATTTCTTTTCTTTTTTTCTTTTCTTTTCTTTTTTTTTTTTTTTTTTTGTAATAGGGATTGAATCCAGAGGTGCTTAACCACTGAACCACATCCTAGCCCTTTTTGTATTTTATTTAGAGACAGGGTCTCACTGAGTGACACTTTCTGGGCCTCACTAACTTGCTGAGACTGTCTTTGACCTTGCAATCCTCCTGCTTCAGCCTCCCCAGCTGCTGGGCTTACAGGCATGCACTGCCGTACTTGGCCATGTTTTTAATTTCTTTTTTAAAAAAAATATTTATTTTTTAGTTTTAGGTGGATACAATATTTTTATTTTTATGTGGTGCTGAGGATTGAACCCAGGGCCTCATGCATGCTAGACGAGTGCTCTACCACCTGAGCCACATTCCTAGCTCCTATATTTTTAATTTCTAAGAGCCTTTTCTTACTGTCAGATTTTTTTTTGGACAGTATCTCACTCCATTGCCCAGTCTGGTCTTGAACTCCTAGGCTGCAGTGATCCTCCCACCTTAGCCTGCATGTGGCATTGTGTGTGAGTCTCAGATATCTTAATAGAAGTTCCCAGTTCTTGTTCCCAATTCTGCACACTGTCTAGAGTGTCACATTATCATAGAACACTATGATTTCTAAAGTTTTCTCTGGACTCAGGACTCTCTTCTCCATGTGCCTGGTCTTCTATCTGTCAGCAGTGTGCTTTCAGGCACAAGGCCCTGATTTTGGGGTCTGGGTGGGGCTTGCTCAATGCATGCTTCTCCACAGGTAAAATGAGCCAGCTTTTTGGTTAGATGACAGCTAGTTGATTTTTTCTCTTTGTTCTGTCATTTTCTCTCTTCCTGGTGGGATATAGGCTTGTTAGCATCCTGGGTGCTGACCCAGAAGGAGGGCCTAGGGGCACCCATGCTGTTTTCACAAAGTTCCCTATTCTTGGACTGCATCATGTCACTCCTCTCTGATGTGCCTGGCATCACTGAATCAGGAGCTCAGCTGTTGACTTCTCCCAGGAATGAATCTCCCCAGGTCTGTGAACCCGGCAGTGCCTGCTCTGATCGTTCCCATCCCACTTGCCTTCACCAGCCTCTCCTTTATTGGTTAGGCCTCTGGAGCCGGATGGTTTGGACCCTCACTCCAGTTGATACCTCCCTCTGGGCACCTTGTGCTCTGTCTTCCCTGGGCTTGGCCGGCTACTCTCTGTCTTCTTAGTCCAGTGTCATTTCTACTTCTCTTTTCTTTTTAATCATTTGCATTTTTGAGTAGGAGTTTGAGAGGAAATATCACCTAGACTGTGTGCTCCGTCTGCCTTGTTTATTTGGAGTTCCTATTCCTTTTATAAAATTTTTTTCTTATTAGAGCTTTATGGTTATACGTAGTATTAGGACTCGTCCTGACAAGCACAAACATGCATGGAAATCTATTTCAATTCCTGATCCCCCTTTCCCTCCCATTCTCCTCCCCTCACCCCTTCTCCTCCCTCTATTCTACTAGACTTTCTTTCATTCATCTATTAATTTGTATTTGATCTGTTCTTTAGGTTGTCTTATCCTCCTTCTCCTTCTCCTTCATTTTTCTTCTAGCTTCCACATATGAGAGAAAACATCCCACCTTTGAGTTTCTGAGTTTGGTTTATTTCATTAGCATGGTATTCTCCATTTCCATCCATTTACTGGTAAATGCCATAATTTCATTCTTCTTTGCGGCTGAGCAGAACTCCATTGTGTGTGTGTGTGTGTGTGTGTGTGTGTGTGTGTGTGTGTGTGTATCACAATGTCTTAATCCATTCATCTATTGATAGGCATCTGGACTGGTTCCATAATTTAACTATTGTGAATTGTGTTGCTATAAACATGGAGGTGGCTGTGTCACTATAGTATGCTGATTTTAGATCTTTTAGATAAATACCAGAAATGACCTTTAGACATGACCAGTGCTACTAAGGCTGAGGCAGCCAAGGCAGAGCAGATGGCATATTGCTTTGGGGTTGTGTTCACTCCATGGTGCCAGTGATGCCATGTTTTGGTTGGTACACATGTGGGGCCTCCTCTACACATATATCCAAAGGCACTCTGGCTACAACGATGGGTCCCACCGCCTCCAGCTCTGGAAATTCGAGCCACAGCTCTGCTGGTACTCTAAGACTCAGCATTGTCTGATGACCTGCTAATTCACTGATAGAATTGGGCTGCCTGTTGTTTTTATGCAAGTTGGTATGAACAAAGTTTAAAATATCTGGTCGAATTGGAGACCAAGTGACATTTTTGCCAGATGACTCCCCCTTTTCAGAGAACACAGAAAGGGGTCAAGTACACGCCATGTTGGAAGAAGAGAGGGCCACATTCCTCTCGACCCAGCTGCTCCCTCAGGAAAAACTAGGACTGATTTTTCTAATTCTGTGAAGAATGTCATTGATAGTTTGATGGGGATTGCTTTGAATCTGTATATTGCTTTGAATCTGTTTATTGCTTTTGGTAGTGTGGCTATTTTCATAATATTAATTTTGCTATCCAAGAACATGGGATGTCTTTCCATCTTCTAAGTCTTTAATTTCTTTCTTCAGTGTTCTATAATGTTCAATGTAGAGCTCATTCACCAACTTGGTTAGATTAATTCCCAAGGCTTTTTTTTTTTTCCTTTAGGTTATTGTGAATGAGTGGTTTTCCTAATTTCTTCCTCTACTGAAAGCTGTTGGATTATAGGAAAGCTACTGATTTTATGAGTGTTGGTCTTGTATCCTGCTAATTTATTAAATTAGATCTTCTAGTTATAGGATCATATTGTCAGCAAACAGAGATAGTTTGACTTCTTCTTTTCCTATTTGTATCCCTTTGATTTCCTGGCTCATATTTCAAGGATTACATTGAATAGGACTGGTGAGAGTGGACAACTTTGTCTTGTGCCTGAATTTAGTGAAATGCTTTTAGTTTTTCTCCAGTAGTATGATGTTGGCTTTATGTTTGTCATAAATGACTTTTATATTGCTGAGGTAAATTTTTTCAATCCCTAGCTTATCTGGTGTTTTGGGGTGTTGGATTTTATCAAAGGGCTTTTCTGCATTTATTGAGATGATCATGTGATTTGTGCTCTTAATTCTGTTTAAGCGATGAATGACATTTATTGATTTGCATATGTTGAACTAATTTCCTTGAAATACGGAACCCACTTGGTGATCATGGTGTATCATCTTCCTTTTTTTTTTTTTTTTTTGGTACTGGAGATTGAACTCAGGGGCACTGGACCACTGAGCCACATCCACAGCCCTATTTTGTTTTCTGTTAGGGACAGGGTCTCACTGAGTTGCTTAGCACCTCGCTTTTGCTGAGGCTGGCTTTAAGCTCTCAGTCCTCCTACCTCAGCCTCCTTGAGCCACTGGGATTACAGGTGTGCACCACTGTGTCTGGCTTCTAATTTTTTAATGTGAGCACTCAGTGCTGTAAATGTGCCTCTTAGAACTGCTTTCATACTGTCTCAGAGATTTTGATATGTTGTGTCTTTGTTCTTGTTTGTTTCTAAGAATCTCTTGATTTCTGTTCTCATTTGTTCTTTGATTGATTCTTCATTTAAGAGAGTATTGTTCAATTTCCATGTGTTTATGTGGTCTCTATTAATTTTTCTTGCTCTGGTAGGATATATGGGATATATCAATTTCTTATATTTGCTAATATTTGCTTTGTGGCCTAGAATATCATCTATTTTGGATAAAGTTCCATGAACAGCTGAGAAAAGGTAAATTCAGCCGTTTTGGTGTGGAATATTCTGTAGATGTCCGTTAGGTCTATGATTTATAGTGTTATTTAGGTTGGAGATATCTTTTTTAATATTTATTTATCAATTTTTAGTTGTTAATGGACACAATAATTTTATTCTATTTATTTATTTTTATGTGGTGCTGAGGATCGAACCCAGGCCCTCTCATGTGCTAAGCAAGCGCTATACCACTGAGCCACAACCCCAGCCCCTGGAGATATTTTTTTTTTTTTAATTTTTGTACTTGTAGATGGACAGCATGCCTTTATTTATTTATTTTTAAATATTTTTTGGTTGTAGATAGACACAGTACCTTTATTTAGTTATCTTTATATGATGCTGAGGATTGAACCCAGGGCCTCACACATGCTGGGTGAGTGCTCTACCATTGAACCACAACCCTAGCCCCGTGCCTTTATTTTTTATTTGTTAATTTTTACGTAGTGCTAAGGATCAAACCCAGTGCCTCACACATGCTAGGCAAGCATTCTGCCACTGAGCTACAGTGCCAGCCCAAGGTTGGAGATACCTTTGTTAGGTTTTTTTTGTTTTTTTTTTTTGATGACCTATTGGTGATAAGGATGTATTTAAATCTGCCAGTATTATTGTGTTGGGGTCTATGTGGAATTTAATGTAATGGAGTATTTTTTCCATGTAATTGGGTGTATTGAATTTTTTGTTGGATTATTCTCTTTACTGGGATATAATGGCCTTTTTTTTTGGTTTCTTATTAATTTTTGCTTGAAATCTACTTTGTCAAATATGAGAATACCTATTGCTGCTTGTTTTCTTGGACCATATGCCTGAATGTTTTGCTATACTTTTACATTCAGCCTGTAGGTGTCTTTGCTTGTAAGATGGGTCTCTTGTAAACAGCATATACTTAGATTTTGTTTTTTTATCCACTCTGCTAATTTGTGTCTTTTCATTGGGGAGTTGATTCCATTAACATTTAGTGTTAGTATATATATATATGTTTGCGGTTTGCTGCCATTTTAGCTTTTTGCTATATATCATCTTGATTTGAGTCTCATTTAGTAGATTATTCTTCTTTTGAACTTACTCTGTTTAACAGTGGACTTTGGAAATTGTTTTTTGGTTCCTCTGTGTGAAGTCTGTCTTTGAATAGTCTTTGTAGTGCTGGTTTGGTATTCATGAATTCTTTTAGTTCATTCTTTTTTAAAAAAGTTTTTTTTTTCTTTTTTTTTTTTTTAGTTGTAGATGGACACAATACCTTTATTTTATTTGTTTATTTATTTAATTATTTTTATGTGGTGCCAGGGATTGAGCCAGTGCCTCACGCATGCTAGGCAACTGCTCTACCACCTCGGCCTTCTTTTAGTTTATTCTTGCTGTGAAATGTTTTTATTTCCCTCTTGAATTTGAAACTGGGTTTTGCTGGGCATAGTAACCTTGGCTGACAGTTATTTCCTTTTAGGGCTTAGAATATCTCATTCCAGGCCCTCCTTGATTTTAGGGTCTAAGCAGAGAAATCAGAAGTGAGCCTTATTGGTTTGCCTGTCAATGTGATCTGATGTTTCTCCCTTGAGGCTTTTAGTATTCTTTCCTCATCTTCTATGTTAGGCATTTTGATTATGATATATCTTGGCGAGGTTCTCACTTGACTTGGTCTATTTGGGGTCCTGTAAACCTCCTGTATGTAGCCGTCTGTCTCGTTTCTGATATGGGAGAAGTTTTCTCTATCTCATTGAAAATATTCTTTATGCCTTTAGTTTGTATCTCCATGTTCACTTCTATTTCAATGATTCTCAGGTTTGGTCTTTTAAAGTTGTCCCAGAGTTCTTGTATATTCTGCTCATGTTCTATAATTTTTCCCCTTTATTACCTTCTGTGTACTTAAGATCATGTAACCCATCTTCAGGGCCTGAATTCTGACTTCAAAGGTGAGATTCTATTTTCAACACAGTCTAGTCTTTTAGTGATACCTTCCAGTGAATTTGTAATTTGATTGATTTATCTTTGATTTCTAGGAATTCCCCTTGATTTCTTTTTACTATTTCTATTTCTTTATTAAAATGGTCTTTTATATCCTACAGTTGCTGTCTTGATTCCTTCCTTAGATCTTTTTTCGGTTCATTGAACATTTTTTCATTAATAAGTTTTTTATAATCTTCCTCTGGAATTTCATCCACCGATCTATGGGGGGGGGCTGCTTTGCTGGGGGATGTGGTTTGCCTGTTTTCTCATGTTTTTGAAGTCTTGGTCTTGAGCATCAGTTGAAGTGGATTCCTCTGCCTCCTTTTTTGTGCGTGCCCTTCTGTATGAAGTTGTCTCTTGTTCTGAGACTTCTCTCTGTTTTTGATGTGTGAGTAGATACCAAGGATTAGGGTCTGAGTTCCCTCTCTGGTTGTTCCTCCTTGTTGTTTGGGGTTTTTTGTCTCTTCTCTTCTTTGAGTCGGAGTAATGTGAGGGAATGTTTAGTTTTGCAGCCAAATCTCTTAACCTATGAACTTTTTTGTGTCCCTGTAGTTTCCCAGTACTTCACAGAATTGGGGGCAAAATAAACAATAGTAACAACTGTTGCAACAACAAACAGTAAACCGTGTTAAAGTACAATACCCAGATCCTACTATGGTGTCTGCAACAGTAATTGACACCAGTAAACAAGAATGGTGGGTTTAGCAATTGTCAGCAGTGAGGACAGTAACCTGGAGCAGCTCTGGCAGGAGCAGGTGTCTGCCTTCTCCCCCACAGTGGTGATGGCTGCAGTAGCATTCTGGTGGGCAGGGGTATCTGTCTATCCTCCACCTTGGGCTCACACCACAGAGCTGCCTGGGAAGCAGCCTCCTCTACTCCGCCTTCTCCCCGGTCCCCCGATATGAACTTCAGGAACTACTAAGGCAGTTCCTGTGATCATGACACACAGATAAAGGGGGAAAGGAGACCATCTTGAGTCTTCCCCGCCAGACATGACCTCAGGAAAGCAGCTTCTTCTAGCTCCTCTGCTGTGTGTGGGTGAGACGGCCTCTGGAACCACAGGACGTGGTCTGTGCTTTTCCTGGTTCCTCATCCTGTGGGTCTGCGTGGTCCCCACTGCCTGGGAAGAACTCATTAGGCTGTTGTTCAGAGACCTGGCAGACAGAGCCTTCAGTGCTGCCACCTAGCTCTCTGGCCCCTCTGCCCTCAGTGGCCCTGTGGTGTCCCCTGTCCAGTCTTAAACAGCCCATGAGGTGAGTGCTGGCTACTCCATTCACAGACAGAACTCAGCCAGTGAGGAGGAACCCACGCTGACCCAGCCCTCAGGACCCTCTCCACACACCTAGCCCACGTGCCTGCAGCCCTGTTCACACTTCTCTCTGGTCCCCAGTCCAGCTTTTTAGCTCCCTACTGCTGGGCCTCTCTGACTGGCAGGCCCCTCAGAGCTCTGAAGGCTGCTCACTCTTGTGGGGGCTGAGGAGGAGCACCCAGCCCATGGCCGGCCAGGAACCCATATTCTTCCCCTTCTACATATGGACAGTCACCACATTTAGCCAGTTATTTCCTCTAGATTCTCTCAAGCCCAGGTCCACCCCCCCCCCCCACCTTGGAAGCACCTTGACTTAGGCATTAACCACAGTTGGCAAGGGAAGGTCATAGCAGCAGACCTCAACCAAGTGCTTCCTGTGCATGGCTAAATAAAATAAAAAAAGGTCCATCAACATCTAAAAAAATATTTAAAAAAAAATGTAGCGTGTCCCTGGTTCAAGCTCTGTAAACCCTAGCCCCTGTCACCCTTGTAGAAACCTTGGAGGACATGTATCCTCACTCCACATGCAGGTGAGAAAACCCCAGATAACAGAGTCAGGTAATGGCCCAGTATAGGGACAGTCTTTCAGCTCCATAGGACACCCCCTGGTGTCTGGCCTGCTGAGTCTATTTCCACTCCGCAGTATTCCCAGATGCATCGGATGAGAGGCAGAGCTTCAGGCCCTCAGGGGTGCTTTTGGGCAGGAGTGCCCATCCTGAGGTGACCAGTGCTTGCTAGATGCTAACAAGAGAACATAGTGATGTCATTATGGGATTACATATAATGGACTAAGAATCATTTATATGTGGTCATTTTTATCAAATGAAAAGTACATTATTCAGTTATTAGTATTTCTAAATAAGGAATTAATTACATAGTTCCGTACAACTTACACTGTATCATAAACTGCAGATGTGGCATTTCTCCAGTCTGTGCTTATTGACATGAAGGGACAAGGACATAGGCAGGAGAGGAAAGACAGGCTTCTGATGGAGAGGGGGTGACAAATGTGCTTGTGGCTTGGTCAAACTGAGACAGGATGGTTAGACAGGAGGCAAGAGACCTGGGGTGGAATGAGGAAGCAGGAGAAAGGCTACCAAGCCATGAAGTAGAGTCAGAAGATGTAGGCCACCAGAGGGGCTGGGGGGAGGGTCCTGCCGACCCTTCTAGTAGGCAGAATAGAGCAGCTGGAGCCAGGTGTGGTCGTGCACACCTGTGACCCAGCAGCTCCGGAGGCTGAGCGAGGAGGATGTTAAGTTCAAGCCAGCCTGGGCACCTTAGCAAGATGCTACCTCAAAATAAAAAGTAAAAAGGGCTGGGGAAGGGATGGAATTATGGCTCAGTGGTAGAGTACTCGCCTAGCACATGTGGGGTCCTTGGTTTGATCCTCAGCACCACATAAAAATGAATGAATGGAATAAAGATATTATGTCCAACTACAACTAAAAATTAAATATTTAAAAATAAAAAGGGCTGGGGATGTGGCTCAAAGGTAGCGTGTCGGGGCTGGGGTTGTGGCTCAGTGGTAGAGCACTTGCCTAGCATGTGTGAGGCCCTGGGTTCGATTCTCAGCACCACATATAAATAATAAGAATGAATAAAAATAAAAAAAGGTCCATCAACATCTAAAAAAATATTTAAAAAGAAAATGTAGCGTGTCCCTGGTTCAATTCCCAGTACTTAAATATATATATAAAATATACACCAGTTGTTCACAGAAAAATATTATTTTTATTCTGTCCTGAGGTCTGCTCAGTGCTATGTCCTTGTCACATGGGTCTGTTCCATAAGAAGCAGATTATGTGAGCAGCTTCCTGAGAGTTGGGAAGTCTCATTTCACCTTCAGTGCTTGCACTGTGCCCTTTTAGATACCCCAACACAGCCTGTGAGCTTCTGACTTGTGATGTGCCACAGATCAGCGACAGGCTAGGCGAGGACGAGAGTCTGCTGAGCCTTCTGTACGACTTCCTGGACCAGGAGCCGCCACTCAACCCTCTGCTGGCCAGTTTTTTCAGCAAGACCATTGGCAACCTCATTGCAAGGAAAACTGAACAGGTAATGATGTGTGAAGCACATGTGTTGTGGACAGTGACAGTCATCGTCAGGCTATCACCAGTGAACTGTCACTAGGCTGCAGGGACAGCATTTTGACTGCTTACTGGGACATAGGTGGAACAGTGAGTGGCCGGAACATGAGTTAGAGTTTGAGGGAGAAGGTGGCCATCTCTGGAACACGTGGCACACCCTGCCACCCCAGGCCAGTTCATCCTGCCACTGAGAGCACAGGCCAGAGTCCTGGGCCGTGACTTCACTGTGGCAGAACCTTGGCTGGCCCCCTCTCGGGTCTGTGCTGGGTGTGGGTGGTGAGTGGGCATCCAGAGCACGACTGCTTCACAGGAAACACAGATGGAGATGAAGCCCAGGTGTGGGAGAAGGAGTTCATCTTTCAGCTGTAGTAAGGAGCTTCTCCTGCCTTGTGTCTGCACTGACATGGCCTCAGCCCCTTCATTCTGTGGACACCAGGAGGAGAGGCCTGATGGTGGGCCGTGCCTGACACCCATCTTGCCAGTCGTCTTTTCTGTCACCTCCACTCACCCATCCCTACTGGTTTACTTCAAAGCACATCTCAAACATTAGATCCTTTCTTCTGTGAGTATTTCATTATGTACCTCTTAAGAACTTTTTTTCTTTTATATATTAGTCCATGACCCCATCTGGGTGAAAAGGAGCAAACCTGTAATCCCAGCTACTTAGGAGGCTGAGATAGGAAGATAGAGAGTTCCAGGCCAACCTGGGCAACTTAGAGATACCCTGTTTCTAAAAATAAAAAGGGTACCCTTGATTATCATATCCCCAAAATATTAGCCATAATTAACATTATCAAGTGTCCATTCAGGGAGTAAAATAATACTTGGTGTCTGTATCTTGAGCCCTGAGAAAGGTTATTTTAGTCAGCGTTTTCAGTACTGTGACTGAAAGCACTGGCAAGAACAACATGGAGGAGGAAAAGTTTATTTGGTTGGTGCTTATGGTTTCAAAGGTCTCAGTCCACAAATGGCTGACTCTGTTCCTAAGAGCCCTAGGTGAGGCAGAACATCATGGCTGAGGAGTGGTGGAGGAAAGTGGCTGAGGACACAGCACCAAGAAGCAGAGAGAGCCAGATGCAGTGGTGCACGCCTGTAATCCCAGCAGCACTGAGCAACTCATGAGACCCTGTCTGTAAATAAAATACAAAATAGGGCTGGTCGAGTACCCCTGAGTTCAATCCCCAGTACTAAAAGAGAGAGAGAGAGAGGGCGAGCAAGAGCGCTCCCCCCCCCACCACAGATAAAACATACCCTAGTTCCTCCTCCAGCCACAGCTTACCTGCCCACAGTTACCACCAGGTAATCCCCATCAGGGTATTATGCACTGATTGGGTTAAGGCTCTCATTACCCATCACTTCACCTCTAAACTCTGGTCACACATGAGCTTTTTGGGGACACTTCATATCTAAACCATAACAAAGGTCATTTGTTTCCCTTCTGCTGGCATGTTTTGAATATTCAGGGGGATGTCATCTTATATCAGGTCATAAATTCAAGATTTGTGAGAGATCCTGGAGGACTGTGTCAGCATCTGTTTTTAAAGCAGAGTAGAAATGAAGAGTAGCAGCATAGGAGTTGTGTTTGTGTACACTTGGGCAGGAGGGAGAGGGAGGCTGTGAACAGTGGTGGCAGCAGTACTGTAGGTGAGGATCTTGAGATTGTTCTTGTAGTGTTGGAGGGTGGTCACTAGAGGCCTGGGAAGACCCCTGCATCTGGCATTCGCAGCCTGTAACTGGAATATGAATCTTGTGATTTACTGTTGCCTGGTCACAATCCTCTGCCACTTTCAGATATTTCTTTACAATTTTACTGGTAAGCTACAGCACTCAGGCCAAAAACGGCCTGCTACCTGCTTGTTGAATGAGATGCAGCCCCTTGCTGGGTCACACATCAAGGCCCTTCTTTGCCGTCAGGGAGGAGCCGGGAGCCGGGCTTCTGGGTCACTCTGAGATGCATTGCAGTCCTCTGTGAGGGCTCTGCATAGCTTTCAGTAGATTTATTCTTAAGAAGTTGATCATTGGGCTGGGGATGTGGCTCAAGCGGTAGCACGCTCGCCTGGCATGCGTGCGGCCCGGGTTCGATCCTCAGCACCACATACCAACAAAGATGTTGTATCCGCCAAGAACTAAAAAATAAATAAATAAATATTTTTAAAAATTATAAAAAAAAGTTGATCATTGTATTACTGTGTTATGTTTAAATTGGATTTTTATGGAGAAATTGCAGGTTCACATGCAGTTGTATGAAATAATGTGGAGAAAACCTTTGTGTGCTTTGACCAGCTTTTGTCCGGGGTGGCATTTAGAAAAACATAGTTCAGCATCACAACCAAGACTGATGTTGGTGCAATTCCCGATTCACTTGAATTTCTCAAGTCTCACTTACACTCATTTTTGTGTGTGTGTATGTTCTGTGCAGCTTGTCACATGTGGGCGGGCCTTCGTCAGCCACCATCACAGACAGGACACAGGAAGTTCAGGAACCACAGGTCCTTCGTGGTGCACTTTTACAGCCACACCCCATTCCCTTCTTAAATGTTGTCACTTCAAAATGTTATTTAAATCAGATCATGAAATATGTTCTCTTTGGGTATTCACTTTTTTCCCCTCAGCATGATTTCCTGTACATTTATCCACGTTGTTGTGTATATCAATGATTTGTCTACCCTCTTTTGTTTTCTGTGTTGAGGATTTAATCAATGCCCTTGCACATGGTAGGCAACGTTATACCCCTGAGCCATAGCCCAGCGCAGTTTGTTCCTTTTCCTTGCTGTGTAGAGTTACATGATGTAGCAGTACAAGTTTATTTAACCATGCACACGTTGAAGGATACCTAAGTTGATTCCAGATTTGGTGATTATCAATAAATTAATTCTGATAATTTACTTTTATAGTCTTTTTTAGTTATATACAACATCATGTCATTTATTATCAATGATTACTTTTATCCTTTACAAATGGTATATATATATATATATATATATATATATATATATATATATATATATATATTTTTTTTTTTTTTTTTTTTTTTACTTCTGTTTCTTGCCTTATTGCACTGGCTGGAACATTAGTACAATATTGAATAGGCCTCCTTGTTTTACTTGTTACCTAAGGAAAAGCTTTCAACATTTTATAGTTTATTAGAGTCCTTGTCATGGAGCACTGCTGCGCTTTTCTCTTTTGTTTTTCTTTTTTGTAGCAGGTTCTTGCTATATTGCCCAAGTGTCCGCATGCTCGTGATCCTCCTGCCTTAGCTTCCCGAGTAGCTGGAATTATAGGTGTGCACCACCATACCTAGCTCTCTAGTTTTGTTTTTTAATTCAGCTTAGAGGTCTGCAGGTTCAGCTCTGTAGTGGAGTCTGTGATTAACATGCACAAGGCCCTGGATTCAGTTCCCAGCACTAAAACCAAGCAAAACAAGAACAAGAAACAACTTCAGGAGGTTTTCTTCGTTTCTAGGTTTTTGAAAGTTTATAACATGAATGGTTGTTAAGATTTATCAAATGTCTTTATCTACTGAGTCAACCTTATCAACTTTATGATTTCCCTACTCTAACAGTTGAATTATGGTAATTAGTTTTCTATTGCTAACCTACATTGTGTTCCTGGAATACACCGAATTGGACTGTGATATATTTTTTTCTTTCTTTTGTATTGCTAGATTTTGCACCTGTGGGCATCAGTGAGATTGGCCTGTAACTTCCCTTTCTTACAATGCCTTTGTCACATTTCAGAGTCAAGGGTTTATACAGTTGTACAATTCTGTGGGCCACGGTCCCTCAACGCCTGTTCTCTGCAAGAATCTTTGTAGGTGTTTGGTCGAAGTCTCTGACCAGGCTCTGAGAGCCCAGAAGCTCTGGTGGCCTTGGTCGTAAATTCTGTTTCTTTTGGTATTCCAGAGTAACTCAGGGTTTTTCACGTCAGTTAAGTGTTTTTTCTTCTTAAAGGAAATTCTCCATTCTGCTTAATTTGTGCAGATTGGCTTAGAGCTCTTCTCATTCACTCGTCAGAATTCCTCTGTTCGCAGGATCTATAATGTGGCCCTGTTGCAGTCCTGATATTGTTACTTAAATCTTCTGTTTTGTTCTTAGTCTTTCTAGAGACTTAGTCATCCTTTTCAGAATGCCTTCCTCCTCTCTCACTTCGTCATCTTCCCCTTTTTCTGTTCTTCCCCTCAGTCTTCCTCACATCTTCTTACTCATCTGTCTGAGTCCCTTTTCTGTTGTTGTAACCGAATGCTGCAAGGTGGGTAATTTATTTATTTTTATTTTTAATTTTTTTTTATTTGTGCAGCTGGGCGTGGTGGCACATGCCTCTAATCCCAGTGGCTCAGGAGACTGAGGCATGAGGATCACAAGTTCAAAGCCTGCCTCAGCAAAAACAAGGCGCTTGGGGCTGGGATTGTGGCTCAGTATAGAGCACTCGCCTAGTGCAGGTGAGGCACTGGGTTCGATCCTCAGCACCCCATAAAAATAAATAAATAAATATAAAGGCATGTGTCTATCTACAACTAAAAATAAATAATTAAATTTTAAAAAGGAACTAAGCAACTCAGTGAGAACTTGTTTCTAAATAAAATACAAAATAGGACTGGGGATGTGGCTCACTGGTCAAGTGCCCTCTGAGTTCAATCCTTGGTACTCAAGTGGAAAAAAAAGTGTATTTTGACGTATTATACACACATGGAATAAAATTTATTCTAATTAGGATCCCATTCTTGTGATTGTACATGATGTGGAGTTTCACTGATTGTTATTCATATGTGAACACAGTAAAGTTCTGTCCCATTCATTCTACTGTCTTTCCTATTCCTATCCCCTCTCCCTTCCCTTCATTTCCCCTGTCTAAGCCACTGAGCTTCCATCTGCCCTGCCCACCTTATTGTATGTCGGCATCCACATATCAGAGAGATAATTCAGCCTTTGGTTTTTCGGGTCTGACTTATTTTACTTAGCATGATACTCTCCAGATCCATCTGTTTACCAGCAAATGCCATAATTTCATTATTCTTTATGGCTGAATAATATTCATAGGTAATTTATAAGGAGACTTATTTCTCCTGGAGACTGGGAGGCTCAAAGTCAAGGGTCTGCATCCAGGAAGGGCAGAGTCCAAAGGAGGCCCAGGGCACCACATGGCAAGACAAAGCAGTCTCTTCTCCTCATGAACCTGCTGCTGTAAGCATGGACCCCTCATGACTTCATCTAATTCCAGTCACCTCCCAAAGCCCACCTCCGATGAAACCATCTGAGTCCCATTGTCCTAGTGTTGAAGATTGAACACCAGAGAAATGCCAGGGCAAGAGCAAAAAGTTTTATTTAAAGGATAGAACAGAGGGGCTGTGGTTCAGTGGAAGAGTGCCTGCCTAGTGTGCCTGAGGCACTGAGTTCAAACCTCAGCACTACATAAAAATTTAAAAAAAATAGAATAAAGGCATTCTGTCCAACTACAAAAAAAAAAAAAAAATTTAAAAAAGAACAGAGCTGGACGCGGTAGTACACACCTGTGTTCCCAGCGACTCGGGAGGCTGAGGCCGGAGCCAGCCTCAGCAGCTTAGTAAGGCACTTAGCAACTCAACAAGACCCTGTCTCTAAATAAAATGTAAAAAAGAGATGGGGCTGGGGATGTGGTTCAGTGGTTAAGTGCCCCTGGGTTAAATCCCCAGACCAAAAAAAAGAAAGAAAGAAAAAGAACAGAGAGAGGGAAGAACGAGGCTCCTCTGGAAAGGAAGGGTTCCAAGTTGGCGTCCCAGTGAAGTGGGGGTGTCCTGCCCCTTTTATACATTTCAGATTTCCTTTGTTCTCAAGCCCTCTCTTCCTCCCATCCTGCCTACAAGACCCAAAAGGTGGAGTAATCCCAGGACAGAAGGAGGCTGCCCAGAGGTACAGGCAGGAGGGGAGCTGCCCAAAGTCTGCTCAGTAACAGCTTCTTGCAGGGAGGAACAGTCCCCTGGAGGCAGGTGACCTTGGCAACTGGTTGAAGGCGGGGAAGAGTCCTGAGGGTATTAACACTGTATTTCCTTTCCTTTCCAACCAGAACCAGCCCCCATCTTCCCCATCTGACCCCTCGTTCATGACCTAGAGGGACTGTCCTATTGCCATCTCCTCCCAAATACCTTAACATATGTTAATTTGGGAATTGAACTTATAGCATTTGAAGTTTGGGACCATATTCAAACTACAGCATCTTCTCAGCAACAGTCTGAGATTCCCCGAGTGCCCTTCTTTTTGGGCAAAGTGCTGGATCTACCTCACCTCCAGCCCATGTCCCTTATCTACCCCTGGCTGGGCTGAGTTTGCAGATTCGTGGCAGACAGGTCTGAGCCCAGAGTTCACATGTGTCCTCTGCTGCTCTGATCTGCACCTCTTCATTTGGGGTGCTGTTTCCCTGCTCCGAGGCTCATTTTGTTATCCACATTCACGTCTTGTTGAGAGTGGTCACCACCCACCTCTTTTTTCCTACCGCTTCAGCCACTCCTGGGTTCTTGCAGGAGCTGTCCTCCTGTACACTCCTGCTCCCTGGGGTTTGTACTCCAGGCTTTCCTCCCCCCTCACTCTCTGCACCACCATCCTTCCTCCCCAGTGGCCTTCCTCCCCCGTCAGCACGTCTGCACCATTTGTTTCTAGGAAACTTCAACGTGGCTGTGCATAGCAGCCAAGCACAGCACACTCCTCATGCACACTGTAATTGAAGATTAGTCTTTCTCATGAAAGTCCTTGGATGAAGTACCCCCTTGTCATCAGGGGTGGCCCTGCTTGCTTACTAGATGTGCTTGATTTCAGGTGATTGCATTCTTGAAGAAGAAGGACAAGTTCATAAGCCTGGTGCTGAAGCACATGGGCACCTCGGCCCTCATGGACCTGCTGCTACGCCTGGTCAGCTGTGTGGAGCCAGCTGGGCTCCGCCAGGAGGTCCTACATGTGAGTGCCTGGGGGATTGCCCTCCCACTCTCTCAGTGCCAAGAGCCTCGTCCCCAGCTCTCCAACAGCCCAGCCCCCCAGCACCATCAGGACTCCTTCCTGAAACTTTGTCCTATGTCAGCCCATTCAGGAGCAAAGAGCATGCAGGTTTCTTCCCTGGCCCCTGCTATATATAGAAACCAGGTGAACTCTCTTTGCCTCCAGGCCTGTCCTCACCTCTCGGCCTGGCCCCTGAGGTGCCCACCCAGACTTTGGTGCACAGTGAGGTGTGGGCTCTAAGCCTGGGTGATCCATGAGGAAGGCATGAGCTGGTGGTGGCTCCACAGAGACCAATCACCTGCTCCAGGTTTGGACAGACCATGAAAGGGGCTGTCAGCCTGGAAAGAGCGGGTTTCCCAGCCCCAAGGGGAACTTGGGTTGGCTCTTGTTTGGCACACTATGTTCATACTACATATTTGAAGTGAAATAAAGTGGACTTTGGGGGCTTTGCCCTTTTCTGTCCTGGGGAATCAGGTGTCACCAAGTGGGGTGTCCTCACTTTAGGCTGGTGGTTCACTTGTCTGTGAGGCTGCCTACACAGTGAGCACAGCATCCACATTGGTCCTGGTGCCAGCTGCTGGGAAGCCTGCGTGACTCTGCCACCGTCCCCCACGGGTCTCTTCACTCAGTTTGCAGAGCAGCCCTGTAGGGAAAGCATGCCATCTCCAAACAAGGAGACCGAGGCACATGGTGCCAAGGGCGTGGGAGGGATAGGTGCACCAGCCGCACTGTGCCCACACGGCCACCCAGCCCACTGCCCGCCCTCACTGCACCCCTGCAGTCACAACAGCGTCGCTGCTTGTCCTGACCCCAGCAGCAAGGCCCAGTGCTTTTCAGGCTTCATGTCTTGCTGGGCTCCAGGCTCCAGCTCATTTTGGGTGTCTACACGCTGGCCTTAAGACAGACAGATGGTGGTGCACCCTTTAAACACCCGGAGTTGAGGCATGGTGTTCTTTGGGTTCTTCCTGGGTCAGGGGAACAGGGTGTTGGTCAGAGTCTCTATCCCAGGTAACCTGGTATTTGGGGTTTTACTGCACTAGGGACCTTCCCTTCATTTAATTAGATGTAAGCAGAGCAGTTCACAGGCATTTTTCCCTTTCAGTGGCTTAATGAAGAAAAAATCATCCAGAGACTTGTAGAACTGATCCATCCGCATCAGGATGAAGACGTGAGTGACTCTGAACCAGCTTCTCTCAGGAAGGCCCCTGCACCTGGCTGTCCGAGCACCTGCAGCCACTCTGGAGCTGGCAGGCCACTCCCTTCCTCTGATGAGGACCAATGAGATACTTCCCTTCCTTTAATCAGTGCTGATGTCTAGGCAGTGTTTTGTTTACTGAAAATCAATATATAACATTGTTAGAAGTATAATTCAGTGGCAGAGCCCTTGCCTTGTATTCATGAGGCTCTGAGTTTGATTAGGAGCACCGCAAAAAAGGGAAAAAAAAAAGCACATGATTTCAGAGGGACTAATGAGGTCTAACTGTCCCAGTCCTAAGTTCTCTGAAAAAATAAAACTAATACATGTATATATATTACAAAAAACAATTTTAACAGAATAGTGTTATCTGTGGCTGAATGACAAATATGAAGCTGAATTGTGATGCAAAAGTAGTCTTTAAATTTTTTTAGTTGTAGTTGGTACAGTACTTACATATTTTTATGCAGTGCTGAGGATCAAACCCAGTACCTCACATGTGTGAGGCAAGTGCCCATCACTGAGCCACAGCCAAGCCCCTACAAAAGCACTTTTTGTCTCTAGCAGTGTTGGTTTGTGCAGCGAGGGATCTGGCCGCGCCTAGTGGCTTCTGTGCTCAGGGTATCACAAGACTGCCATTGCCTCGGGCTGCACGCCAGGGTCCAGGTCTAGAGTCTGAGGAACTTGGTTGCATTCAGCTCCTTGTCCTTCCCTCAGCTCTGTGCCACAGGGGCTCGTGCTGAGGGGCCAGCTCATCTCAGCAGGAGCAGCCCTCATCTGGCTGCATTCTCTTTAGGCTTGAGTGACCAGGTCCAGTCCACACTCGAGGAGACAGATTTACAAGGGCATAAATTCCAGGAGGGGATGGTTGGGGGCTCATTAAACTTAAAATACAAAACCGTCAACATCATCATATATTCAGCATATTGCAGAACAGGGTTCAAAGCTGAGGAAGGACATCTGTGTAGCATATTTGCCCATCTGGGGCTTGTGTTTAATTCCTGGGGTGGCTCAGCACAGCTAAGATCCTAGTCTAACCAGATCTACCTCTTGACAGTGGGCACAGCAGACAGTCTGTGAGCCTTTGCAGAAACCTGGCTCAGAGAAGGCCTGACTCATCAGGGGTGCCTGTAGGGGGCCAGGGGCTGGTTTCTGGCAGCTGTCCTAGGCTGAGGACTGCTTCCCTGTCTTTTCAGAGGCAGTCAAATGCTTCTCAGGCACTCTGTGACATTGTCAGGCTGGGCAGAGACCAGAGCAGTCAGCTACCAGAGGCTCTGGAACCAGATCCCCTCCTCACAACATTGGAATCGTGAGTGCTGCTGGGCCTGGTGTGGAGGGCCTCGCTCTGAGCTGTGGGGATGTCTTGGGGCCCACTCTGAACACCAGGAATGCTGCCACCTGCTCAGATGCAGCACCTCAGGCTCAAAGCCCAGGGAGGAGGGCCCAAGGAGTGCTGGAGCCAGTGGGCAGGGGCACTATGCCAGCCTTGGGCCACTGGCCCACGCTGCTTGCTTATGTGTACCTCTGCGACCAGATCAGGGAGCACACTGTCTCCTCTGAGCGGTGCCAGAGTGAGGCCCCTGCTGGGTCAGGGTGAGGTGGGAGCTCTCGGGAGGGAAGTGTCCTTGCAGTGTCTGTCCCTGCTCTGACAGCCAGTGATCTCGTGTGTGTCCAACAGGCAGGACTGTGTGGAGCAGCTGCTGAAGAACATGTTTGATGGAGAGCAGACGGAGAGCTGCCTGGTCAGTGGGACACAGGTGCTGCTCGCCCTGTTGGAGCCCAGGCGGGCAGGGTGAGCCTCTCCCCCAGAAGTGGTGTGTGCTCTCCCATGTGACCACTGTGGCTGTCCAGAGTGGTCACACTGTGCTGTTTATGTTTTGTGAACTTTTGTCTACACAAGTGAAAGTGTGGATAGAGGCCCCTGGTCAAAAAGGTCAACTTCACATCTGTGGCCAAGTCCTCTTTGACCCTGACCATCAGGCATGTCCCCTGCAGTTGGAAGGCACACACTGCCACCAGTTTGCAGAGGTGTATGGAATAGATGTGGTTTTCCCAGGACTGTCCTGACAAGTTCCCACAGCTCATGTTGGGTGCGTGCACGTGTGTGTGTGTGTGTGTGTGTGTGTGTGTGTGTGTGTGTGTGTGGTACCTGTCACAGGGCTTCCACTCTGACACACAGCTGCTTGTTTATATTTACCTGCGGTGCCAGGGCAGGGAGCCTCTATTTGTCTTTGTTTCCTAAACCCCATGAACACAGCAGCTAATCTGTCTGCCATCTGTTAAACCAGACACTTGATTTCAGGGGCTGTCCTGCACCTCTTTCATTTACCAGGTACATTCAGCACCTACCATGTTGCTAGCACAAGAGCCCTAGGAGACAAACATAACAGAAGCATGGCCTCTTCTCCTTCACTGCTCCCAGTTTGGCCCTGAGCTCAGCTTGTGTACAGAAGCGCTGTGTTATGCCAAGTACAGTAGGCAGGCGAGCTTGGGCCCTGGGGTCCTCCAGGAGAAGTCAGCGTGGGCTGATGGTGGAGCCTGCTGGTCAGGGAGCTGTCCCCGAGAGGCCCCATGTATCAGAGACGATCCCTCACAGCAAGGGTTGTCCTGGGGTGAGTGGGGACAGGTGGCACTTGCGTGGAGGCCCCCCTGTGCTGTGACTCTGGGGAGGGAGGCCACCACACAGTCTTCAAGTATAGCTGCTGGAAGCCTGGTGAGGCAGGGGCAGGAGAATGCCAGCTCAAGATGGGAGGCAGCAGAGCAAGTTTAGGTGAAAGGTTGAGTCCCTTTGGATTTCAGGTGCTTGAAACCTTTCTAGGACTCTGGGTAGAAGTTTCAGGAGGTGAGTGAAACTTCTCTGGAGCACATGGGACCCAGCAGACCAGGTACTGTCAGAGCCACCCAGGCAGAGGAGACCATCTTTGGATGCCCCGTGAGCCTCAGATGAGAGCTTGTCAGCCTCAGGAAGCTCAGCAGGTGCTGGTGTTCCTGGGCACGACCCCTCTTGGACTTCCCCTGCCCCTGAGCACCGTCTGTGGACCTGGGTCTTGGGACACTCTCCCTGCTCTGCCCTAGCACATGGTCTGCTCTCCCAAAGTGACTGCTCTTTTGTTTTGCTTTGTTTTTAGTAGATTTATTTATTTATTTTTACGTGGTGCTGAGGATTGAACCCTCTGCCTCACAAATGCTAGGCAAGCGCTCTACCACTGAGCCACACCCCGGCCCAGCTGCTTTTTTCTTAGCCCCACATGTTGGGAAGAGCTGTATTAATCCCTGGCACTGATAGCCAATGCCTTTTTAAAAAGAAAGGGAGAGCCAGCATGGTGGTGCACACCTATACTCCAGCAGCTCGGGAGGGTCGTGAGTTCAAAGCCTGCCTCAGCAACGTAGCAAGGCCCTAAGCAACTCAGTGAGACCCTGTTTCTGAATAAAGTATAAAAAGGGGCTGTGGGGGGGTTGGGGTCGTGGTTCAGAGGCAGAGCGCTTGCCTGGCATGTATGAGGCACTGGGTTCGATCCTCAGCACCACGTAAAATAGAATAAAGTTGTTGTTGTTGTTGTTGTTGTTTTAAAAAGGGGGGCTGGGGATATGGTTCAGTAGCAAAATCCCTGGTAGCAAAAAAAACAGGAAAATGAAAAGAAATTGGTTAATCTTTGTAGTGAGATTTTTGCAGTCTCTCCCTCAATACCTCTTAACTATGAAGTTGTTAGTTTATTACCTAAAATCAAAATTTAGGATATCATAAGAGTTTTCTCAACTTAAGACAGTAGGAGTATTGATTTATCTTCACAAATCCAGGAATCCTGGGCCTCTTTGGAGGCCTGAGCCCAGCCCTGCATCTGGTGGGAGGGATGGTATAAACTCAGGCTCACAGAAGAGCCAGCCACCTCTCTGCTTTTATACTTTATACATTTAGTTTTTTTCTGTAGTGATCAAGTATTTCTTTTATCATCAGAAAAGGTATTTAGATAAATACCTTAGAAATTTGCTTGGAGAAGAAAAGAGACAGTATGGCCAGTCGAGGGGCAGCAGTGCCGTGCAGCCCGTACTTCCTCCCCAGCTCTGTCTCATGGCCGTCACCTAGCATTTCCTGAGGGCCCAGGTGCCTTGTCTTCTCTTTGGACCAGTCAAACATCTTGACTGGAAGTCTTGATGGTCAACTCTTGAGATTTCTTTTTGGGAGAATTACAAAGCTCTTTGGGGACAGAGGGTGAGCGGAACATGGCTGGGCCGGGTCGCTGTGCACAGGGCACGGGTGTCGGTGAGGCTCCATCTGCTGTCCTCACCCACAGGACAGAGGGCTTGGTGGACTCCTTTTCTCAGGGACTGGAAAGGCCACATGCTGTCAGCAGCAGTGTCCTGCATGGCATCGAGCCTCGCCTGAAGGACTTCCACCAGCTGCTGCTCCACCCGCCAAAGGTACAGTGTGTGCGGCTGCTGGGGGACATGCAGGAGAGGCCCCAGTGACGGGGACAGGCAGCAGCAGAGTGAGCGTTGTCACAGTGCCCCCCCAGACCTCGCCCCAGACCTTGCTAGGCAGGTCCCGACACAGGCTTTCCAAAGGCCTGGCCCCACCTCTGGATGCCCTGCCACCTCCAGGGAGGCCCCCGGAGCGGGAGAGCTCACAACCTCCTCCTGCCAGGAGCCTCCAGGCTGGGGGTTCCGCAGGTCATGGGGAGCCCTTGTTCACTCAGGCTCCTGCTGAGGAGCAGAGATCTCACTGCCTCAGCCTCAGCCGTTGCCTCCCTGCCCTGCGACCGTCCCTTCCCTAGTGCTCTTCCTCAGCACCCTCCCTGGCCTGCCTGTGACTCCCCTTCCTCACCTACTTGAAGTGAGCTTGGCAGAGCAGGGGTTCCATTTCCTCAGCTAAGTCAGCAGTGCACACCGTGGGCTTCCTGGGGCATCCAAAGTACCGCAGCTCTGCTACCTCGTCTCCTCTGAGAGTGTTCGCAGGTGTCTTGGTCAGCACCTGAGGCTGTGGCCCAGCGAACCCATGGGCATTCACGGCAAGGCGTCCTGAGGGGGCTGCAGCTGCCACCCTGTCTTGAACATCTCTCAGACACCCTGACTTATGCCACTTGGCTTGGCAGATGAGAGTCCCTGGGCTGCTCGGCCATCGATAGCCCTTGCTTACTCTTCATGGGCCTGGAGGAGTGGTGGGCTCTTCCCCAGAGGGCCCCCCCCACACACACACACACACACATACCTTACTCTTTCCTATCCTGAGCCACACCATGGAGCAGTGGCCCCGGCCTTTGAGCGGTTGGCATGTGACCCAAAGGAAGCCAGCAGGAGCCATGCTGGTGGCCGGCCATCTTGGGACTAGGTGGCATGCATCTGTAATCCCAGCTGCTTCAGAGGCTGAGGCAGGAGGGTGCAAGTTGGAGACAAGCCTGAGCAACTTTGAGAAACTTGCCTCGAGATTTTAAGAACATGTTTTTGGTTTTTAAAGAAGGGCTGGAGTGTAGCTCAGTGGCAGATTGCTTACTAGCGTGTGTGAGAGGTCTTGGGTTCATCCCTAGCACAAAAACAAAAACAAGGCTCTGACTGGTGGTGCCCTGTATCCACAGAAGAAGGCGATCCTAACCACTGTCGGCGTCCTGGAGGAGCCCCTGGGCAGTGCCCGCCTGCATGGGGCACGCCTTGTGGCCGCTCTGCTGCACGCCGACACGCCCAGCATCCACCAGGAGCTCTGCCGGCTCAGCACCATGGACCTGCTGTTGGTGAGTGGGCTCCTCTGCCTGCCTGCCTGCCTGCCTGCCTGCGCGTGCCCGTGTCCCCCGCCGCTGGACCTGCCGATGGGTTGGGGGCAGCAGAGTGGGGTCCATCAGGGCAGGAGTCCTGCTGAAGAGGTGCTGGTTCCTTGACCCAGCCCATAGTGGAGCTCCTGAGCAGCAGGGATGTGCCTCCACCTCAGGCTTATGGGGAGCCGCCATCCACATGGACCTGCCCGTGCCTGCCTGCAGGGGCAGGCGTCCAGTCCCTTCATCTCCCTTCTCATACTCTGACTTGACCAAACAGGACTATGATCGTAGCTCTTAGAAGATGTCCCAGAAGAGACGCTCTTCTTCTTGTGAGGAGAAGGTGGACTGTGGGGTGCCACAGGTGTCTAAGGAGAGGGGACAGGCAGTGGCAGCCAAGTGCTGCTGCAGAGAGCCCCTGGGGGTGCTGACTGGGAGGGCGCTGACCAAGTGGGTGCTGTGGGCCTGCCTGGCCCACCCTAGGCCTGGACCCTAGAGATCTCCTACAGACTCAGTCCCAGAACCAGGGCTTCCCCCAGCCCACCTCAGAATTCAGCTGTTGGTCACTGTGGTGACAGATCCTGGTCAGAGTCAGAGGAGTTGATTCAAGACCCACCTTCCTTTTCCATTCTTTAAAATAATTTTCACTTTGTCTTTCTTTTATTTTCACTTTATCCATTTGTGTGCATGTGGTATTGGGGTTGAATCAGGAACATTCTGCCCTAGTTACATCCCCAGTCCTTTTATTTTATTTTGAGATGGTCTTGCTGAGTTGCCCGGGCTGGTCTTGGAATCACAGTCCAAGTTTTCTTCAAAGAGTTAGATTTTTGACCCATTTTGAATTAATTGTGGCATATGGGATAAGGTAGGTTCCAACTTCATTTTTTACCACGTGGATATCCAGTTTTCCTGGCACTGTTTGTTGGAAAAACTGTCCTTATCCCATTAATGAGGACCTTGGAACCTTGGTCTTGGAAACCTTGTTGAGAGTGGACTGACTGAACATAGGCCAGCGTCTGGGCTCTGTGTTCTGTTAATTGGTCTGAATCTCTGTCCTCACTCTAGGGCCTCACTCTTGATGATTGTAGATTTGGAATAAGTTTTGAAATTGGAAAGTGTACATCCTATGGATTGGTTCTTTTCTCAGGATTGTTTTGGCTATTTCTAGGTACCTTGAGTTGCAATATTTTTTTATTTCTCAAAAAAATTGCTATTGGTAGTTTTAGAGTGCTTGCATTGAATCTGTAGATCACTTTGGATAGTGCTGTCTTTTCAACAGTATTAACTCATCCAATCCATGAACACAGTTGCTCTTTCATTGATTTGAACAGGTCTTCTTTGGGGCTGGGGTAGCTCAATGGTAGAGCGCTTGCCTAGCATGTACAAGGCACTGGGTTCCATCCCTGGTGCTGTAAGTAAATTTTTAGAATATAGAAATAATCACTAGGTCTTCTTTAAATTCTTCTAGCAGTGTTTTGAAGTTTTCAGTGTACTGCAGTGCAGTTTTCAGTGTTTCCTGTCATTGGGTTAATTTATTCTTAAGGATTTTATTCTTTTTAATGCTGTTGTACATGAAGTGATTTTCTTTGCTTCATTGCTATAGAGAAATGAAGTGGTTTGTGTGATTTTGAATTCTACAACTTGGCTGAATTTGTTTGTTCTTATAGTTTCTGTGGAATCTTTATAGAGTTTTCTACTTATAAGATCATGCCACTTGAGGGGCTGTGGCTTGTGGCTCAGGGGCAGAGCACTCGCCCAGCACATGTGAGGCACCGACTTCAATCCTCAGCACCACATAAAAATAAACAAAGTAAAGTTACATGTGTTATATATGCCACTTGGGAACAGAGGTCATTTTACTACCTTTTCCAATTTGGATGCCTTCTATTTCCTTTTCTTGCCAAATTGCTCTGGCCAAAACTTGCAACACTGGGTTGAGTGGAGGGTAAGCATGGGTCTCCTTTCTCTTCCCTGATCTAGGGAAGCTTTCCGTCTTCCAGCACTGGGTATGATGTCAGCTGTGCGGTTTTTTGTAGATACCTTTATTATGTTAAGGAAGTTTCCCTCTATGCTTGGTTTATTGAGTTTTTCAAATTAAGAGTGGTTTGAATTTTTTCAAATACTCTTTTTTTATGCATTGAAATGCTCATTTGGTTTTTGCTCTCATTCTGTAATATCATACTGATTTCCATGTGTTGAGACACCCTTGCATTCCAGGAATGAGTCCTGCTTTGTTGTGGTGTCTAATTCTTTTAATATAATGTTAATTCAGTTTGCTATTACTTGCATCAGTATTCATAAGGAATATTATTGTTTTCTTTTCGTGTCCTTGTCTGGGAACAGAGAAAGTAAGGGGCAGCCTTAGAACTAATTGGAAAGTGTTCCCTTCTCTTCAGTGTTTGAAGAGTTTAAGGATTGGTGCTAATTCTTAAATTGTGGTAGAATTCACCACAATTCTACCACCTTAAATTGTGGTAGAATTATTTTTATGTAGTGCTGATGAGTCCCTGGAAGCATGCTGAGCTCCCAGGAGAAGCTGCATGAAGCTGCATGTGGGCCTGCCTGGCCCACCCTGGGGTCTGAGTTCCTGTCGCAGATGAAGCGACATGGCCAGGCACCACTAAGGTGGCTCAAGGTCACCCTAGCAAAGAAGGTAGAGCCGAGGCCTGGGCTGTGCTTCTGTGAGATTGGGGTGGGGGTGGGGGTTGTGGTGCCTCCTTCCTCCTTCTCCAGCTACCTCACCAGCTGTGAAAAAGGGCTGCACTCAGGCTGGAACACAACTTGCACCCAGCCTTCTCCCCACCAGCGCCCTCCTCCTCTGTGCTGACAGGCTACTGTGGCCTGTGTGAGGTGCAGTGGTGGCAGAAGAGAGGCCCTCGGGCTGACTCAGCACTGTGTGTGGGAGATGAGATGGGCACATGGGAAGGCAGCTGCCCTCAGGGGCCTCTGTCCCCCAGGGACACCTCAAGGAAGTCAGAACCTCCTGCCTTAAGGCATGGGGACGTGGGCTTCAGTCCAGTTGGTAGGAGAGAGATTCATGCAGCTTCTCCTGGGAGCTCAGCATGCTTCCAGGGACTCGTGGGCCAAAGACAGAACCATAAAGAAAATTTCCACATTCTTGTTTTTAGTTGTAGATGGACACAATACCTCCACCTTATTTGTTTTCTTGTGGTGCTGAGGATCAAACCCAGTGCCTCCTGCTTGCTAGGCAAGCGCTCTGCCACTGAGCTACAGCCCCAGCCCAAGTTTTACATTCTTAGATCTGAGAAATAATAAAAATAATAGGGGGCTGGGGCTGTAGCTTAGTGGCAGAGCACTTTCCTAACATGTGTGAGACACTGGGTTTGATCCTCAGCATCACCTGAAAATAAATAAAGTGAAGGCGTTCTGTCCGTCTACAACTATAAAAGAAAATTTTAAAATGTAAAGATAGGTTTTGCAAGGAACTTACAAAGACTTACACTGGGAGAGACTGGAAATGAATGAGCTAAGCCTCTAAAAAGTACAAAATAGTGACTGTGATTGTGGCTCAGTGGTAGAGCACTTGCCTAGCATGTGTGAGACACTGGGTTTGATCCTCAGCACCACATAAAAATAAAGATATTGTGTCCACCTACAACTAAAAAATAAATATTTAAAAATAAATAAAGGTATCGTGTCCATATGCAACTAAAAAAATTTTAAAAGACAAAATAATAAACTCATAATGGAAAGAAGACAGTTATTTGGGTAAGAGCAGAGATCAATGGGACTCACACAATCCTAGGCAGGAGAGGCAAAGGGCCAAGACAGCTCCTCACAGAGTTAGTGAGAGAAGCAAGAGCACATGAAGTCAGGAGCCAAGGTCGGGAGGATTCCCTTCACCTCTGTGGCTCAGCTGTGCAGAGAGGATCTAAGAACTCTCCTCTGTCCTCTGTTTTACTCAGGACTTGTTTTTTAAGTACACCTGGAATAACTTTTTGCACTTCCAAGTGGAGCTATGCATAGCTGCTATTCTCTCCCACGCTGCCCCGGAGGAGAGGGCAGAAGCCCAAGGATCCCAGAGCAGGGTGGAGCCACCCCAGGGGAGCGGGAACGGGAACAGGAGCCTGGAGACCCACCAGCCCATCGCCAAACTCCCCGAGAACACAATGGTGACCCATGTAAGTCCTGCCAGCATCCTGCTTGTCAGTACAGGCTGAGCCCTACCCAGATGGTGGGTGCCAGCATGGTGGGGTGCCTCTGCCAGACTATCGTGCATTGGTTCCTAAACCCCTCGTAGTCAGGAGATGCCACCCTCCTTGACCCCAGGGACAGTGATGTGTGATGAAACATCTTGGTTTCCCAAGTCACAGAACTGGGAGCAGAGAAAGTGAGGGGCAACCAAGGGAAGGCAGCATTTGCACCGTGCTCTTGCTGCCATGGGCTGTGGTCCTAGGGAGGTCACCAAGAAGCAGACCCACCTGTGTAAGTGCAGCATGTCTGTGACCAGAATGAAGAGGACACTGCAAGTGCCAGCTTCTCCCGGAAAGGCCTATGGTCCAGTTCAGCCTGCTGGCTCCCCTCCCCCACGGGCTCCCCTCCCCCTCGGGCTCCCCCTCCCCCACGGGCTCCCCCTCCTCACAGACTCCCCCCCTCAAGGCTCCCCTTCCCCATGGGCTCCCCTCCCCCTCGGGCTCCCCCTCCCCCTCGGGCTCCCCCCCCTCACAGGCTCCCCTTCCCCATGGGCTCCCCTTCCCCACGGGCTCCCCTCCCCACGGGCTCCCCTCCCCACAGGATCCCCCTCCCACAGGATCCCTGCTCACACAGCTTCCCTGGGGCTCAGGGCCTGGGGTAGTCTGTGTCTCCTCCTCTTTCTGTTCTCAGCGTCCAGAATCACCCCTGGCAAAGAGGAGCCTTGGTTGGAGCTTGCCATGGAGGGAGGGAGGGAGGAAGCCAACTGGCCTAGGTTCCCACTAGGACCTGCTCAGGAGGCGAGGGTGGGCTCCCTGGGCCACACTGCAGAGGCTTGGGAAGGGGCCTTGGGTCTCTCACCAAGCTTCACAGATGGTGGGCTTGAGCAGGGCTGGCTGGGGGCCAGTCCAGTCTGGCCTAGAGCTGATGGCCCATTGGATAAACAGCCAGTGGGCAGCAGGCAGTTCCGGCGAGGAGAGCTGCCTGGTGGGGTGGAATGTCCAGTAGCCATGGAGGCCGACAGGGAGCCCAGGTCAGGAGGCCTGGCCCAGGGCGAGGCCCTGCTGAGATGGCAGGCACTCCTGCACCCTGGGAAGCAGAAGGGAGGGTGCCATGGGCAGAGTGAAGGGACTGGAGCAGCAGGGGAGGCCCATGGGAGGGCAGGCAGAGGGCACCAGAGGAGCCTTTCTCTTGCTGATCTTGGGGGGGGGCGGTGTCTTGAGACCCTGGGGCAGCGCCTGCCTCTGCAGTTGGGCGGGGACCACAGAAGTTAGGACTGTGAGGTGTCCAGCCACAGGTCCTGTTGCTGCCTGCAGCACCGGGGGGAGGGGGCTGTGCATCCCTGCAGGCCCCCACTCACGTGCCTGCCCTCTGCCTCCCCAGCTGTTCCAGAAGTGCTGCCTGGTGCAGAGGATCCTGGAGGCCTGGGAAGCCAATGACCATGCACAGTAAGCGTCCTGGGCCTGCCTGGAGGTCGGGGCGCAGAGCCACAGCTCCCTGGGGTGCAGGCAGCTCCAGGCCTGGTGCGGGCTGTCGAGGGGGTGTGTCATGGCCCTGTGTCTACTGCTGTCCTGGAAGGGATCTTGCTTCTGGGCAAATAGCCATTAGGGCAGCCTGGAAAGGAGGACACAGGGAGGTGACAGGTGGCAGGAAGGGGCAGGCAAAGTGGCAGCCAGGCCCCCGGATCTCTGCAGCTTCTGCGCAGCCCGCCCTGCCCAGACTCTGTGCACTCGTGCCCTTGTCCACTCCTCACCCTCCCCAGCGCCCAAGCACTCTGTTGGCACTCACACCCAGGGACACATTTCTAACCAGAATCTTGGCTTAACCACGTCTTCCTTCAGTTCAGGCAGCAATGACCTGCATGTTGTCCAGGGCCCAGGGCCACCCCTACATTCCTTGTCCTGCTGGTACAGGTGTGCTCTGGGCAATGTGGGATGGGGCTCGTGGGAGTTGGGAGGGGTCTACACCTGTGTGTAGGCCAGCCAGGGCCATGTGGTCAGAGTGGTGTGGAGGTCCTGCCCAGGCCAGCAGCAGCAGCATTTGCAGAGCCATGTGCCCCATTGAGCTCTGTGGCCACCAGTACCTCAGCTCCTGCTCGGCTGGCCTCTGGGGGCCTTGACCCACACTAGGGTCTTCCTGCTTGTCTTCATGCCCCAAATGAGCAGGGTCTGTCTCACCAGCTCCTCCTGGTGGTGAGATGGGATGGGCCTGCTGGGCGTGGCAGGTTCTCTCCACACCAGTGTCCTGGAGGTGAGGATGCTTTCAGGCACTGGGCAGGCCAGGCAGATGCCCTGGAGGCCAACCTGGACTGACCCTAGGGGATGTGAGGACTGGAAGGACTGGGATGGAGGTAACATTGGAGATGAGCTCCAAAAGATCCTTGTTGCTGGACTCCCAGTGATGAGTCATGCAAGGCCAGCGCTGCGGGGCCACCCTGACTGTCCCTGTCATTTTCAGGGCAGCAGGTGGCATGAGGCGTGGGAACATGGGCCACCTCACGCGCATCGCCAATGCAGTGGTGCAGAACCTGGAGCGGGGGCCTGTGCAGACCCACATCAGTGAGGTCATCCGAGGTGAGCCTGCCACCTGCCACCCTCTGCCCTCTGTCCCCAGCAGGTGGCATCTGCACTGATACAGAATGGGTGGTGCCACCACCTTTGTCTTCGTAGCTCCTCACAGTGTTCTCCCTCGAGTGGGCCCAGGAGTCCACTCTGGTCAGACTCTGTGGAGGCCTGTCAGCTCCTGAGCAGAGGTCAGGACACTCGGCTCCGCCAGTATTGGAGCCCAGACCTGGGGGCTCACGTGCCGTCAGAGCCCTGCCGACTGACCTCCTGTCCATGTTCCAGCTCTGCTCGGGTCCTGTGGGCTTGGAGGGCTTCCAGGCCTGAGTCTCAGGGGAGAGGATCAGGTGGCATCCTGTTCCCTAGAAGCAGGCGGTGGGGACTGAGCCTGCAGGAGCCCCAGCCCCGTAGGGGTGGCAGATCAGCAGAGCCCCCATCACCCTTGGGTACAGCCCCCAAGGTGTTCCTTCCTGCCTTTCTTGAGCATGGGGTCTGACTCGGTGGCCACATCCACATCTCCATGCTGTGGACTCTTGTCATCCGGCCTGAGGGCACAACTGAGAACCTGGGTGGGGCATTGAGAGGGGGCCCAGCAAAGTTGACTGGGATGCGCCCACTTTCCTTGAGGCATGCTTAGGAGGTGGCTCTGGAGATGCCCAGGAATGGCATGTGCATGGAGGGGCATCAGCTCCAATCAGCACCCTGAATTGCTGGCAGGAGTCTGGGCGGTCTGGTTGTCCTGGGGAGGACTATAGGACTGGGCGTGGGCGTAATAGGTAGATGAGTTAGGTGTGCCCAGCACAGGTGGCCAAGGAGGCATTGCTCATGGCTTTCCCGACTGGCCTCCTGGGAAGGTGTGAGGTGAGAAAGCTCAGGTGGTGCTCCCTGCCCCCCAGGACCAGAGGGGGTAGTCTTTCAATCACACTGCAGTAGCCTCTGGTGAGGTTGAGCCTGCTGGCCCGCCGTAGCATGGGACGAGTATATGTGGTCCTCCGGAGGGGCCAGCAAGCCTGGGGAGATACCCCTGCAACTGTAGGGCGACACAAATGGGGTGGGTGTGGCTTGGTGTTGGCAGGCACTCTCCAGGATGGGGCCACGAAGGGAGATGGGGGCAGAGGAGAAACTCTGGGCCTGTCATTCCTCACTGTCTTCAGATCATGAAAGCCTGGGGCTTCAACCTCCCAAGGAAAACACACTCTCATACAGGCCGGTAGGACACTGCTGAGCAGAGCCCAGGAGGGGTGCAGACCAAGACGTGCCTTCTCAGACCCCACTCAGGGTTTGTGTGCTCAGGCTCCAGCCAGCCGGCTCCCAGCCGAAAGTGATGGCTGCCCTGCTGAGGTTCCTGCATCCCATGCTCACTGGGCCCGTGGCCCTGCAGGACCGCACACCACACACAGCTCTGTTGGCCTCCTCCCAGGCCAGCTTTGAGCTCTCGGGGGCTGGCCAGAGAAGCACAGCCCATCCCTCCCTGGACCAGGGTGCCCCTGCTGTCCTGGACCTGGGTGCTGGCACTGTTCACACAGTTCCAGGGACTCACCAGGCAGCACTCTCCCTACAGGGCTCCCTGCAGATTGCCGTGGACGCTGGGAAAGCTTTGTAGAGGAGACGCTGACGGAGACCAACCGCAGGAACACCGTGGACCTGGTGAGAAGCCCAGGCTGCTGCTGCCGCACAGCCACAGCTGAGGACAGATGTCCTGGTGCTCTGCCCTGCAGCAGGGGGAGGTGCCAGGACAGCACTGCACCTGGGCCACATGCTCCCAGCTGCTTGTCTCACATGCATGTGCCCATGTGTGACCATGAGCATGTGGCCTGGTGTCTGGCCTGCTGTGTGTGACACAGGCTCCGCCCTTGCCGCACCAGGCTGGCTCCTCAGGGCTTCTGTGTTGACCTCTGAGGCCTCCCTCCCATGTCAGGAGCGGAGGCTCCTCTGGAAGGGTTCCTTGTGCTGGAGCACGCTGTGCACCAGTGCACAGGAGCTGGGCAGCCCTGGGCCTCAGCCTCCTCTGGTCTTCCCTCACAGCATAGCCTCCTAGGCCCAGAAAGCAGACAAGTGCCAGGCTGGACCCTGGCTGGGCTGGGCGGGGTCTGGGGCGCCCGGGCAGCTCACTTGCCCACCCCGTCTGGCCTGTGTTTTAGGTGAGCGCTCACCACCTTCACTCCTCGAGTGAGGACGAGGACGTTGAGGGTGCTTTCCCTAACGAGCTGTCCCTTCAGCAGGTGAGGGCATGGCCGGCACTCTGCACCCTGCCGGGCCCTTCCCAGAGCCCGTGCCCGTGGTAGCGCTTAGTCCCTGATGGCACCTCATAGTAAAGGGTTGTGGCGGCTCATCCCCAAGCACGTGTGGGGGAGAGGTGGGTCTGGGGCACCCCAAAGGCCCATCGGTTTGGTGCAACCGCTGGGGGGCGCCGAACCTGAGTGAAGCGCGAGGCCAAGACGACTCTGGACAGCTCGAGCCCAGACAGCCAGAGGCACTGCCTGCTTTTGCCAGAGGCTCCTGAGCTCCAGGCTGCTCTGGTTTCCAAGGAGCAGCCTCCAGGGCGAGGCCTGCTCCTCAGTGGCCTCTCCTCCTCCCAGGCCTTCTCCGAGTACCAGATCCAACAGATGACCGCCAACTTCGTGGATCAGTTTGGCTTCAATGATGAGGAGTTTGCAGACCAGGATGACAACATCAAGTGAGCCTGGCCTTGCATGTGGGTGGGCGCGATTTCCGCTCCCTATGCCTTGTCCGCCCCCCACCCTGTAGGCACCCAGACCCACTGGACCAACGCCAGTGGCAGAGGTGCTGAGGGTGCCCCTTGTCTTGCAGCGCCCCATTTGACAGGATTGCAGAGATCAACTTCAGCATTGATGCCGACGAGGACAGCGTGAGTGACAGGGGCTGCTGGTATTGGTGGGCAGCCCTGCTGCGTACTGCTAGACAGCTTAGGCTGTGCTCAGTCCCCGAGTTGGGTGATGAGGCTGTGGGTGACTCTGTGTCAGGACGAAGAGGATCCCCTCGATAAAGCCCAGAGTAGAGCTCCCCTGTCCTGCGAGACAGCCCTCTGGGAGCCAGGTGGGGCCAAGGCTTCCCCGGGCCCAGAGCTTGGTCTCTGTTCTGTCCTGCAGCCCAGCGCAGCTCTGTTTGAAGCCTGCTGTAGTGACCGCATCCAGCCTTTTGATGACGATGAGGAGGAGGACATCTGGGAGGATGAGGAGACTCGCTGCACTGCCCGGGTGGTGTCCAGAGCCAGGTGCGGGACCTGTCCAGCCCCCCAGGCCCTGCACAAGATGAGGGCAGGCATGTGAGCCTGCGCTGGACACTGTCCTTTCTCACAGAGTTTGGGGTCGGGAGGTGGGCCGGGAAGGCTCTGAGACTGGAGCCACACAGGCTCCTGCTGGGCAGCCTGAGCTCATTTACCAGCTCTCTGACTACGCCATGTCACCCCCACCAGGTTTGGGGCCCCCCACACCTCAGAACACTGCTCAAAGAACGCCCTGGAGCGTGGAGGCCAGGACAGAAAGGCGGGCTCCGAGGCAGACAGGACGGCGCCTAGGGCAGGCATCCTCCTGCCCCCCGCGCAGAACGGAGGTCCCCCGTCGGAGAGCGCCTCAGAAGGTAGCACAGGGGGCCCACCAGGGATAGGGCATTGGGAACAGGTGTGGCTTGTGGCATGCACATCACAGCCCGCAGCCCGCACGTTCCCGGCTGTACATGCACTCATGCTGTTTCCCTGATGTCCTGGGTGAGGGCTGGCTCATGCTGCACAGCCTGGGTGGTCTCGCCTTCCCCTCTGTTATGCTCATATGACCCCATCTGCAGGGCTGGTGTCCACCCAGTCTGTTGGGAAAGGTCCTCCCCAGCAGTCTGGACAGTGTCTGGACACAGCCCCATTCACCACCTCAGAAACATTCAGTGGCACAACCCCACACGCCTCTCAGGACCTGTGCTCACCTCTGCCCCCGGGACACTGCCAAGGTGCTCAGGACTCTTGTCGGGTGGTGCTGGCCCCTTAGCTGAGGATACTAAAAGCAAGGGCAGTGGGCTGAAGGCAGGGATACCCAGGATAAGAAGGCACTGTGCCAAGGCCAGGGATAAGGCAGTGGTACCCTGCTCCTGCCACGCCTCGCTGAGTCTTGTCCTGGGTTGGGACAGTGGATGGAGCATAGGAGCAACCATGTCACCTCCATGCACCCATCAGGTCCCCTGGAGGGTCCTCCAGGTGCCCTGCTGAGAACTAGATCAGTAGGCATAGGGGTGTCCCAGGGCCTGAGGCCAGCTGCTCTCTGGTGGAGAGTCCCTCCCGGGTCCCTGGGTCTGCTGAGTACTGTTTCCTCATGTGCCTCAGGCAGGGAAGGCTCAGGGTTAGGGTTTCCTTCCTGGGAGCACCTCTGTCCTTCCAAACCCTGGGGAGCCCCTGGTGCAGACATGGCCTGCCTGTGTCTGACCACACTGTGACTCTCTCCAGCAGGTGCTGCATGGACAGCAGTGTTTGATGAGCCAGGGAACCCGACGACCCCAGCCCCCAGAGCTGTGAAGGACGTGGGTTCCAGTGTGTGGGCAGCCAGCACCTCCACTCCAGAGGAGAAGGGCTGGGCCAAGTTCACCGACTTCCAGCCTTTCTGCTGGTAATGAACACATCAGAGTGTGGGGTCATGCCAAGAACTGCCTTTGGAGGTCAGGGTGTGGCTGACCTCAAGGACTCAGCCTGTCCTCGTCTTCATTTGCAGCTCCGAGTCAGGGCCCAGGTGCAGCAGTCCTGTGGATGTGGACCATAGCCATGTGGAGGCAGGCCAGAGCCCAGACCCAGGGACATCCTGTGAGTAGAATCAGCAGCACCCCAGGCTGAGCCAGGGCGGCCTCACTGTGGGGCAGTGGGTGGCAGTGTCCAAGGCCCTATCTCAGTGGTGATAAACTTGTGGGGTCAACACTGCCATGTGCACATGGAGGTACTTGCCTCCCCTTGTGCCTGGAACGTGTGTGTCACCGGGAAGGCCCCGTCGTGACCTCTGATGGTGAGGGCAACGAGCAGCCCTCTCTGGAGTAAAGGGACAAGGATGTCCTCTTTGCAAGGAGGCCAGCAGCTCACTGGCCCCTCCAGCAAGCCCAGCCCCATGCATTTGCCCTCACAAGGTCATTGGAATCCACCAGTGGACAGCCCCTGCTGGAGCAGTTAGGCCCCTGGGCTTCCCCCACACCCAGATCTGTCTGTACAGTCTGCATGATCCAGATGTGCACCTTAGGCAGCAACTTTGGGGTCCTGGCATGAAGCAGCATGTGGCTAGGCCAGGGCAGGAAGACAACCTGGAGCCTGATCTGAGACCTTGGCCCCATTCCTTCTTCCTCTGGTAGGATAAACCCAAAAGCTCCCTGAGAAGATGCCTGAGAACTTCAGGCAGAGGCAGGCACTGCCTGGTACTTCTGTCCTGTGTGCAGGCTTGAATGACATGGTGGCAGAACCAACTGAGGCTGAATGGGACCCTCCCTGAGTCTCACATCCACCCTGACTTAGAGGGTGGGGGACAGTCCACGTGGGGGCACACAGCAGTGCAGGCGGTTCCTGTGCACACAGACCCTTGCAGGACACACACATACGGGTAAAGCACTGGGGCCACGCCAGATGCCTCTGCCACCTGTGCCCAGTAGGCCTTGTGGCCCCAGCCTCATGGTCACAGCAGCCTCCTTGCTTTGTAGCTGGTCCTGCCTCCCCTTGTGCCTGGAACGTGTGTGTCACCGGGAAGGCCCCCCTGGTGACCTCCGATGGTGAGGACGAGCAGAAGGTGGCTGGCACCATGGGAACTGTGAGCACAGGCCCAGGCCGAGAGGGATTCCTGCCACCCAGGACAGAGGCAGCTGCTGTTGGCAGGTGTGTAGGGGACGGCAGGTCTGCCTGGGCCTTGGTGCTCACTGGATGGCATCCAGGATGGTCACCAGGCTTCTTGGTTACCAGCTGTTGGCTCCCCTGGGAGCGAGCGCGGGGGCAGGCCAAGGGGCCGGCTCTAGAGGAGCAGCACCCAACATTGACATGGAGGCTGGACAGAGGGCAGAGGACCTCTTTCTCTCTCTTACATAGAGTCCATTTGCTGTGTGGTTAAGACAGGGCCTGGATGTCCCAGAAACCTCAGTTGCAGAGAATACTCCGGTTGTCTCAGATCGAGGGAGGCAGGAGGGAGACATGCAGTTTTTAACTTGCTGCAGGCAAATGTGTCTGCAATCAGACCTTGCCTGCTGCCCACTCCTGGGCCGTCCTGTGCGGACTCTTGGATGCATGCCCGCCTCAGGTGGGGGCATGGATGCTCAATAACATGGGCCATCTCAGGACTGCACTTGGGGTGGTGGAGCCCTGACTGGGAGGTGCTGGCAAGTCGGCCCTCCCTGGAGGAAAGGGACAAGGATGTCCTCTTTGCAAAGAGGCCAGCAGCCCATTGGCCCCCTCCAGCAAGCCCAGCCCCATGCATTTGCCCTCACAAGGTTATTGGAATCCACCAGCCAACAGCCCCTGCTGGCCTTTGGGCAGAGGATTGGGGGTGTGTGAACATAAGGAACTGTGGGAAGCTGGAAATGGGCCACCTCTGTGCAAAGGTCAAGGCAGGGATGACCCTGGGGTTAGATCCCACAGGAGGGGACAAGATGCAGACTCATGATGCTCTGCACCTGGGTGAAAAACTTGGCATCGATGGCAGTGGCACCAGTGAGCTACTTGGGTCTTCTTGTTGTGGCTTGACTGCCCAAGCACCTCACCAGTGTGCCTGGACATTAGGCCCTGGATCCCAGCCTGCCCCATCCCACCCGTCCCGCTGCTTCCTAGTGTCTGGGACTCCTGTGGTGGTGGGCTTGGGATGTTTCCCCCAGCCATCCCATCAGCCCTGTAGCTCTGTGCTTACAGCTCACTAGCTCACTCCCTAGCTGAGTGTACAGCCAAGGCTCACAGAACCCCTGGGCCCATACCCTGCCCTCTGGGGCCTTGCAGCAAGGCACAGGAAAGCCTGACTTTAATTCCTTCTTAAAAGTTTAAAATCAATCACTGAAATTCTTAAATTTTTAATTCTTTTCCTAAATGCTTTCTTAAAAAGCATTTAAATCTGCTGTGGAATGCAGGTGTCCGGTGCAGTCAGCCCTTTCCTGTGGCCATCTGCACAGAGCTTACCATCCAGCTGTACTACTGCAGGAGGGGAGCTTCCCCCACCCCACCAGTGCCCCTCCCTGGGTCAGATGCCCCATGCCCTGAGCCTGCAGGAGGCCTGCCCAGACCTTGAGGGGCTGTTAGACCTCCCCAGAGTAGGTTTCCTCAAAGCCCAGCAGGACCCTTTCTCCTCCGGCCCTGGGGTGGTTCCCTTGCCCCACCCCCAGCCCAGTGTAAGTCTGTAGTTAAAATCATGTAGCAGAGGCATCCAGGGCTCTGGGAAAACAAGACACTTAATAATTAGCAGGTCTGAGTGCTGCTTGAAGGAGGGTGGAGATCACTATTTGGAAACGGGGCATCAGAGCTGACTGGCTGGGCCACCCAACTGAGTCAGGAGTGGGAGGGGGCTGAGGGCCATGATCCCAGGCCACTTTCTAGAGAGGTCCACCCTGCTGATCCTTGGGTGCATGAAGCTGGGCAGCACTGGTGAGTGGAGGGGGCACCCATAACTGGAGCCCATCTGCCTGCCACAGAGCCAAGTGTGCCGACAGCACACCGCTGGGGCCTGCCAGCCTCGTGCCCTCAGAAGCAACCTCCACCCCAACTGTGGCCACACCTCCCAAGGCCACTGTGGCGGCCACAGTACTCGACAAAGCAAGTCCTCCCATGGCTGCTCCAGTGGTCTCTCCTGCAGTGGCTGTGTCAGTGCCCCCAGGGCCCACCATGGTGGTCCCCACAGCAGCCCCAGCCACAGTGGCCACCATGGGGACAGCAACAAAAGACAGGTGAGAAGGTGGGGCATGGCACAGGGTGGGGAAGGACAGGCTCTGCAGGCCCCAAGTACCTCCAGCCCTGCCCCCATCTCTGCAGGAAGACTGACGCCCCACCAGAAGGAGCTGCCTTAAATGGTCCTGTGTAACGCTGCTGCCACTGGTCGTGGTTCACCCTGGTCAGGCTGCATCCTTAATCAAGAAAACTACCTGGTGATGCAATTTGTTCTCCTTTTTTTTTTTTTTAATTTAATTTAATTTAATTTTAAAATAAATGCTGCACTGGTAAAGCTGGCAGTTGGAACCAGTCGGACAACCCAGCTGGTGTCTCTCCTGCCTGACCCAGAGTCTCTCAGGCCCTGCTGGAGGACAGGACACACTGGCCATCCCCCAGGTCCAGGCCCCAGCACAGCAATAAGGTCTCAGACATGATCGCTGCCTGCAGGAGCTGGGGTTGGGGGCAAGACCCTGACGTGCCACAAGGACTTGGAAGGGCAGGAGGGGTGGACGCCAAGGCTCTTTTCACCGATCCTTTTTAACGCATGCAGGAAGAGTGGAGTTTTTTTGCACTTTGTATCCAGCTCCGACACAGGGTCTCTCCTGGCTCAGGGCAGAGGTGAGGGCCTGAGCTGGGAAGGCCTGACCTCACAAACGTGGGTCAGGTTCCAAGACTGCTGCTGCCTGATGGCCCTAGGAGCTGGCATCAGGCATCTAACCAGGCTACAACTTTTGACTGCCTTAAAAAAAAAAAAAAAAAAAAAAAAAAAGACCCTCTGGGCCTGGTGGGGTTGTCCCCTGGGGCCAGCAGGGCAGGCCAGCACCCTGGGGGTGGGGGGTGGGCGGTGCCTGGCAAGAACTGACCTCAGGCATGTAGAATGGGCACAGCAGGGTGTGAGGGCTTGGTGAGTGGACTGCACTGTTGTCCTGGAGGGTTCTGAAAGGTTATTTTACATTGAATTATTTTTTAATGTTCTGATCATCTGACAGGGCACCCCAAGCCCCTGACCCCAATAAAAGTCATGTCATTCTTACTGACACGCCAATGTGTGGTTAAGCTGCAAGCCTGGAGTGGGGGCCCCTTGTAAGATGAGGGTGGGGGACAGGCCACACCCAGCGGTGGAGTTTTACACTAAGCCCTCTCCCCAAGAAATTAAGAGCTTTATCTGAAGCTTAAGTCACACACTTCAACCTCCTTCAACCCCCAACAGGTGGACAGACGATGCCGGCACCCACCCCCCCCACCCACCCCCACCCCCCCGCTGCCCAACCTGCCCTCGTTTGGGAGTCCCTGACTCCACCTCTGCTCAGCCAGAGGGACCCACCAGCTCCGGCCCAAAGCTCTCTCCCAGCAGTGCCTCAGCCCCTCACCCTCTGAGTCCTGAGATCCTGAGTGCCTCCACCCCGTGCTGTGGCTCCAGCTCCCTGGTAAGAGGTGAGCACTCGAGTCACAGGCTGGTCTCACACCACCAGCCCTCGGATCAGGCCACAGTCACCACCACCTGAGACCATCACCCAACACAGGGGCCACTCAACCACCCCCTTCTGCCCATCTTGGGCCCCAGTGGTCCCGTGGTAAACCTGGTCCTGATGGGACTTGGTCAACTGGAGAGTAACCCCCCAGCAGCAGGGATCACCAAGCCCGAGGGGGGAACCTCAGGCAGGGTGTGCGTTGGCAGCAAGAGCCCCAAGAACTGAGACCCCAAGGTCCCTGTGGGCCCCAGCCCTCACTCTGCCTGCTGGTTCCCCTTCCCTACTGCCTGAGGACCTTCAACTCCAGGGAGCCCACTCTCCCCTGTCCCTCCCACAGACCCACACCCGCTGTACAGGACCCAGCCTCCCTGTTGCTAACCTTGGTCCCAGGGCTGCTAAGATAGGGACAGGGGCCTTCCCTCTGGGATGCCAGCCCCAGGCCCACTCCTGAGGCCCCAGGGATCAGGGTCCACACATCAAGGAAGGTCCTGATTAAGCCAACCTCCCAAGACCAAATCTGCTCCCAGGACCATGGACCCTGAGGTGAGTGGGCCCAGCACCAAGAAAGGCTCACAAGAAAGCTGCGGCCTTCCCACCCACGTGGTAGACCCAGGGATGGGGCAAGGCCAAGGGCATGTGGGGCACTGGACCACTGGCTGGAGGGGCGTGGGTGAGCAGGGACACGAGCAGCCGTTAGTTCTCTCTTTATATAGACTCTGGTTCTAGAAACAGTTCACCTGTGGCTGGCCGGCCGGGGCCAGCACACCAACAGGGCGGGGCAGGGGTGGACTATTTACAGGCCCATTGCAGGGCTGTACCATGGCCGCGACCCGGCACGGCACTCAGCCATGACACAACAATAAGTTAGAGCCAGCCGGGCAGGGCGGGGCGGGGGCTGTACACACAAGTGCTGGGGGCTCAGGGCCTCAATACTGTCGAGGGCCGGGGCTGTAAACATGGCCGGGGCGGCCCTGCCCACCCCTAGTGGTCTGTAATGACTGGAAGCAGAGCAGCCCAGGCAGGGCCAGGAAGGTCAGGCGTCCGACAGGCAGCTCTGGATCCGGTCCACCCATTGCTGGGCCGAGGGTACATCCTGGGCACAGAAGTTGTAAACGCGACGCGTGGTCTTCACCTGGGAAAGGGTGGTGGCTGACTCCACGGCCGCTACCACTGTGGAGTCCTCCCTCCCACCTCCCAAGCCCGGGCAGAGGCTCACGTCAAAGAAGGCCTTCTCGTCCACAGTCTTAGGGGCACCCATGGTGGGCGTGCCAGGTGCCACAGCCTCCACCTCCGCCAAGTCGATGACACCT
The DNA here is from genome assembly GCF_052094955.1 of Ictidomys tridecemlineatus. Lineage (NCBI taxonomy): Eukaryota > Metazoa > Chordata > Mammalia > Rodentia > Sciuridae > Ictidomys > Ictidomys tridecemlineatus. Next base: position 481,170 of record NC_135482.1, on the reverse strand, counting down.
TTGCACTGGGTGTCTACTCGGTGGTCATAGTAGCGCAGCTGGGGGGCGGGGGGTGTCACAGTCAGGGTGGCCTGTCCCCGCCAGGCTCCTCCCGCCACTCTTCACTCACCTGGTGCTTGGTCTTGTCTAGCACGAACCAGCGGGCCTTCCAGGGCTTCATAAAGGCCCCCTTCTTGTACAGGGTGCCCTCGTAGGACCTGCATTGGCAGCAGAACCAGGGCCAGGCTGGCTGTCAGGGTCCAGCTAAGCCTAGGCCCCAGCAGTTGCCCCCACCTGGGTAAGACCAGGGCCCTCATCCTACAAAACTGGCCCAGAAGGGGGACTACCTTCAGAAAAGAGATGGAGGATCCTCCCACAACACCAGTTTTGGGGTCTCAAGGAAGCAGCCACACACAGGGTAACAGCAAAGGGGCACCCGAGGCACAAGGGGTGGGATGGATTCTGCAGGGCTTCAACCTCGTCTGGTCCCTGCCCCCAGCCCTCAAGTCTATGGATCTACATCTCAAGCCCCTTAGCCTTGGGCCACCACATGGTTTCCCCCTAAGACCTTCCACCCAAAGAAGTAACTCCTCAAAGGCATCCCTGGGATCCCAGGCCCCAGCTCCCACTGCCTCTCAGACCTGTTCTCACTCTCGGCCGTCTGGAACTGGCTGTACAGGGTGCTGGTGCTGCGGCGGGCAGCTTGGCGGGAGCTGGACGTGGTGGAGCCACTGCTCTGGTCACTGTCCAGGCTGAGGCTCAGGGTGGAACCCACAGGCCCCTCCTGTAGGTATACGCCCAGCGAGCGGCGGTGGTGGGGCACGCTGGACACAAGTAAAGAGCTGGGGGTGCCCTGGAGATAGGAGAGGGGTTTGCAAGAGGACTAGGCGGCCTCCGCCACCTGCACATGCCCCCTCCCCCCAGCCCCCCATGCCCACTCCTGCTCACACGTCCATGTATCCGGCCTTCCAGGCGCTGCGCAGCCTTCACTCGGTCCCAGGTGTCCTTCCAGCGCTCCGGGGGTCGACCCAACTCTGTCTCCAGCCGCTGCAGTTCCTGGGCAGAATCAGTAAACAAAGTGTTTTTCAGAAAAAAGAAAAAAAAAATCCAGATTGGAGTATGAGAAGACAAAATGAAGGGAAAATACAGAAAAGAAATACAGTAGTAAGACCCTCTTTCAAAATTTAAAAATAAAGAGGGCTGAGGAGGTAGGTAGCTCAGTAGTGGTAAACTGCCCCTGGGTTAAATTCCCAGTACAAAAAAAAAGTAAAGAATGAAAAAATTTTCAAACCAGACATATTCCTCACCATTGCAAATGAATGAATGAATGAATGTTACAAAAAGAAAACAGACGTATCAATATATCAGAAGCACTTCAGACCCAAAACAACACAGGTTGGACACACACCAACCAGGGAGCCACAGAAAAGTAGGGATGGGGATGTAGCTCAGTGGTAAAGTGATAGTCTAGCATGAGTGAAGCCCTAGATTTGACCTTTAACACTGCAAAAAATTTAAAACAATTTTTTTTAATGGAAACTTTAGAACTTTACAGTAAAATATACAAGATGAAAATTTCCTTAGACGGACTTTAGAATACTAAACATAAGAGTAATGAACTTGAAGATAATGGTAAAAGAAATCACTCAAAAGGAACTGCATAGAGGAAAAAAAACAAGATGAAAGTAAAAAAAGAAATGGCAAGAAAATGACCATCTCACAGATCAGAGAAGCTTACCAAGCCTCAAAACAGGGTAAACACAAAGAAAAACCACACAATGGCCAAACTGCTGCAACCAAAGATAAAGAAAAAACCTTCAAGGAGAAAGGAGACAGCTCAGCTCAGGGGTCAGCTCACAGGGACAGCTGTGGGGAACAACTGAGCACTGATTGCTGCTCGAGGCAAGGTGGGCCAAAGAGGGCTTTCTAGACCTCCGGAGCCCTTTAACAAAACAGTGGGGGCTAGAGATGTGGCTCAAGTGGTAGCGCGCTCGCCTGGCATGCGTGCGGCCCGGGTTCGATCCTCAGCACCACATACAAACAAAGATGTTGTGTCCGCCGAAAACTAAAAAATAAATAAAAAATTCTCTCTCTCTCTCTCTCTCTCTTAAAAAACAAAACAAAACAGTGGGCGCCAGGCATGGTGGCCAGGCCTGTAATCCCAGCCTCTTGGGAGTCTGAGACAGGAGAACTCCAAGTTCAAGGCCAGCCTCAGAAACTTAGCAAGGCTCTGTCTCACACTAGAAATAAAAAGGGCTGGGGACGTGGCTCAGTGATCAAGCACCGTAACTCTCCCTGCCCCCCACACACACAGAGAACAGAGGAAGGAAGGCACAATGAAGATGTTTTCAGATTAACAGAAGCTGAGGGAATTTTATGACCAGCAGACCTTCGGTCAAGAGGTAAAATCCTGGGCTGGGGTTGTGGCTCAGTGGCAGAGCACTCGCTTAACACACGTGAAGCCCTGGGTCCGATCCTCAGCACCACATAAAAAAATAAATAAAGGTATTGTGTCCAATTACAACTAAAACAAAAAAAAAGAATAGTGAATATTGGAAATGGCAGAAATAGGAAGCTTTTTTCCTCTTAATTTCTTTTTTTTTTAATTTCTTTTTTAGTTTTTAGGTGGACACAATATCTTTTTATTTTTATGTGGTGCTGAGGATCGAGTCCAGTGCCCCATGCATGCCAAGCTGGCACTCCACCACTGAGCCACAACCTCAGCCCTCCTTAATTTCTTTAAAATATAAAGTCGACTAAAACAAAAATAACAATTATGCCATAAAATAGCTAAGTGGCTCTAATGACGTCAGATCAAACTGACTCTAAGACACTCAGGACTGCCCCAAATAAAGAGGAACTCTATCCTGTTCTCAGGCTTATGGGTCACATTCACTCCAAAACTGACTCCATGAGCCCTGAGTACAGAGGTACCGTGGACCCGGCTCCACACCGGGTCACCACATGACTGAGCAGGCCCACCTCACCACCTCTCATTGCCAGACAGGCATCCCCACTTCCTGAGGAAACCAACTCTGAGTTACTCAAATCTCCAAGGCCACACAGCCACCACGGGGGAATGGGTACACGTCCCCCTGGTCAGGATCAGAGGCCACCCCTTGATTGCTCAGGCCCTCTGAAGGACCACCTAGGGAGCCAGAACCACACGCAGGACATGCTGTCACTGCACTGCCCGGGGAAGCACACATCACCCAGCTCGCGCCCTGCGTGCTTCTCTCGCCAGGGACTCTGCCCTGTTGGATTCTGGGTCTGGTGATAAACAGACACACCCACCAAAGACGGCAGAGCAAGGGATACCAAAGACCTAAGCATCAGCCCTGAGCTTCCACGGCAGGAATCCAGAGGGCTGCTGCTTGCCGTAGGGCGGGCAGGACAGAAAGTCTGGCCGAGAGAACAGATCCTGGGCACAGGTGCCATGCCACACCAGGTGCCGTGGTGTGGATGTGGTTTGTTCCCCAAAGGCCCACGAGTGGAAGCTTTGGAGGTGGAACCTAAGAGGTGGGCATAGAGGACATTCTTGGGTCAAAGGGGTGTGCCCTCAAGGTTAGGGTCCTAAGGGCTGAGTCTGTCAGCAGAGGGTGTTTTTTTTTTTGCTTTTTAATATTTATTTTTTTTAGTTTTAGGTGGACACAATATCTCTATTTTTACATGGTGCTGAGGATCGAACCCAGTGCCTCATGCATGCTAGGCGAGCACTCTACCGCTGAGCCACAACCCAGGCCCCAGAGGGTGGTTATTAAAGCAACAAGCCCACCCAGCTCCCTGTGAGTGTGATCGTGGGTCTCCACACACACCTGCCATCGCCATCTGCCATGGTGTGACAAAGCTGAAGGACCCTGGCTGACTCAACAATCGCGCCCTTGAACCTCCCAAACTGAGTTAAGTAAATCCCTCCACTTTATAAGTGAGCCTATTTCTGATATTTTGTCATAGTGACAAAATGCTAATATACCAGGTAAGGGAAAGCACACATGCCCAGAGCAGAGGCCCTGAGACCTGGTGTTTGTGACAAGGACCTTCCCCTTCACTGCTAGGCAAACACTCACAAGGCATGGGCCAGAGACGTGGAAGCCATGGTCACCCCAGGTCCCAAGGGGCGCACACGCACCTCTAGCAGGCGTGAGATGGCGTCGGGCTGCACTCGAGGGCGGCTGTCATAACATGGCCACACCACGCGGCGCCTGCTCTGAGGAGCACCTCCATCTGGCCGTTCCTCTTCTGGGGGCTCAGGGGGCCCCTGGGCCAGCTCCCAGTCATAGGGGGGGCCCTCAGACAGTGTCTCCTCCGTGTAGAAGTCCCACACCTTCAGGTTGGACACGTTGCTGTAGGGCCGCAGGACCTGGGGGCAAGCCTCACACTCAGAAGCTGGGTCAGCAGCAGCCCCCGCCCCAGCCGGGCCCCAGCTCACCTCTGTGTCCTCAGGTGCATACATGTAATTGTAGAACACGGGGGTCCTCTTGCTCAGCCGCTCCACGTACTCCCACACAGACCGGCAGGCCAGCTGGCCCCTGCGCTCGCCCTTCTCCTCATACAGCAGCCCTGCACAGGGTGAGGTCAGGGTGAGGCTCCGTCAGGGCCCCACCCCCACACAGCCGCCTGGCCCACCGGACATACCCAGCTCAATGCGCTCATAGTCAGAGTCAAGCAGGAAGGTCCGAAAACGGCGAGACGCATGGTGGTAACCGAGGAACTTGAGGTAGAACTGGCTGAACTCAAACTCCATGGGGAACTGCAGGTGGACCTATGTGGGGCAGGGGCAGGGGCAGAGGTCAGAGTTCAGGAAGCACAGCCATGCCCAACCATAAGGCCACTACCCACCTGGTACACACAGTCCAGGAACTGCAGGAAGACAGGCGTAAAGCCACTGCTCTGCCCTGCTAGAGTGTGAGCCCCACGGTGGCTGAAGCGATGACCGAAAGACAGCCACTCCTTCTCCACTAGCAGACGGAAGCCCTCCAGCGTGCGGTAAAAGGGATCTGAGAGCAGCTGCACCAAGGACACCACCTGCAGGCACCATCCACTGGTTAGGGAGGTACCTTGGGGACCACAGCCAGTCCCCATCACTGTACCTGCTGCACACCTGGGTGGTGATGTCCCAGCCGTCCTCCAGGCTCACCAGGACAGAGGAGCCCGAGTCTAGGAGCTCCACCACCAGCACCGATATCTGCAGCAGCTTGTGGATCTGCAGGGACAGGCAGCCATCGTTCCCCATCCTGACCAGGCCCCAAAGACCATGCCCAGAGTACCCACAAGAGGCTGGACAAGAGCCCTGCTCTGGATATTCTGACCACAGCTTCCTCCTCCCAGGACCCTTAGGACCAAGGAGGCAGATTCAGCAAAGACCCTGTCCTAGGGTTATCTGAAGGACCCATCCCTAAGTCCTCTAGCATTCACAAGTTCCCAGTGAAACAGTGCCCAACCCTACCTCCAAAAGACAGTACAGAGGCAGAATGTCCTACAAGCCATCTTTTGCATGGGCCATTAGTCCACCTGAGCCTAGTAGGCTGCCCTGGATACTCTAGTCTCACTGTAGCCCCTACCAGCCCAGATCCCAGATGCCTCCCAGGTGATCCTACGTGGGAAGTGGCCATCACCACCATCTTCTCCTGGGGCCCAAAACTGTCAAACAAGCAAATTTAGATCCCTGTTCACTGAGCTCCAGTGAAGCTGCAGGCCTAGAACCCAGGTGGGCAGAAGGGCAGGAGCAGTGCAGAGACCTGGGTCAGCCACTCGGAGTCCTCCAACGAGCGTAGGAAGGAAGCTGGGCCAGGGTCGGTGGCAGGACAGCCCGGGACGCAGGCCTTCAGCAGCTTCTTAAAGCTGGCCTTCACCTGCCTTGCTTCAAACACCTCGATGGGCACCAGCTCCCACTGCTGGAGTGGGTCTGGCCGCAAACCCTGGAAGGAGGCCAGGCACTGAGATGTGCCCAGGCCTGAGCCTCCACCCGACCCCATGCTCCCACCTCAGGTACCTTGAGCTGAGCTTTGTCTCCAATGATGTAAAGAGCTGCACGCTGGGGCCGCAGAAAGCCCGGGTCAGGGGGAGCCCCATTGGCCTGTGGGGGACTCAGGACATCTCTGTCGGCTAGCCGGGAACCCACATCGGCACCAAGCCCACCACTGCGCCCACTGGCCCGGACACTGCCCCGCTTACCTGTGGAAGAGAGAAAAGGTGAGTGCCAGAGTGGGGCCAGGGCACCACTTACCTGGGCCAGCTGGGCTTGGCCTCCAAGGAGGGGGCTGGGCTCCCAGGGTGGGGTGGATGGCCAACAGGCCCCCAGGAAGGCAGTGTGAGGGAGGAGGGCTAGAATACACAGATGCTGAGACACGTGGGGTGGCCTGTGTTAGTGTCTGGGGCAGGACTTGGGTGTCAGGCAGGTAAGTACTGGGGATAGAGGGTAGGCCGTTAGTGTCAGGCATGGAAGGGGACATTAGTGCCCAAGATAGCTCAGTCCACACTGGGGGCCATCAGGGCCAGGTAAAGGAGAAGCCCCCGGTACGGTACCTCGGGGCGCAGTCCATCTGGAGGCCGAGGCCGCCATGGGGTTGGACAGCGTGGTGACCCTTGCTCTGGGGCTGGGCACTGGGGGCACAGCAGAGAGAAAGCTCAGGTCTGGCCCCTGGCCTGGGGTGTGCAGCTTCAAGGAGTCTACAGGTCAGAGGTTCCCACCAAGCCCTCCTCCGGGGAACCCTGGAACCAGCGGAGGTTGGCAGCACCAAGTCCCTCGTCTCAGGAGAGGAAAGAGCCTTTGTCTGGTCCAGGCAAGGGGCCTCCCCCAGGCAGCAGAGGGCCCACGGCAATGCCGCCAGGGGATGGAATCTCCTCTGGACATCTCTCTCCTCCCCTATAGACAGAAGTCTTGCCCTCAGGTCCCTCCTTGAAGGCTGTGGCCCAGAACCTCCTCTCTCAAGCTGGGGTGGGACCTGTATGACAGGCACTGCCCAGAAGTGCTCTCAACACCTAGCCATGCAATGGCCTCACCCAAGACACAGCAATAGGAGGGGCTCAAGGGGCACGGCCTGGAGGAAGCCTGGATCCTTCCAGGAAAGACAGAGAAAATAGGCCCAGAGACAGAGGGCAGTTCAGTCTAGGACACAGGCAGATCTGAGCCCCAGGCAGCACCAGGCAGACTCATAGCTGGGACAGTGTGGCCAGGAGCCTGGCATGCTGCCTGAGTGGGAAGGACTTAGAGGCTCACCTGCCTCCACAAAGGCCTCATGCAGACAGAAAGGTAGGGCAACATCCCCAGTCACTCCAGTGGCCACCACAGCCACGCACAATTCAGCCTGCGTGGCCTGCATGCTGACAGCCCCATACTGCGGGTGGCAGTCGCCCAACCTTGCAGTGAGAGCACCAGCCTGCTTAGGATGCTGGTTTTCTCTACAGCTGTCCCTGTTCATTACTGGGCAATGAGGGGGATGGTCAGGGATGTCCAAGGGACACTAGGGAAGGTGCAGGCACTGTGGGAACTGACTCGTCCTGAAGCAAGGATGCTGCCTACAGGTGACCCTCAGGATTCCTGGCAGGAGTAGGAAGGCACAAACACCCAGTGATTATAAAACATACATAATCAGAGAGAAAGCAGGTATTTCTTTTTCTTTAATACATATTTTTTTTAGTTGTAGATGAACACAATACCTTTCAGACATGAGATGGAACCAAGGAAGGGTACCTGGAGAAGGTGCATTTATGTGGTGCCAAGGATCGAACCCAGTGCCTCATGCATGCTAGGCAAGTACTCTACTACTGAGCTACAACCCTGGTCCTGAGAAAGCAGGTATTTCTGATGGAAGAGTGAGGGTGGGTACATCAGGCCTGTCTCTGGGATACTGTCTCCGGTGACCATGAAGGCACTCACTGCCCATCCTTGTCCCCAGTGCCCAGCAAATAGTAATGAGACACAGATGGTCAAAGGAGCACCACTAAGCATGGGTGAGACCCACAGGCTTAATAGCGAGAAAGGCCAGGGCAGAGGGAGGGCAGAGGGAGGGCAGATGGCTGCAGGCAAGGACTGCAGAGCTGGGTGGTTAGCTCCCAAAAGCAGGTGGCACCAGGCTGCAGGACGGCTCTACCTGCAGAAGCTCCTACCAGCCCCAGAAAACCACCAGCACACTGCACTGTGTTCCCAGGAGCTGAGGTCCAGCAGAGGAAACACAACCCCATCAACTCAAGAGCAGGACTGAGGGCATGGGAGCAGACACCTGTTGTGGCATCTACCACCTCCTGAGTACACAGCCCAGGACAGGCAGCTCCAGGTTTGTGTGTGAATTAGCTCACACCCCAGTCCCATCGGCAGAGGAGACAGGCTGGCCTGAGGAGGGTGAGCTCTGCAGGTTCCAGTGCAGAAGCCTCCTGAATCTCATGACCCGGTGCTAAGAGAAGACATCCAAGCACCAGGAACCCTGTGGGCAGATGACACACACTGGCCTGGTATGCCAGAGGGTGGCTAGCATCATAAGCCTGAGAACCAACCCTCTAGAATGTCAGCATCTATCAGCCAGGCCAAGAAGATCAGCAAGACAGGGTGAGAGCACAGGAAGACACTGTGGGAAGATGGGGCCAGGCTGGGTAGGAGAATGGAAATGGGTCATTGATGGGAGGGATTCAGTTATGCATGTGGGGGAAGGACCAAGGAAGCAGCTGCCCTGGGGGGGGGGTGAGTCATTAAACACCCTGCTTCATTAAACACCCGTGCCCTATAGAACTGCCCTTTGTGTTCCTCCAGGAAACAACAGTTTTATCTTCTGCCTAAAAGCTTCTCTTGATACTCAGCACCCACAATTTCCCTCCCAACCACCATGTGGACAGTGCATTGGGCAGAATATTTATGACCACACATTCTTGGCATTTCTGAGCTTGGGTCAGCCCAGCCTACAACTAGTGCCCAGAGCAGCAAGGGCAAGGGCTCCAAGGATGGCCCCAGGCACCCACCTGACCTCCTGCCTGCTGCCTCTTTTGCAAAACAGAGACACCTCATGGGGACAGGTGGTTATGACAATGGCTGCTCCCAAGCAGGGAGAACTATGGGTGCCTCATGAGCAGGGCTGACCCAGATCGACCTCAGTGTGTGCAGGGGAGGGGATAACAGGGACAGTGAGACCAATGCAGACAAGACCCCTCTAGGACAGATGAGGCTGAAGGCCAAGCAGTGGGCAGAGCAGCACTGGGAGGGGGCAGGGTAGGAGATGGGTGGGAAGAACAGGCCTCAAACACCTCAGGGCTGGGCCCAGCGACTGGGCAGCCACTGTCCAGGAGGCCCTGGCAGAATGTTATTGTTTAGGGGCTGGGGACATAGCTCAGCTGGTAAAGTGCCTGCCCTGCATGCATAAGGCACTGGGTTCAATCCCCAGCATCACACACACACACACAAAAAAAAAGTTGTGGTTTAAGAAGGTAGACAGACTCATGGCCAAAGCAGGCAGAGCCTCAGGACACTCACCTGGTTTGGGCAGGCCTCCTTCCTTGTCCCCAGTGCCAAGAAGGGGCCCCTATTCATTCAATACCAAACGTCCCTGACCAAGGACACTTCTTCCCCTCACTGGCCTGCTCACCATAAATGTTGCCACTGCCCCCCAGTAATCCTCCTCACCCATGCCCACTGCCCACCCTCAAGAACCCTTACCATGACTGCCCATATGGGCTGAGGAGAAGCCACTAAGCGTGTTTCGTCCTGATGCATCTGCATAACGGGGCATGGAGCTAACCACGGCCTGCAGGTACTTCTCCTGCTCCAAGCTGCTGGAGTCTGCCTGGGACTGGCCTGAGAGAGGAGCAGGAGTTGGAGGAGTAGGGTGGAGGGAGATGGGACAGACATGAGATGGAACCAAGGAAGGGTACCTGGAGAAGGTGCATTCTGGGCCTTGAAGAGGCCAACGACACCCTTGCCATGCAGGCCCCCGGAACGCAGCAGCACAGCCTTGGAGCGCCCACTGCGCCAGCAGACCACGGGGAAGCGGTTCTGGCGGTAGCAGCGGGACACACGCTGTAGGGCATTGTCCTGGATGCTCTGGGGAACGATCAGCAGCCCCGGGTAGCTGCAGAAGGCAGAGGCCTTGTGAGAGCAGTTCTGCGCCTTGCCCCACATCCTCCCCATGGAGCTTAGGCAGAGGGGTCAAGAGCCCATCGAGAAGACCAAAGGAGCAAGCTCCTGGCTCCCAGTACAAGAGGGTCAAAGGTGCTTTCTAGACCTTGAGCTCAGCTGGGTGGCCCCCACCAAGCCCAGAAGCCCAACCCTCTACCCTCCCCCTTCCACCTTCCTTGTTTGGCCAGGAACCATGGTGGGGCCCACAACAGGCCAGGAAGATACCCAAGCAGCTCTGACCGCATCCTCCTGGAGTGTCCTGGCCAACCCTCACCTGCGGCAGATGGCATACATGCGGTTGACTGGGGAGATGCGGAAAGCCTCAGACTTGGCCCGGCTCAGGCTGCTGCTCAGGGTGCCAAGGCCAAGGCGCTGATAGTCTCGGCAACATGCCCGCTCCACCAGGCTGCTCATGGTCATGCGGTCTGAGGGCTTCAGGGCTGAAGATGGGGTCAGCGTGCTGGGCTCCAGCTCCTCTGACACTGCAGGCCAGCACACAAGGGTCACAATCCAGAAACTACCCACCCTGCCTTGTGTCCTCCACAGGATTCATTGCCAACAAAGACTACCCAGAACACCTCATTCTGCCCCCACCTGAGATCTCATCCTCCTGGTCCTCATAGGGTGGCTGGCCCCGCTGCTCCCAGCCAGGGGGGTTATACTTCTTCCTAGTAACATACTGCCGCACCATGGTCTTCTTGGCATTCTTAACTAGGTTCCGGGACAAGGTTCTGGGGTATAAACAGACAGCAGAGGTGAGAAGAGGAGGTATAAAAGTTTAGTCACACCTGGGAAGGCTGAGGAAAGCACACAGCTGGTGCCCAGCTACCCTGGCCCTGAATCTGTACCTGAGAGAAGGACCCTTGTCCTTGGCAACCCGGGATGGCCGGCCAGATGTGTGGGTGGAGCCCAGGGTGAAAGCAAAGGTGCCCCTTATGTCTGGCGGGTACCGCAGCTTATGCAGCTGCTTGCGGAAGAGCTCGGCGCTGTCAGACCCCACCTCCTCGTCAAAGGCCATTTTCAGCAGCTGTGTCAGACAAAGAAGCCCTCAGGGGTCTGAGTAGCCACCAGGACCCTCCCTAACTCTAATGCTGCTGAGAGAGTGGACTCTCTTCTCACAGCAATTGTGCCACAGAAGCAGGTGAGCCTTAAGGGAAGGCCTCATTCCCAAATACTCAAGAGTTCAGTGTATGTGTAAACTGTCAAGTTCAAGCTGCTTGACAAGGTTTCAGCTTGCCCAGCACACCCAAGACACAGACAAGGGTCAGCACCCGAGGAAATGGCTAGGATCCAAAGGCCAGCATGTCAAGTAAACAGATGATGTGACACTGACAGCCAAGGAGAGGGACCCACACTGACAACACACTTGCCAGGTCACAGGTGAAAACCAGCTTAGAGGACTGGCTGGCTAGGGGAAAGCCACCCACCTGGAATGTGCAGGAGCGAAGCTGCAGGCCATCCTGCAAGAGCTGGTCCACCGGGGTCTGGACACTAATGCGCTTCTCCTTGGTCAGTGCAGCCACTGGGAAGGAGCGGACCACCACCTGTTCTCCCACTAAAACAGGCCAAGCAGAGTCAAAAGGAGGGAAAAGAAACAGGGTCACAGATCTCAGGGTGCTACAGCTACAGGGGTTATGGGTAGGTGGGAAGTCGAAGATGAGCACCCATCACACACAGGCATCTCATACCCCCGAGAAAGGGGCAGGAGAGGCAGGGAAAGTGCTATATCCACCCAAAGACCTCACAGGGAGGAGAGGGCGCCGCCAGAAAAAGGGTCTGAAGGCTCACCCAGCGGATCGGTGGGCATCCCCGTGAAGATGACCCGGTATGTGGTGAGGAAGACGGCACCCTCAGCTGGGAACAGTGCAGGGCCCCCTGCACCACCACCTGCACCCTCCTCACGCCCATCGGGTAGCAGGTACACACGAAGACCATCCAGGACACATTCTTCACCAGGCAATAGGCGTGGCCGCAGCAGCTTAGGCTATTCAGAGACAGAAGCAGCATCTCAGGACACAGTCCAAGCCCCTCGTGCCCACCACAACCTGGCTGACCCCAACTCACTTTCTGGATGGGGGGCAGCCTCTTGCTCTCACGGTGCACAGCCTCCAAGGTCTCAATGTGCATCTGGACAATGTCTAAGAGAAAACAGTGCTCATGCCTGGGCCCTGGCAACCCCCCTCTGAGGAAGTGCTTCTGTGCCAAAACCCCATACCTGGCACCATGACATGCAGCCCCTTGAGATGGTCACTGGTGACGCCGCTCTCTGTGCAGACCTTGTCTACAAAGCGGTTGATAAAGCGGACCACAGCCCCAGCCACGTCACAGGTCTCTGCATCCTCAAAGCCACTCTCTGTGTCATAGCTCTCAGCCATACTGCCGGCCATGCTGGGCAAGGAGGGATGTGTGGGTACAAGCCCACCTGCCCACAGAACAGCCCACTCTTCCCCACCCCACCCTGCCCCCACCTGTTGGTAACCAGGCTGTTGCTGGCACTCTCCAGGTCGCCCAGGCCTGCCCGCTCCCTTAGAAGACGGCTCTTGCTGCTGTCCAGGGGCAACAAGAGGTAGCTCATGCGGTTGGCATAGTGGATGGCCTGGCTGAACACCGTGCTCTCCTCCTTCTGCACCAGCTCCTGTTGCTTCTCGCGGCTCAAGGTTGGCCACAGGCGCCGCTGTTCAGAAGCCACATCCAGGGCAGAGCGCTGGTCCTCCTGGGATGATGCCTCCCCAACCTCCTGCCATGGCACCACAATGAGTGAGCCAGGGCTGAGCTGCCCTCCTCCCTGCCCGGGAAATCCTGCGCACCTGGGAGGGAGCCTGGTCCTCAGAGGGCTCCAGGTAGAGGGCACGGATGTGGGTCTGCACATCTCCATAGAACATGGCCTCCCAGAACTGTGGGGTGCTCCACACCACGTGCTCCTGCACACAGCTGTAGGCAAACTGTGTCACGCCTGGGCTCAGTTTCTGCAGGGGTAAATTGGGGAGGTCACTGAACATGGTCTAGAAGGAGCCAAGGCAGAAACTGGGACTCCTCCAGCACTTACCCGGCAGAAGGCTGTGACAAGAGGCAGCAGAGCAGCTGCGATACCATGTTCGTCCAGGGAGGTACAGTCCTGTGGGCAGAGCAGTGGGCAAAAGGGATGCCTGCCCCTCTCCCAGACAGTACCCGCCTCCAATCATGTCTCTGTGGCCCCACAGATCAGCACCTTCCAGCCCTGCCGCCTAGAACGTTGGCCCCAGATCCCCAGGATGGCCTCAGAGGTTTCAAAGTCAGCCCCACACTTTCTCCAACAAGGACTCTCCCTGTTCCTGTCATTCCTACAGACCAAGGATCCCATCCCACCCTCCCTCTTCATTCTCACCTGAAGATAAGAGTTTCTCCCAACTGCAAGAGTCCTGGGAAACTTATGAACCCATGCTCACTGCACTCACATGCCACATCACTGGTAGGATAGGAACCTGGCCTCACCTGCAGGCAGCAATTCATCATACGGACGACAAAATCGAACTGCTGGTGGTCCAGGACCGCCCGGTTCTGCTGCACGTGCAGGTGCAGCTCCTGGGCCAGGCAGCGACGGGCAGCTCGTCCCTTCAGAGCCCTGAGCACGGCCGGAAGCAGCTGGGAGCAGGGGTAAGGGGAACAAGGGGCTGAGGGCAAAGAGGGAGGGATGGGGGGAGTCCCACAGAGGGAGGAAGCAGCAGGCCTACAGAAGGCCAGAAGCTCCACCATGCACAGAAAACCCAAAGATCACACAGACCAAAAGAGATGAAAACCTCCAGCAGACCTAGCAGTCCACAAGTGAGAACCCAGGAAGACAGGACACAAGCTGAGTGCATGTGTGCTCTGAAGAGGCCTGAGGCCCAGACCTGCTCAGTCTGTCAGGGCTCAGTATCTGAAACTTGGGGCTGAGCATCACAGGGCTCCCAGCACAGGCCAGGCCAAAAGAGGGCTCAAGCTTGAGCTATTGTTACGGTCATTCATCATAAAACCACAGGAGACACTACACAGCTGCAAAAAGACTCAAACTGGCTGTCAAACAGAATCCCAGCCAGGCACGGTGGTGCACATTTATAATTCCAGAGGCTGGGGAGGCTGAGGCAGGTGGATTGCGAATTCAAAGACAACCTCAGCAACTTAGCAAGGCCCTAAGTAACTCAGTGAGACCCTGTCTCTAATAAAATACGAAAAAGGGGCTGGGATGTGGCTCAGTAGTTGAGCTCCCCTAAGTTCAATCCCTGATATCAAGAGAAAAACAGAGAGAAGGGAAAAAAAGGATCCCAAAAGTGTTACGTGAATTATCACAGAGGCAAAACAGCATGTGAGTGGGTTTTGTTTTCTATAAGTAAGACACAACACACACAGGTCTACAATCTTTCAGAAGGATGCAGAAGAAAATTAATAGAAATCTTAAGGTTTTCTAAGTTCTAAAAATGTATACAACCCCACCTTGCTGAGCCTTCTTGGAAGGCCTGTCCCGCTGCCCACTGAGATCAAGGAGAGGAGACCTGGTGCCCACCTATCCTCCTGCCAATCCATCCACCTCTAGCCAACTTGCATGTGAGCAGAGCCTCCAGGGCAGGCCCAGCATCCATTGCACTAGAGGCAAGGCCTGTGCCTCCTCTGAGGCTGCTGTCCTGAACTGAAGTTGGGGGGCCCCTCACTGCACACCTCACCTTCTTGGCCTCAAGCATCTTCCCCTCAAACACGTAGGAGATGCAGTTTCGCACCACCTCCAGCCGGCGGGCACTGTTGACATGTGGCCCGCTGCACCGCTCTAGTATGGCAGCTGTGGGGACAGGACACACACAGCCTCACAAGAGCCCACTCCCAGTCCCTTCTTGGGGCATGTTCTCCCCTCCCATTCCCATTACACACTCATGGGGGGCCCTGAGGGCACAGTGGTCCTCCTCTCGGCCTTCACAGCTGGGGGTGCACCCTGCATCTTAGCTGCAGCCTGGTCCACAATCCACTGCACAGTGCCTTCATCCAGCCGGGGGAAGGGTCGGGGTGGCCGCCGCAGGTGACTGGCCTCACCTGGCCTCTGCACCTTGTGCATCGCCACAGCTGGATATGGGTTCTCCTGGGGTAGAAAGGCAGACAATGGCAAATGGGTGTGGGCCAGCGTGGCACCACACCCTCCCATCAGGTTGCACACCATACATTCTTATAGAGCTGCTCTGCCAGTTCCTGAACATGACGCAGAACTCTCTGCGGGTGGTTTTCATCTGCACGCATCCTTGCCACCTCATGGGCCACCAGCTGGGGGGGACAAGAGGCAGGGTGAGACTAGGGCAGGTGAGCATATGGCGGGGGAGGTAGACAGGTGGGGGTGGGATGCACCTCATCAAATAGATCCGTGGGGCGGTAGGGGACCCCGCGCTCCGACACGAAGCCAGCAAAGGCCATGCCCTCCAGCACCTTCAGTAGGAAATCATCCTCCACCAGCCCACGCTGGCCCAAGAAGGCTGCCTGGGGAACACCAAAAGGGCACCCACTCAGGGTATACTGAGCATTTACCTACCACTCCACTCCTTTATCCCCACACCACCTGCCAGCCCACCTTATGGAAGCGGATGACAGGCTCTGGGTGGATGCGCACAATGTGCAGGCACCATCGGTAGCCCTGCAGGAGTTGAGCAAAAAGCCGAAGAAAGACGGCTCTGAGCTCCTTGTCCTGGGAACACAGGTGAATGCAGGTGAGTGCCAGGCTCCTGGGTGCTTCTCCCCACTCCCACCCAAAGTGGGGAGCGAGGCTTCTCAGTCACCTCTGTGGTCTCCTTCTGCCCCTCCCACAGTATGCCACACAGCCAAGCAATTCCTCCACACTTGCTGAACAAGTCCCTCCTGCTAGTGACCCCCAAAGGCACTGGTGGCAGGATGCCAAGTCCTGGCCCCTCCATCCGCACCCTATACCTTGCCCACACCTGCTATATAACCAACTGCCTGTGCTATAAAAGCCCAACCTGGCCTGAAGGTAGGCTGCAATGTGCATGCACAATCAGCCCTGCCATCAGCCATGGCAGAACTGAGATGACAGGATGGGGTGTCCAAAGACCTATACCTGCATCTTCAGGGAGGGAGTGGATGTCGTGGCGGGGGGAAAGGCAAGGTCAGCCAGTTCCAGCTCTGGATCCAGGACCTATGGTAGAAGCAGAAAGCAAGGGGAGAGACACAGTGAGCCTCAGGCTCTGGACTCCCCCTTTTGCCACACAATGGCTCCCCACAGGCTGTAATCTCCAGCTTCAATCTGGCCCTTGCCCTCACCATGCTCAGAACATTGTGGGTCTGGCTCTGCAGTGGCTCCGGCAGGGGTGGAATGTGCACACACTCAGGGACAGTCACTGTCCCTCCATCAAGATCAGCAACAATCACGTCCAGCTGTGGACCAAAGAGAGCAAGTGATCAGGGGCCTGCAGGCCTAAGCAGTAAAGCAGACACAAACCACAGCCCTTACCAGCTCCTGGGTCTCTGCCTGGAAGGCTGCGTTGACCCCAATGATGAAGGGCGTGGGTGTGCTGAGGACCTCCAGCAGCTGTGCCGGCAGGATGGGCACATAGGTGAAGCTGCAACAGGTCCCGGGGTACACAGTGAGTCCCAGAGGACTAGGCTGGGTGGAGGGGCCAGGAGGGACAGGTGGAGGGGCCAAGCAGAGGGGCACCTGTATCTGAGAGGGAACAGTAGTGCCAAGAGGCCCCTGCAGGCATCTGCAAGCCGCTGGTAGCTCCGGGACAAGAAGAGGACCTTGTGCTCCGTGAGGGCAGCACAGAACAAAGACAGCACATTGGTGATGCCTAAAGAAAGAGGACAGGCCTGGTGAGGGCCCTGTAACCCCCCAGAGTGAGAACCACACCTCTGTTCCTAAGGACAGGAAGTTGCAGCAGGCTCACCCAACTGACGGAAGAGCAGGGCTACACTGCAACGGCTGATAGGTAGTGAGTCAGCCAGCGGGGTCTGGATGACCTGCCGGTCACCAGCTCCCAGAGAGATGGTTCTCTGTGGAAAGAAAAGGACCAGAGTTCAGAAGTTTGACGAGGCCCAAATCAGCCCAGAGCTCTGTGGTGCCAGATGGGCCCTGGTGAACTGACAGACCCAGAGATGGGACTGGATGGATGGCTGCAGGGAAAGGTCACACCCTGACTGTTGGCTGAACAGTGCTGCAGAGAAAACTCAAGGCAGGGGGTGGCTGCCTCTGACCTGGGGTAGGGGCAGGGCCTGGGTGGGCAGAAGAAACAAAGTATCCATACCGCTCCTTCCTCAACAGAGTCCAGCTGCACAGGACAGACAGGCAGAGAGACACAGTTAGACACCTCTGACACACAAGGCACACAGCAGAGAGCGGACAGATAAGAAGCTGACACTGACATCCAGAGACAGGCACACACCCAAGAATGAACAGAAAGACGCTAGGCCCAAAGGAACAGATTACAAGAGCCAGGTGAGCAGGCAGGGGCCAAGAACAGATGACGAGTGCTGGCACCAAGAGGAGAAAGAAGTGCCCAAGGTGTTGGGCCATGCTCAGCCACTGAACACGGAGTGCCCACCAGGCCCCCACACCCCTGAATGCACCAGGAAAACCTATGCCATGGAATCACCAGTTGTTCTCAATACCTACCTGTGATCCCCCAGCCAGAGGAACAGTGCATGTCAGCAGGTTCCCAATCACATTCTCCAGGCTCACGTTCAGGCCTTCCACGTGGATGGCATAGATGAGACCAAGGCTATTCTGCAATGTATCAGACATGGAATGGTGGCACTGCCAACAGGAACATCCCAGTCCTGCCTCGCTGCCCTGGTGGCCCGCCTCACCCTGAACACCTCCGCATGGTCCAGTCGTGATACCAGCACCAGGGTCTTTGGAGCAAAGAGCTGGCCAGCCTGGGCTGATGTTGTAGTCAATAGCCGCACCTGGCCTCCCTCATCAGCTTCCTCCTCCCTCTCCACGGCATCCTCAGTGGTGCACACTGCTTCCTGTAGACAGAAGCCCATGCTCCCGGCTCTCGTCAGGTTCATCCCATGAGCCCACGTGGAGGACACAGGTGACTCAGAGAGACCCAGCCCACTAGAAACTTTGGCCTCTGCAGGGTAGGAGACACCCCCAGAGGCAGAGGGAGCTGCCCATGGCCCAAGGGCTCATCCTCACACATGCTGTACCCCAGAGCCCCCTAGCTGACCTGTGTGGGCTCCACTGGCTCCCAGAAGGTCAAGCAAGCGCAATAGTGCCGCTCAGAGTTGATGTCAGTGAGGACGGCAACAAAGAAGGTCGGTGGGTTCCTCTCGGGACACAACTGCCACCCACTGGGCTGGCAAAACTGCAGGGAGGGCTCAATAGTCAGCTGCCTGCACCCACACCCGCAGCAGGAAATAGCCCACCTGCCCCAGCACACCTACTCCCAAGCATCAGCACTGCCAGGGCCTGGAATTCCAGGGCACACAAGCAATGCCTCATTATGTGGCTTTGGGGACACCCTCTGGGCCTCAACCACTCCTGGTGAAAGGAGTAACAGCCTCTGGCCTCACCACCTAGGGTGAGGCCCAGGAAGGGCATGGTGCCCACTGTTGGGAGCACTTGAAAATATAACACAGTGATGTGAGCACCAAGCACCCCAACAGTCAAGCCAGCCACCCCTACTCTCCACAGCAGGTCTATATTTCCTTGTACCAGCTCAGCAAGGATGGGCCTGTATCCCTGACTTACCAGCTCAATGCCCTGGGGGAAGGGGTTGTCCTCCCAGTCCTTCTCTGGGAAGCGCTGCAGGATCTGGCCCTGGCCTTCCCCACTCCCTGAGGAAAGAAGCAGGTGGTCAGAGAACCCACCCTACTTCCCTCCCCAATCTCCTGCCAGAATTGGCCAAGGCCTCAAAGCCCAGTATGGAAAAGTCCCCTTCTCATCTGGCACCAGACTAGCTCTCTCAGACCTACTGTTTCCCTATAAATAGTTCTGGGTTGAGAAGCCAAGGCAACCACAAGCCCCAGGGCCACCAGAGGGCAGCAAGAAGCCCCAGATCTCTGTAAGTCCCCATGGCCCCCACCCCTTCCCATGTCCTGCCCACCCTCTCAGCACCATGTGCCAGAGTTCTCCCCTTGCCACAGACCAGACAGGCCTCTCACAGCAGAGGCCTCCCTGGGGGCCACAGTTACAGCTGTCCCACAGTCCACTCAGCATCTGCCACCATGGCAACCCTGACTTAAGCATCAGCCCCAACAACTCCAAAAGCTGGACAATGACCACCAGACAGACAGTGGGTATGTCTGGTGTATAGGATGTATCTGGGCACTCCCGAACTCTATGTCACCCACCCACCCTGGGCCCATGCTGGGAATGCATAGGATTCACACTTGTTATCTATGTGGGGTTTAATAAGAAGCTTCGGTCCCCTTGTGCTGGGGGGAGGGGACCATCCAGGCCCACAGTCCCAGATTGCTATCTATCCCCAGCCCCTCAGAGATGACCCCAGCACAGATCTCAGGAGGGAGGATTCAGCAAGGTCCTGTTCTTTGGAACCTATGTTCCCCTAAGTCTTATGACCTGCACCTCTTTACTACCATGCCCAGGGCACTGCTTCCTATCAAGTGTCAAGGCCACATGGATGCAATCCATGCTACTGAGGTGGAAGCCTTGCCTGTGGATAACCCCTACAATGCCAAACCAGAAGGTATGCCAAAGGCCACGACAGGGGGGCACTCAGGACCAGCTCCTGCCAGGTAAGTGCTCCACTTGCCTCACAGGACTCAGAGGATGGAGCAGGACATGGTAGGAAAGACAAATGCCTCCTCATTTTCACCTCTCACACTCACAACTCAGAGGCCCCCACAGCAACACTGCTGCCCCTACCAGCAGAAGCGGCAGAGGCAACAGCACGGGGAGGATGCTCAATGAAAAGCCTCTCCCAGGAACCCCACCTTCACCTTCATTCTCAGTAAACCACCCTGCACAGCCTTCGATGGCCTGAAGGGATGCAGCCTCACATCCATCCATTTGCGCACAGGGGAGCTGATCCCCAGCAGCTTACAACACACATTCCTCAGATCCTCTAAAGCCAGAAGAGTGGGTCTAAGACCTTGGGCCCTGAAGAATCATGGAGGCAACACCAAGGATGTGAGCATCAGGCAGGGTGCTGCTGAGCTAAGGGTGGTGGGGTGATGAGGGGCTGATTCTGACTCACAAAACCTCAGCTTCCTGCTCCCCTCCCCCCAGTATTGATACTCTGCAGGCAGCAAAAAAGAAGGGGACAAGTGTCTACTGGTGCCATGCCTACCTACACACATCTGCAGACCTGTCCCACCAAGATGAAGACCCCATGAGGGGGTCCCACCCCTAAGAGCCACCCTCAACAGACCCCAGCCAGCATACTCACACATGCAAAACACACACACACACACACACACACACCCTCCCTGAGCCGTGGCTTCCCCCACCCCACTCTGCCAAGGGCTTCCTTGTGCTCAGCCTCAAACCACCATCTGGGCCCAGCCCTGGCTGGCACCCAGGGCTCACCCAGTTCTTGCCACGAGGCAGCAGGCGGAACAAGGAAGAGGGGGTGTAAGACAGGGACAGGAGCCTCTGCTCTACAGTCTCCCTCTCAGTTCAGGCAGGGTGAGCAGTCTTCAGAAGGGTGCTCTCAGTAGCTTCTCCCCCCAAAGGAGTGAGCATAAAGGAGATTATCATCATCCACCATCGCCTTCTCCTATCTCATTCATAGTATGAAATCTAACTTCCTCTTGCAACTCAGACTTAAAATCCTCTGAGGGGCCCACGCTCTGAAGAGCTAACCCTGATCACCACTCTCATGAGTGCCCCCACTGTCTCATGAGGGAGGATAGGGGAACCAGCCAAGCAGGCATCTCTCCTGAGCTCCAGGCTTGCCCTTAGGAACTCAGGTCACAGTGTTCCTTCTCTGGGAAGATCTGTGCCTGATCCTGGAGCCTGCATAGGAACCCCTAGGACCTCCCTTCCTCTACAACCCCTACCTACCACCTCTTGACAACTGGTGCACCTGTCAGTAGGCTGGGCTTGATGGCAGGCTCCAAACCTGGCACAGACCACAGCCTAATTAGGGCTTGTTGCATGCACACATGACTATCCTCCCCACACCCAGCCCTACTCACACCCCACAAGCAAACAGGTTTCTCAGTCAGAAGTGCAGAGCAGCTTCCAGAGCCCTGGGGAGCACCCGACATAGCAGGCCCTCCTCCAAGAACACACCATGAAGAAGTCCACAGTTTCTCCTGTGAACAACGGTACCTAGCCCCTTTCCTGAGACCTTAGCCTTTTCCTCAGCTCTGTACTTTCAGGGGCTTGGCTGCTGGCTTGCATAGGAGGAAGAGGTTCTGTCAAGTTTACCCAGTGTCCCCCACTCTCTCAAGCACTGTGAACACAAGGGTGACCTGAAATGGCTGAGCTCCTTACTCTACCAGAACAATGCCCCACTTTAGAGTAGAGAGGAGGGAGGGTGCCTCCCCTTCCCACCCCACTAATCCCAACAGTACAGCCATGCATCACTGGGCAGTACTCTTTAAGGGGCCCGAGGAGGAGGGGCACCAAGATCCTCTGAGGCATAGATGGGAAATCCCCTGTCCCTCCTTCTCTTGAACCACAGGCTAAGGGAAGTCAACCCAAGGGTGACACTGGGGCTCCTGTACTCAAAGCTCCTCAGTGAAAGCTCCTCTGGCAGCCAACCCCATGAAGGCTGCAGGGCTGAACGGCAAGGCTGGCCAGCAAGAGAACACAGACCATGCGTTCTGTCATCTGCTGGCACACCCCATCACCAGTGCCAGGCTCCGATGCCTAGAGAGCCATCCTAGTGTACACTAAGGGAAGACAAAGAAAGGACGGCAGCCTCCTCTGCTCAGCCTACTACATATCATATCATACACACTGGACAGCATCCTCCTGCTGCTCCAAACATAGTGACCTTGACACCCAGGCATGCTGTTCCTGGTCAACCACTGCAGCTTCTCTGGTCATCCTTCCTGATCTACCCTCACCCACAACCACAGTAGCTCTGGTCCAAAACATCCTCTTCAAACATCCAGGGTGGATGCTGCTGAGGCCATCCCAAACAGCCCCAACCTGCTCCAGAGGTAGGGCAGGAACAGGGGTGGAGATAGTAGATGGGGCCCAAGAATGTGGCCAACTCATTACCATAGGACTGAAAGAGACCAGGCCACAGGATGGAAAGTCTTTTTCTCAGACACTTGGGGGTCCAGACCTTCCTTCCCAGTGGCAGCAAGAAGGCTGCCTGCCAGGTCTGAGCCAGGTCAAGTGTCTTCCCTGCTCTCAAAAGACACCTCAACACTGGCCATGCTGCATTAAATCAGCTGACTACTACTGGGAGCTGGGAAAGGGCCATCCATCTGGTCCTCGCACTGACCCCAGAGTTAGGCCCAGGGCACAGAAGCTGCTTCCTGACTCACCAGGTAAGGAGCCTGTAATGGGCCAGCTGGCACCCTCTGAGGTGAAAAGGACACACACAGCCCAAGCATCTCCCCACCCTCTCTGAGAGGTCACCAGCTGGAGACCACTAGCAACCAGGGTGCTGCCTTGGGCAGGACTCTGAACCCAACCCAGCAGCCAAGACACCCAGGCCTACACCCAGCAGTCTCAGAAAAGATGACCAAAACCAGGCCAAAGACATGAAACTGCCCACTCACACCGCTTACCCTAAAAGACCCTGCATCCCTGCCCTGATGTCCTAGGCCTGCCAGTACAAGGGCATCTTTCACCTCCCTTGGAGGCACATCGTTCTATCTGTGCCTATGTTCATACACCTGCTGGTCCATCATGAATAAGACACCCATTGCTTCCTAGGGTCTCACATCTGTGTTCATCGCATCCTCACAGCCTAGAAGATTAGTATGACTCATACCAGCTACAGATGAGGAAACTGAGGCACACAGAGTCAAATGACTGGCCTGAGGTCACAAAGCTATGGTTGCAAAGCACAGACAACTGACCCCCACATCAGTTGTCTGAAGGTGCCATTTGGCTTCCCTTATTCCCGCCCCTACCCTATCACCTTTCCCAGTCTGTGGGTTTATTCCTCACAGGGATAGATGAGTTCTTCTAAGGAATGTCCTGAGGCTGGATGGCCAGCTAGTTCCAACCTCAGAAGGCAGTGTTCAGGAGCTCCACGGCCTTTTACCACCACCCAAGTGGACAACTTGGGAATCACTCCTTCCCACCATTTAGGGTGAGTGAACATCTTGGGCCCAGCCTTCTCACATATACTGTTCAGAGGTCATATACATCAGAGGTGCCTGTGCAGTTCCAGCAGTAAGCATACTTGTCACAGCCAGCTTCTCACAGATCCCACAACTGCCTCCTCATGCCTCCCTCAGATTCATCCAACTCTAACCCAACTATCACCACTGCTATCTAGCCTCTATCTGCAGTCTCTGTCTACCAGGTCCTCTCTCCTCACACCGTCCTCAACATCATCAGCATCCAAGCCTGGGTTCCTGCAGCCCCTGAACACAGCCTAAGGCCCCTCACAGTAGAACAACTATCATCCAGCCTTGTTTTCCTGGATCCCCACCTAATTCTCTGTCCTAGGTGATACCACTTCTTCGATGCCCTCTACATGTGCCTTGTGACAGGCCACTCTCCTTCAAAAGAGACAGAGATGAGGACAATGTGGTCTTTGCCTTTGACAACTCCCTCTCTGGAGAGAAAGTCAGATGTTTATGACTGATGGTACCAAAGACATACTTGGACAGCTGAGAGAAGATCAAGTGCTGAGTAAGAGAGGGCCATCTACACTGAGTAGGGTCTGGAAATGAGGAAGATGCTGAAGAGGCTTCAAAGAGTGTGCAGGTGGACCCTAGACAAAGAGACAGTCCAGGTGGAGGCTCAGCTAAAGAAAAGGCAAAGAAGAAAGTTCAGGTCATGGATGATGACAGTGGCAGGAGAATGATAAAAAGCTGGAGAGTTGCGGATATAGCTTAGTAGTACAGCACTTGCTTAGCATTTGTAAGGCCCTAGGTTTGATTCCTAGCACCATGAAAAAAAGGAAAGAGATGAAGATGACAAAGAAGCAACAGCAGCAGCAGCATTGGGATTTGACAGACTGAGTGCCAGTCTGAGCTGCCTTAGACTGCGCACTCAACCTCTCTGTACCTGATTCTGCTCTACAAATGGGGGAAACAGCAGGGCAACCTTGGTGGGCTTGAGAGATAAAGAAGTGAGATCATGCACACAAAGGGCTGTGCAGGAACTGGCACACCCAGCACGCTTGCCAATACCCAACACCACTGTCTCCACGGCTGTTGCTGATGTCATTGTCAGGCTCTGTTTCTCCTACCCACCCCCAGGCTGAAAGGGTGCTCAGACACAGGTGCCCCCAGACCTGGACCTGGACCTCCTACACACTGGCACCAATACTACAATGATCTCCCACCCAGGGATTGACTTGCAGAGCCTATACCAACAGGCTCATTGCCAAGAATGCTCTCTGTTCACTACGTTTCATCCTGAAATCCTCCAAGTTCCAATTCAAATACCATCACTCTATGAAGTAGCTTTGGAACCTCCATGCTTTCCTCTGCATCCTACCAAGCCTATTTGAGGCTTCAGACCTAGTACCAGTCAGAGAAGGGGCTAGCCTCTGGGCATGGCCACTCAGCAATCTGTGGAGGCCAATAGTGTGCATCCCAACTAACTGGAGAGGAGGAGGCCAGATGCCTCAGAGCCCTCCCATCTCCAGCCACATGCCGCTGCCCACCACCGCAGCAGAAGGCAGGTGCCCAGGGATGGCCCCACTTCTCCCCAGCTATCCCTGCAACTACCTCCACCACAGCCACTGGGACGCTTCCTGGGCCCTCGCGAATCCCAGTAGTGAACCCTCGGTCCAGCCTCGTCTTTCTATCCCCTTAACCCCCGGGACCTTTGGCCAGTTCCTGGGCCAGGTCCCTCAGTACCTCGGTCCCTCAGTCCATTTCTCAGCCCCGGGCTAGTCCCCATCTCCTCGCGCTCAGCCCAGTGCCCGACCCTCAACCCCCATCCTGTCCCTCAATCCACAGCCCAGTCCCACAGTCCCGATCCTCAGCCTGGTACCGCAGACCACACTGAGGCCCGGCCCTCCCTCCGTCGCCAGACCTGTCCCGCTGCCCAGACACTCAGCCCCCGGCCCCCGCCCAGTCCCTCAGCGCTCTGCCGCGACACTCACCGCGCGGGTGCGGCCCGAACGCCACCAGCACGAAGTAGTCCGCGAGCCGCGCCATGGCGAGAGGCGCGGGGCGGCCCGAGGGGCGCGGGCGGGCTCCGCGGCTCGGGGACTTGAGGGAGGCGCGCTCATGGCCCGGCGCCGGCCCTGGGCCGCGCACCCGGGACACCCCGGGCCCGCTCCGCCGCGGCCCTGGCCCGGGCTTCCGCCGCCATCTTCCCAGCCAGCCGGCCCGCCCGGGCGCGCCGTGCGCCTGCGCGCCCTCACCCCGCCCACATGGGCGGAGCCTGAAACGGCGCGCCCCATTGGCTCACCTGGCGTGGGCAGGCCCCAAGGGCGCTGTTCGGTCCCTTCCCGGGCCCCGGGCACCGCCCCTGGGGCGGATGACGCGAACGGCGGCTCGGGTGGGTCAGTCGGCCCAGCCTGGGAGGCGGTGGGTAGTGATCCAGAGACGGCCGGCGTCAGGGCCGACCTAGCGGTCTGGACCCTCGCACGTGGGTGGAGATAGGCCGGGGTCCGCCCCTAGGAGCTTCCAGTCGGGAGGTCGGGGTGAGGTCCCCAGGCTCCGCGGTGTCAGGCGGAGGCGAACTGGAGGAGCCCGGGCTCTGCCCTCCAGAACACCCAACTGGAGGCCGCTGGACCCGACCAGGCTGAGCGGTGTGGGAAGGGGAGTCCGGCAGGTTCCGCTGTGAAGATCGGATGTTTTCTTCAATGTGAGACACCTTTCCCGGAGACCGCACCGCCCCCAGGGAGAGGGACTGGCCGGGGCTGCACTGCCGTGCCACGGGGTTTGACTAAGAGGACACTAGAGTCAGGGGCGGGACACTCTGGGAGAGGCACCAGATCCTTGATATGGGAGGCCAGGGGACAGGGCTAGACTTTTTTTGAATGAGTTTGGTTGTTGCAGGAGCCGTTGGAGGCAGAAACTACTGGCCCGTCGGTCTCCTCCACCCGCAGGAGCCAGCCCAGGAGGATGAATGAGCTGAGGGAGTGGCTCCAGGGTCCCGCCCTGGCCCTGAGGCACAGCCCTAGTCCCAGCCCTATTCTGCCCCCGTCTCACACGAGGTCAAAGAAGTCCTTTCTGCCTGAGCTGGTTTGAGTTGTTTTCCATCACTGCAGGTCCTCTCCACACCATTGACTGTGGAGGAGAAGAGTCCCTGGCCAAGTCTGGCCTCATGTCTCAGCCCAGAGCTAGTTCTCCTCCTGGAGACTGAAGGCCCTGCTTCCCACTCCCCCATGCAGTTCCACTACACCTAGTGGTCCTGGCCCAAGGGACCCCTATCCCATATAAGAGTTCCTTGAATTCCCCCCTCCCTCTTCAAGTTTTCTGCCACTGGCCCAGCCTTCTCCCCTTCTCAAGGATCCTGGTTCCCAGAGCCTCCTTTTCTTCCAGAAGGCTCAGGTCTCCTCCAGGAAACCACTGTCCTCAGCCCATAGCCTCTTGGCTCCTCCATCCGTCATTTTACCCCCACTCAGCATACCTTTTATGGCCTATCATCTTGCCAACATCTGAAGCCTCCTGCCTGTTTTCTCACTATTCCCATCTCACAAAATCCAACCTTGTGCCAGCTGTGGTGTTCTAATCCCAGGACTCAGGAGGCTGAGACAGAAGGATCACAAGTTCAAGGCCAGCCTCAGCAATTTAGTGAGGCCCTAAGCAACTTAGTGAGACCCTATCTCAAAATAAATAATAAAAAGGGTCGGGAGAGGGGCTGGGGATGTGGCTCAGGCGGTAGCTTGCTCGCCTGGCATGCGTTTGGCCCGGGTTCGATCCTCAGCACCACATACAACAAAAAAACAAAGATGTCATGTCCGCCGAAAACTAAAAAATAAATATTAAAAAAAATTCTCTCTCTCTCTCTCTCTCTCTCTCTCTCTCTTTAAAAAAAAAAAATACTTAAAAAAAAGGTTGGGAGATACAGCTCAGTGGTAAAGCCTCCTGGGTTAAATCCCCAATTCTTCCCCCGCTCTCAAAAAACCAAAAAAACATATACAGTCCTGACCATCTATACACTCAAGGTCCACACCCACTATCATCCAGGGCAGAGTAACCGACAGATGACACATGGTCCCCACACACTATCCAGCCTGCTGCTATGTGGTCAGCACTCACTTCAGTCCTCTGTCTCCACCTCCCATATTTCAGGGATGATCAGCTGCTCTTCCTTCTCAGAGAAAAAAAGACCAACAGGGAGGTGTACTCCATCACTGAGCCCAAGCACATTGGCTCCCACTCTCCACCCATGGTTACCGCGTGCCCCACCTGTCCTGCCCACCTCCCACGGCTGATTGCCAGTGCCCACCACATCAATCCCATCTTTCTGTGGAATAGTTGCTGTGAGTATCAAACTCCTCTCTCACCTTAACTCCCCAAACAAAGCCCCCAGTAGTGCTGGAGTGGAAAGCCTTTCACTCCCAGAAGTAGCTTCCTGACTAAGGGTAAATGAGACAATTTAGTCTCACCTTAAGGGGCACAGTTGTACTTAGCAGGTGCCATAAGATGTGACTTCAGGGGCTACAGGACCAGTGGGGGCCTCTAATCTAGTTGGGGGAAAGGGGGGCATAACAAATGCCAGACTGAGAACCCGAGGACTCCCACTACTGAGGGCTTCCAAAGAGACAGGACATAGGCTCCAGGATGTACCAGCCATTCAGTTTTCCCAGGGTCTGAAAGAAAGGACATGGACAGTGACTCTAGTGAAGCTTACCTCCACCTGCCCCAGAGTAAAAACCTGACAAAGATGGGACTTGACTTTTTCTGTACTGGTGGGGGGTGGATAATACCAAGGCATTTGTGTCTCAAGGTAGTGCTGGCAGCATTTTTAGAGACCTACTGAGGGTGGAGTGGGGGCTGGTGAGAAGAGGCAGAGCTGCAGACTTGGTTCCACCTGTGTCCTCTGCTCACTGTTCCTGCTGTCCCTTCAGTACAGGCAGACAAATTCTGTTTTCAGGGCTGGGGATGTGTGTGGCTCAAGCAGTAGCACGCTCGCCTGGCATGCGTGCAGCCCGGGTTCAACCTCAGCACCACATACAAACAAAGATGTGTGTCCGCCGAAAACTAAAAAATAAATATTAAAAAATTCTCTCTCTCTCTCTCCAAAAAAAAATCTGTTTTCAGCCACCCAGCCTGCCTCTGCATTCTCTCTGGAGAGCGCAGTTCCCAGGACCTTCCATCTCTGAACCCAAAACTATGTTCCAGTCTGCCCTCTTCACAGCCTCAGGCCCACAAGGCTGGAGGCTGATAGGACAGACAATTCTGCTGGGTTCTGCATATCCAAAGCATAACCTCTTCCTACTGTCCAGCACCCTGCGCCAGCAAACCAAAGGGCCTCTTCATCCACTCCCAGTCCTGTCCAGTCTCCTGACCTGTTCATCCTGCCATCACAGCATTCCCTCCTGCCCGCCTCCCAGCACCTCTTCCTCAGACCCATGTTCACCTGTCTTCTTGGCCACCACTCTGCTTTTCTTACATAAATTAGACCACTGCCAAATCTAACTGGTAAAAAAATACAGGTGAATAAAGGCCCAAGCTTGCCTGTGTTCCCCAGGAGGTAAGCCCAGCTCTCCAGCATGGCCAGCATTCAACACTTCTGGACTATTCATCCAGCAAATGTTTGTTGAGCACCCATGGTGTGCTCAGCAGGAGGCACAGAGTGGTCCACCAGGTTTTGGATGAGCCCAACAGAGTGGGTGAGAGTAGGGACAGGATGAGACAGAGAATAAACACAAAGGGCATAGAGATGCTCAGGCAGTGAAACACTCATGAGGGTGATGAGATAATGGCCTCCTCTCAGACTGGCAGAGTGGAAGGTGATGACAGCAGGTGCTCAAGGATCCACAGTGGACTGCTGCAAACTTTGTGGAGAACAACACACTTGGCACAAGTGAATTTGAGGTGGCAGGGTTTTTCTCATGGAAGGACTGGAAATCACCTAATTTCACATCAATAAGGACTCACATAATTCCTGGATATTAGAGTAGAACCAATTGTAGGAAAGACATACATATATCTCATGTCATATTGCATATGTACACAACAGTGTCACAGAGAGGGTCAGGAATGGGGCCCTGCCTAGGGCTGGGGGAGAGACTCTGGGTGGGCAGCACTCCAGTAAGATGCATCTTGACTTAAATCTAAATTTCTTACAAAAACCACTCAATACGTTGGTGAAGAGGGCTGTAGGGTAGGCTTCAAGGGAGTCTCTAGAAGGGTAGGAATGGCCTGGTCAGGAGTGATCAGTCTCCTCTGAGGACCCTGGCCTGCCCAGCACTCCTGCTGTCACTTGGAGAGATGGAGGTGGTTGACGGGATGGATGCCCTGGCCCGATGATTGTACGCCACACCCCAGCACCCACCCTTCAGCCTGTGAGGTCTGGCCCCACCAGGCTCTGGGGCTGCATTCCACACCAGAAGGTGCCAGGAGTGAGGTCTGTAGCCTCCAGGTTCGCGACCAGTCGACCAGTCGCCGAGCACTACTCAGCAGGGACGGGCCCATGAGTGACCCTTGTCACGCTGCCCCTTTCTGCACCCATTCATTGCTCACCAGACCGGTAGGCAAAGGCAGCAGGTGGGCTCCACTACGCAGTCCACCGGGCCCAGGACCAGGTCGAGGAGGAAGCCAGGGAGGGCGCCCCGCCCATGGGCGCGTCGGACTCCGCCTCCTGCTCCAAAGCCTATTTAGCGCTGGAGGTGCCGTGGAGCCCTGAGGCGCGGACCCAGGCATTAAGTCCGACTGGGAACTGACCGAGGAGACCCAGGGCAGCCCAGCCCAGTTCGCTCCACGCTCCGGCATCCGCCAAAAGTCCCCAGATACATCTGCCCTTGGACGCCCGGACCCACACAGGTACCCAGCAGACGCACGCCCACACCAGGCGCCCCCGGGTTTTCAAGGGATCCCCACTGTGCACGCTGATGAGGGTGACGGAGTCCAAGACAGTCCCCAGTTGCTGGGCTCACCACCCGCTCCCTCCTCAGCCCCGCCGCCATGGCCCGGCTCCTGGCGGCCACGGTCACCCTTGGTTGCATCAGCCTCCTCTACCTGCAGCTCCCTGGCGCGCTGTCCGGCGGCCTGGGCTGGGGCTCGCGGTTCTCCAAACCCAGGTGAGTGCTGGGCTCCAACAGCTCTGAAAAGCTATGTGCCCCCCACATGTCCCGGTTGAGAACCCCCTCACTAGGGTTTATCTCCTAAATCAGAGGCCCCCCGCCACACCTTCAGCGTTTCCTGAGGGGGTCAGCTTCCTTTGCCCCCACCCCACACACACCCCGACAGAGCAGCCCCTCCACCAGAGGGGTCTGCTGGGGGAGGTGAGACTTGGAGGCATCCCCAGGCCTGTTGGCCCCTGATCACCCTAAAGGGAGGGCTCAGAGGGGTCAACAGGGTGCCTGGGTGCCCTTTGCCCAGGGAGGTGCTGTTAGTGGGACATGTGACTTTTGCTCCTGAAATGGTCAGCTTACCAGGACTCAGCTCTGAGGTATGGTGGGCTTCCCCTGGCTGTGCCCCAGGCCGTGGGGGGGCGGGGGCAGGGTCCTCTGGGCTTCCCCTGGTCCTCTGCCAGGCTGTTGGGGAAGCTGTGGGCTTCCCTGTCAATGACTCTAGGCCAGCAGTGAGAAGAAAGTGGTTGGGTTTGGGGGTTTCTGAAAGGCTGAGCCCTTAAAGTTTACACGATCCTTTCCCCTCTGCAGAGAGCCTTCAGCTCAGGATCTTCCCGGTGGCCAGCGGCCCCAGCACCCTGCACCCCTGCCTGTGGTCTGGAAGCCTCATCAGGCTCCCCCGCCACAGGGGAGGGCCAGCCTGGCTCCCACTCTGGGTCGGCCTCTCCAGGATGGTGGTCGACGACACTCAGGTCCCCGGCGACACTGGGGATCCCGAAGGCCCCAAGCCCAGCTCCTGCGGGTTGGCTGCATGCTAGGCACCTGCCAGGTGCAGAACCTCAGCCACCGCCTCTGGAAGCTGGTAGGGCCAGCTGGCCGGCGGGACCTAGCACCTGTGGACCCCAGCAGCCCCCACAGCTATGGTTGAAGTGCATCCTGGCACACCCCTGCCCATCCCACCCAGCCGGAGTGTGGTACTGACCCCAGAGCTGCAGCTAAGCCCCTGCCCTGGTCCAGCCCTTTGGAGCCCTCTCAGGCAGCTGGACCTGAGCACCTGCACCTTCAGGCTTGGACCCTAAACCCGTGTGGATGTGTCGTGTGTCCACATGCACCATCTGTGTGCCCCAGCTTGTGCACCTCTGAACTGTGCACACTCAGGGAACAAGTGCTGGGCACAGGTGGCTGGCAGCATCAGTTGCCAAACGGGGCTTCAGAGAGAAGGGGTCTCTCAGGGACATGGAGCCTCAGCCACAGTCCTGCACAGGGGGCCGGCCCCCTCTGGGAGAAGGGAAGAGCAGTTGATGTGTTCTTCCCTGCAGCCCTCTGGCAGGGAGGCCCTTGCTGCTCTCCTGCCCTCTGCGCTTGTTGTGCCTCCCTGGAAGAGGTCCTTCCCCATGTTCCCTGAGACAGGAGGGCAGCAGGGCAGACTGATATCACGGTTCTCAGAGTTGAGGTGAGGGAAGAGGTCACAAAGGGACCCCCAGGGCTCCAGTGACCATCAGTGGAGTCAAAGCTGAGGTGATGATGAAGACTCCACCTGGATCCCAGGGGGGCAGGGGGAAGGGGCTCGGGGACACTCCTGGGTCATTCTGGGGAGGAGCAGAGTCACCCTTCCCAACTCCAATTAGGCCAACTGAGATCCACCCCAGGGACTGGGGCTGTAGCTCATGGTGAAACGCTTGTCTCAACGTGCACTGGGTTTGAGCCTCAGCTTTATTTGTTTAAAAATAAATAAAATAAAGTTATTTTTAAAAAGGAATCATTAAAAAAAAAATCCACTCTAGCCCAGTGGGGTGGTGGTCACTTATAATCCCAACGACTCTGAGCAGGAGGATCACAGATTCAAGTCCACACTGTGCGGCTTAGGGAGACCCTGTCTTAAAACAAAAAATAAAAGGGGCTGGACATGCAGCTTAGTGGTATAGTGTCCCTGGGTTCAATCCCTGGTACCAACCCCCCCGCAAAAAAACCGAACCCTAAAGTTTATAAAAAGGAACAAAAAGAAAGCGAAAGATCCAGGCTGGGGTTGTAGCTCAGCGGTAGAGCGCTCACCTAGCACATGCAAGGCCCTGGATTCGAGCCTCATAATAAATAAATTAATTAATAAAGATATTGTATCCAACTACAACTAAAAATAAATATTTTTTAAAAAGAAAGAGAAAGATCCAACCCAAATCAGGTTGAACCTCACAGCAATACTGGCTCCCCACCCCGCTCCACCCTGTGGGGCACACAGCAGGACCAGTGAGGGATGGTGGAGGCTGAGTGCTCCTCCACACCCAGCCAGAGCCTGGGTGGGGGAGAAGCAGCCTCAAGTGATAGAGAACCACAGCCAAGGAGCAGAGCTCCCCCTGCCCCAGACAGGGCCTTCGCAGGTGTGTCGCTCGAGCCCCAGCAAATGCTTGCCAGGGCCACCCTCAGCTCACAGCCACCTGGCAGGGGCACTTCCTTACCCCAACTCTAGAGGTAGCCACACTGAGGTGAGACATGTGCTTCTGGTCACTGCAGTGCCCACCACAGAACTGGCTCTCAGGGTCACCAACAGACCTGCCCCTTGGGCTTTCTGTACCCCCAAGATAGATGCTCTTCCAGCTCGAGGGTCACTTGCAGCATTAACTCACCTTGTCGCTGGGATTATAAGTGACCACTGGGCTGGGATGGATTTTTTTTAATGATTCCTTTTTTAAAATTGCTGCATGAGAACAGAAGCCATTGTCTCAGCTTCCTCCAAGGCTCCCCAGAGAAGGGAGCAGAGGGTGTAAGGCCCCAGACCCATGGAAGGTGTGGCTGCAATAGCCACCCCACAAGAGGCCAGCAGCCTGGGCTCCAGGGTCATGTGCCCTGCTGCCACAGAATGGTGTCGACAGAGGCAGATGGACAGTGAGGACACAGCGTGAGGTCCCGGAGTGAAGGCAAGGGGTCCAGAGTGAGCTGGGAAGAGACAGGCACTCTCTCTACCAGGACCCCCTCCCAGGCTCCTGGGCACTAGGCAGAGTCCAGCACACCTTCTGGGCCTGTGAGGTCTGTTCTTCAGTACAAGATGTTCCCTCTTCATGGACTCCTTCAGCCTCCCCCAGACCCTCTTCTGGGTGACACCTTGCCTCCTCCAGACCTGGACGTGGGACAACTTGCCCTCCTGGCCAGCCATGCAGTGTCAAAAGGTGGCCTGTCACGACCCACAGCCGTGCATCTGGTATGACAGCGACACTTGGCTATCCCCTGCCGCCCCTGTGGAGTTCCAGCAGTAGTGCTGCCTGCCCTACCCCTTGGGCTTTCCCAGCGCACGTCCAGCTATTGAAGCGTTCTAACCTTATTGGCCCCTCCCCAGAATCCTATCCAGATGCCGCTCCTTCCTGCTTTGAGGCACCACCTGCTTTGAGGGAGATGGCTCTAGCCTGCTGGAGGCTGTCGCCCCCATCCTGCCTAGTGTGAACTGAGCATGGAGCATGCAGGAATGTCCAAGAGTCCAGACAGGCCCTCTGGGCTGAGGCTCCAGTGCGAGGAGCACATACCCAAGGCAAATCAGTAAAGGATGAGCAGAACAGTCATTTTAAGTGGTGAGGGTGTGGTGGGGTCTCTCCTACCACCTCTTCTCATCACAGCTGCCGGAGGAGCCCATTGAATGGGTGACTCTGGCCTTCAAGGTCCCCACCCTTCAGTCTCTACTATGTGCCCTTCCCTCTCTGATGCTCCCAGCATGTGGCTTCTTAGGCAGGCATTTCTGTTCGCTTGGTCCCTGCTGTGTCCTCAGAGCCAGTGGACCATGAAATGCATTTGAGCCCTGGTCAGTACTATTGGCTTATGGAGCCATTTCCCCAGGAGCTGGACACTTCAGAAGGCTGCCCTAAGGCCTCTTCAGGACTAGACCTGACCTTGGCCATGTCCTTGCTGGGCCTTGCTGGGTGAGCAAGAATCCTAAATCGGTTTATGGGGAATCCTCCACCCTCGAATCTGATCACCCATCTGCCTCCAGCAAGAACCCAGTTAGGCCTTGGCCAGGCCTGCTCCCTTGGTGCCTCAGCCGTCTGTGCTCACTGTGGTGCCTCCGGGCAGTCTTGTTGTGCTCTGTCTCACTCTCCCGTTGCAACTGTCTTCAATAAAGTTTTCCTTACCCGCATAATAACTGTCAGAATGATCCTTCCTTCCTCCTCATTCTTTCTTCCTTTTGCAGTGCTGGGAATGAATGCAGGGCTTTGCGCACACTGGGCAAGCACTCTGCCACTGAGCTGTACCACCAGCCTTAGGATCGTTTTTTTCTCCAACAAGGCTGCCTCACCCATAATCCATAGGTGCCCTGGGGATAAAGTATGGGGGAGTTTGCACCTTAGGATAGGGTCTAGGGTCTGCACCTTGTGTTGGGAGGGCCCCACTGCAGACAGGGAGGTGCAGAGAGAGCTGGACTGCAGAGAGCAGTGCCTGGATGTCCAGGCAAGTCAGTGACTTGAGAACAGGGAGGGTGAAGCCAGGGAGAGGGGCCAGACTGCTGGGGGGGCTGCTCCCCTGCTGACACGTTAATCTGCTGAGGCCAGGAGGAAGGCAGTAGTCACTCATTACCCAGGGCCAAGATCAAGGGGCAAATAGTGTCGGTCACTTATGTAACCTGGGGGCCTATATAGAGGCACCTGGTAGATCTCTCGCCAACCTGCCAGCCTGCCAACGCACCCTCTCAGGATGAAGGTGGTTGTGGTGAGTTCCCCACCTGGTTCAGGGGCTCCACCCTCTTCCAGCTGGCTCCTGCTAGCCCTCATCATTCAGGTCCAGATGCAGCAGGGGTCAGCAGCCCCTGGCCCCCAGGCTCCCTGATGAACTCCAGCTTCCTAAAAGCAGCTTCCATCCTGCAAGGATGCCCAGCGGAGCTGCTGCTCCTGCCCAGCTCCCCTCCACCTGGAAGCAGACATTAGCTACCCTCAGCAGATAGGACCCAGGGAGTCACCGGGGCCGGTGCAGGGGGTGCCCTCAGCTCCATCACTGGCCTCAGCAGGTCCAGTCCCATGGGGATGTCCTTGCTTCCTCGTGGGGCTGGCATGATGGTGAAACGGTTCAAATCCCCCCTCCACCAGGGCCCCGATCCTTCCCTCGTCTACCGACCTGACGTGGGCACAGAGGCCGCCAAAGACCAGGGCAGCTTCCGAAACTACACCGTGAGGACTCCTCCCTGTCTGTCCCCTCTAGCCCAGCCCCTACCCATGCCCCTCCCCACAGCTCGAGGGGTGTGCTTGGGGCAGCTCACGTCTTGCGGGGCCTGGCCTTGGGGAAGGAGGCTGTCCTCCTGGCCTGACGGCCGGCCTGACGCATAGCCTCAGCTGACCATCTGACTTGCAGTCGGGCCCTCTTCTGGACCGTGTCTTTGCTACCTACAAGCTCATGCATACCCACCAGACTGTGGACTTCGTCAGAAAGAAGGTGCTGGCACCCTGCCACCTGTGCAGACCCTTCGCCCTCAGCCTGGTGCCCAGAGTGGACAGAGAGGGCCTTGTAGATGGCCCTGTCCTGCATCCCCCTGAGCCTCTTCTGGTTCCTTGACTCTATGAGGGACGGACTTCTCCCTTTCACCCAGCACGCCCAGTTCGGGAGCTTCTCCTGCAATAAAATGACTGTCATGGAGGCTGTGGACATGCTGGACAGCCTGGTGGATGAGTCGGACCCAGATGTGGACTTCCCCAACTCCTTCCATGCCTTCCAGACAGCAGAGGGCATTCGAAAGGCCCACCCAGACAAGGGTACAACCTTCCAGCTGTGGTGGGGCGGGGTGTCCCTCCACCCTGGAAGGTAGGACCCATCCAGGGGCAGCAGGCCCTGGGGTTTGGGCACTCAGCCCAGAGCCTGGTCACACCCCCTGGGTTCCGGCAGCCTCCCCGTTCATCATGTCCTTTTCCCCCAGACTGGTTCCACCTTGTTGGGCTCCTGCATGACCTGGGAAAGGTCCTGGCTCTGTGGGGAGAGCCCCAGGTGAGGGCTGGGAGTTGGACGTGCGGGTGAGGGCCGTCTCAGCTCTCGGGTCAATTGTGTGCCCCCTGCCCACTGCTGGCCATGCCTTCCCAGTGGGCAGTCGTCGGAGACACCTTCCCTGTTGGCTGCCGTCCTCAGGCCTCTGTGGTGTTCTGTGACTCTACCTTCCAGGAGAACCCAGACCTCTGGGACCCTCGATACAGGTGACCCTACCCCGGGGATGGCCCACCCTTCCCAGGCCACCCTGTGCCCTCCTCATGTGCATCTCTCACTGCAGCTCAGAACTTGGCATGTACCAGCCCCACTGTGGGCTCGAGAACGTCCTCATGTCCTGGGGCCATGATGGTGAGTCCCGTTAGAGGCGGGCAGCGTGGGTGCCACAAGGTGGCTGGCTGTGCTCAGTGCTTGGCAGTGAGGCCCTGTACCCTCCTGCAGAGTACTTATACCAGATGATGAGGTTCAACAAGTTCTCCCTGCCTCCGGAGGTAGGCGGGGGAGGGACTGGCCCGGAATCCCGCCCCACACCATCCGGCTCCGCCCAGCTGGACTGGGGCTGAGCTCTCTGGTGTGGCCTCTGCAGGCCTTCTACATGATCAGGTTCCACTCTTTCTACCCGTGGCACACGGGCGGCGACTACAGGCAGCTGTGCAGCCAGCGAGACCTGGACATGCTGCCCTGGGTGCAGGAGTTTAAGTGAGGCCTCTCCTGGGGGAGGCGAAGGGGGTGGTGGCCTGAGGGCTGCTTCAGGAGGCTCACTGCCCCTCTCCTGCTGCAGCAAGTTTGACCTGTACACCAAGTGCCCCGACCTGCCGGACGTGGACCAGCTGCGGCCCTACTACCAGGAGCTCATCGACAAGTACTGCCCGGGGATCCTGAGCTGGTGACTGGCCTGCCAGCCCGGCCCCCTGCTGAACTGGCCTGAGGCCTGGCCACGGTCAGGCACCAGGAAGGCCCACACCAGCCTCACGGGGGACCCCACACACCCACCTTCAGTCACTACCCCTTCTGGCTCCTAGGCCTGGTCACAATAAAGGATTTGAAAGAGCCTGTGAGTCTGACCCTTCATGGAGGCCTGGGCCTGTTTTGGCAGCTGGGACGGGCCCCCAAAGGGACTCAGGCACCTGAACGTCCTGCTCGTCCTCCTGGCTCTGGTGTCCGGCTCAGCCCCTCGTTCTAGAAATAGTCTCCAGGTCCTCTGGGCGTGGCTCCCTTAGTGTAAGAGGGAAGCCTGATGGCCAAGAAAAGGCATGGGCAGGCAACGGCCACCCAGGGTGCAGGTGGGCTGCTGCGAGGCCACACCTGTGAGCCCAGGGGGTCCCCAGCCCCTCTGCCCACGGTGCAGCCCACCAGGGCTGGCGTCTCCATGGCCTCCTGGCACAGCCACCCCTCCCTGACACACTTTAGCCCTGCGACCTTGGTCCAAAGACTTCGCCAGTGTCGTTCGCGGTCCTCTGAAGACAGAGGTTGCTGGTCTTGGTGGTCTCAGGACTTTGGCATTTTCCTCTCTTCCTGCTGACTAGAGGGTGACTTTAGGGACTTCGTCAGATTCACTGGGGGCAAGAAGGCTCTCTTGTGGCTGTATTTCTTTCCCAGGAGGCACACAGCACTGCCTTGTGCTGGTGGGAAACTTCCTGGCTTCTCTGTTGGAACACTTCAGCTGGGAAGCGTCCTCCTGTGTGTGCCTTGTTTTTGGCCCAGTGGTACTGTTAGCCCAGGAGACAGGTAAACAGATAAATGCCGGGTCTTTCCCTGGATGTACCAGTGTGCAGAAGATCTATTTCCTCAGTGTCTCGTTTTTTTATGACACCTTTATTCTATTTATTTATTTTTATGTGGTGCTGGGGATCAAACCCAAGTCCTCACCTATGCTAGGCAAGCGCTCGGCCACTGAGCTATAACCCCAGCCCCTCCTCAGCGACTCTCACGGCACCTGGAAGGCATTAAAGCCCCGCCCAGATCATCCAGGACGATCTTCTTGTCTGAGATCCTTCACCTCTGCCCAGATACTTCTTCCAAGTCATGCCGCAGCTGGCAAGTGCCAGGGGCTTGATGGGGGATCTGCTGGTCCACTTTCAGAATGTAGCATTCAGCCTTAATTGGATCCCGTGGTAGGCCTCCCCTTTTGCCCACCCTGATTCTAAAATTAGACCATCGCCTAGATAGTAACCCTGAGCTCTTCCAATCAGCCAGGGGCCGAGCTGGCAGCCCTGCTGGCTGAACTGACAGAAGTGCGTGGGGGCGGTGTGCTGGCCACAATCAGGCACCATGAAAGCCCACCCAGCCTTGCTGGAGACCAACCCCACACAGCCACCTACAGTCACCACCGCTTCTGGCCTCTGTGTCAGGGCACAAGTCTTGAAGGAGCCTGTGAGTCTGGCCTTTCTCTGAGGTCTGGGCAGTAGGACTGCCAGGCCTTCTCGCCAGGTTCTGACAGCTCGCCCTCCTGCCAGAAGCACTGGCTTTGCCCACCCACTTTTGAGCCTGCAGCAGCACCTGGTTAGTACTAACAGCTCCAGGGCTGTTCTCAGCCTACCCCGGAGGGAGAGAGGCTGCCAGACCCAGCACCAGCCTGTCCTCAAGGGCCTCTGGCTTCTTGAGTGGGAAATCACATTTCAAATCCGTGTGTCGGAGTTGAGGCCTAATTAATTATCTTTTTTGTTTGTGTGGTGCTGGGGATGGAGTCCAGGACATTGTGCCTGCCAGGTCATGTACATGACCAACTCTTGAATGTCCGCCTCTATCTCTGACCTCTGCATTATCCTGGCTGTGGCCCACCCCTACCGAGCCCCTTGGTGCCCCCTTGCAGACTCTAATGTTAAACCTGTTGCCTTGGTAATAGCTCCAGAATCATGGTTTGGACGTGAGGTGTCCCTAGAAAGCTCAAGTGTGAGATGCAGGAATGTTCAGAGGTGACATGACCAGATTATGAGAGCCAAAACCTCATCGGTGGATTAATCCATGTGATGGGTTAATTAATTTGAATGGATTAATGGTTGGTAACTGTGGGCAGGTGGGGCAGCCAGAGAAAGCAGGTCACTGGGGTTGTGTCTTTGGGGGTCATATCACCCCAGGCTCCTGGCACCAAACTCTCTTTGCTTGCTGGCTGCCAGGAGCTGAGCTGCTCCCCTTGCCACACCTTCCTGCCATGATGTTCTGCCTCACCCTAGGCCCAGAGCTGTGAAGTCAGCTGACCGTGGACTGGACCTCTGAAACTACGAGCCAAAATAAACTTTTCTTCCTCTGATTAGTTCCTTTTTTTCTAAATAATTTTTAGTTGTAAATGCACACAATATCTTTATTTATTTATCTTTAGGTGGTGCTGAGGACCAAACCCAGTGCCTCACACGTGGGAGGCAAGCGCTCGGCCACTGAGCCACAGCTCAGCCCTCTCTGGGAGATTCTCGTCAGGTCTTTTAGCCACAGAATGAAAAGCTGGCTGACTTGTCCGCAGTGTGCTTGGGAGGGCAACAGGGCCCCAAGTTTCGGTCCATTTCAGGGGAACATCAGGTCTCCAGTCTCTGGGGCAACTCGGAGCCTACAGAGAGGGGCGAGGCTTGGCTCTACCCCACGGGCGCCAGTGTCCCTGCACCCTTGCTGCTGCGGGCTGCAGGCGGGCCCCTCCTCCAGCTCCTCCTGTGCAGACACTGGCTGCAGCCCCTGGTCTCTGCTCATTTCCTCGCAGGGTCTGTGTGGCCGGGGACACTTCACAGGACCCTGTGCTTCTTTCTTCACAGAACACTCTCTCATTGATGATGAATCTGCCTGTACACGAGGAACGATGGCTCTGATAGCTAGGTGTGCTGTTCTTTGAGGCCAGGCACTTGAGGCTGATAGAGATCAGTTTTGCCTTGGATGAAGCTGTAAGTTATTAATATTGTTAAATCTCCATCCTTGCTGAGTGCTGTGGTGCACCCATAGTCCCGGCATCTGGGAGGCTGAGGTGGGAGTATTGCTGGCGGTCAGGAGTTCAAGACCAGCCTGGCAATGTTGCAGGTCCCTGCCTCAAAAGAAGAAAAAGCAACCTCCCCCCTTGAGGCTTCTGTGCAACGCGACGGGAAGGGGCAAAAGCCCTTGCACTGAATCTCCATAGACTGTGGCCTTGTAGGGGTGCTGAGGTGTGACCGAGTGGCCAGTGGACAACTAGAAAGACCAATGACAGACGAACCACAGTGGTCCCGTCCAGGTGTTGGCAGATAGCTTCTTGAGAAAGAGCGAAGTGGTCTATCATGGCAAGGAAAACAGCCACAGCCTCTCTGGCCAATGATAAAGAGGAATTTTCAATCAAAATCAAGGTTTAGGAGGAGTATGTCCACCACCATTGACCTTGATAGCCTCTGAGTAGCTGAAGATTTCCCTGATGTAACTGGCAATGATATTGATGACTGATTTCTTTGACATATGCCATGAGACATGTCAGTGTTTGGAAGAGTTTATAACTCACTCAATCAACATTTGAAGTTGAAAATAGACCATGCTCCAAGATCATGCATGAGAGCTGAAGTGTAGCTCAGTGGTGAGCACTTGTCTGGCATGCTTGAGACCCTGGGTTCAATTCTCAGCACCAAGACAAAACAACAACAACAACAAAATCAAAACACTCTTCCTGTTTTCAACTACATATCTGTGTGAGGCCAAAACATACTGCTACCATTTGACCAAAAGCAGATATGAGAAACCAGACAATATGCAAAAGCACAAAAATAAGCCACTCTCTCAACTTTTTAAAAACTAGATTTTTGAGAATTTTGTTTGCAGTACTGGGGATTAAATCCAGGACCTCGTGCATACGAGGTAAACACCCTATCACTGAGCTACACCCCAGCTCCTTGAAACAGTTATTATTTTATTTAAAATTTTGTTATTATGGTATCATGTAATGAATTTATATCTGTTTAAATAAAATTAGGCAAATATTTTAAAATTCAGTTTGGTTTCTAATATGGTAAATATTGATAGATAACAATCCTCATAAGCAAAAGGTCTTTGGGTCCTGAATAACTTCTGTGAGTGTAAAAGCCCTGAGAGCAGATGACCAGGTATGGTGACGCCAGGTGACCTCCTTCTGCAGGATACTTGCTCCGTGGGCTCTACAGGGCAGAGACGGAGGACACAGTAGGTAAAACGGTACCCGTGTTCTCTTACCAAACTCAAAGCCACCAGTATGCCACTCAGGCCTCAGCACGTACCTCTCCTAAGGGACACAGCCAGTGGCACTGGGGACATTCTGTGGTGGTGGGCAGGGCCTCGTCCTCATCAGAACTTTCCTTTGGGTAGATGTGGACCTGCTTCCCCTATCCACGAGCTCACAAGCACCCTGCACACCACCACCTTGGCCCAACCTGCTCTTCGAGTGAGCCAACACACTGGTGGCCTGATGGCCGGCTGAAGACCCAGCCAGCGTGGGGACAAACCCTTGGGGTGGGGGGTGGGAAGTGCCTGCCCCCTGTGTTGAGCCTGGAATGGTGTCCAGGAACCAGGGGTGCCTGTGGAACTGCTGCTGCCTGCTCTGGTGACTCTGTGTGACTGCATCCTGGAATATGGTTCCCAAAGGAGCAACACTGCCTCAGAGAGACACAGTCACGTTTCCCGTGAGCTGGACATGCCCGCCACATGGCTCTTCTGAGGGCCTCTGCCATCGGGTGCACAGACAAACCCCTCTGACCACCAGGGGGACGGGGCTGCTGGTGCGAGACAGAGACCAGGAACAGGAGGCCAGACCCCTCCCAGATCAGCCCCACCCAGCAGCAGGTTGGTGGAAGAAGCAGTGCGCACGGAAGTCCCCGGGCTCAGACCCCTCAGAAGGTCCTGAGACCTCGGGCACAAGCACCACCTTCACGCCTCCCCGGCTGATTGGTCTTGGCGCTCTTTCCCAGTGACAGACTTCATGGAGTGGAGCTCAGGGGGTCAGGCGTCCCTGGGACCTGGGGTGGTGCTGCTGCGGGTGCAGGAGCAGTTCCCGAGCCTCTGCAGCCACGTGGAGTGCAGAGCAGCACCCCGAAGCACCCGACCAGACCTCCCAGGGTCAGCTCATGGGCCTAGGGACAGGGCTGCACCTCCCTCTGGCTTCCCCCTACCTCTTGGACACCAAGAGGGGGACCAAGAGGCAGTCTGAAAGGGGTGCTAGAACACCAGTAGTCGGGGTCCACTTTCGACTTGGCAGACTGGGCTCTGGGCGTGAAGCTGGTGGCAGCACTGACACCCTCCACACTGCACCCAAGGTTGGCCTTATTAGGCCAGCCAGGGTGAGGTTCTGACTGTGGTCAGCCTTTCTGAGTTTACCTGTGGCACAGAGACATTCCAGAGAACTGTACAGAGCAGTGAGCTCTTCGCATATTTGCCTATCTATGTTCTGAGTGCTTAGAAATATTGTTAGGTCAGAAGACTGAAGATTGAAAAAATAAACTAGGGGCTGGGTGTAGCTCACTGGTAGAGTGCTTGCTTTGCATGCGTGAGGCACTGGGTTCGATCCTAAGCATCACATAAAAAAATAAATAAGAAATAAACTAGGGGCTGGGGATGTGGCTCAAGCGGTAGTGCGCTCGCCTGGCATGCGTGCGGCCTGGGTTCGATCCTGAGCACCACATACAAACAAAGATGTTGTATCTGCCGAAAAACTAAGAAATAAAATATTAAAAAAAAAAAGAAATAAACTAGCTGGGTGCAGTGGCACATGCCTGTAATCCCAGTGGCTCAGGAGGCTGAGGCAGGAGGATGGTGAGTTCAAAGCCGGCCTCAGCAAAAGTGAGGCACTAAACAACTCTGTGAGACCCTGTATAAATAAAATACAAAATAGGGCTGGGGATATGGCTCAGTGGTCAAGTGCCCCTGAGTTCAATCCCTGGTACCCTCTCCCACCAAGACAATAACAACAAAAAAACTAAGTTAACATTTATAGAGCAGCTTAAATAACTTAGGCCCAGAACCTCATGTATGCTAGGCAAGTGCTCTACCACTGAGCTTCATCTCTAACCCAGGGAACTTAACCAGTGAGTCACACCCCCAGCACTTAAAATATATATATAAATATATGGGCTGTAGTTGGACACAATACCTTTATTTTACTTATTATTTTTATGTGGAGCTGAGGATGGAAACCAGGGCCTCAGTAGAGCTAGGCAAGTGCTCTGCTGCTAACACCCCAGCACCTCCAGCCCTTTTTCACATTCCGTTTAGAGACAGGGTCTCGCTGAGTTGCCTACGGCCTCACTAAGATGCTGAGGCTGGCTTTGACACAACACTTTTTAAATTCCATTTTATTTCTTTTGAGACAGGGTCTTGCTAAATCCTCAGGCTGGCCTTGAACTTGTGATTCTCCTGCCTCAAACTTCCAAGTAGCTGGGATTCACAGGCGTAGCCATTGTACCTGGCTGCCGCCCCATCCAGTGCTGGCAGCTGAACTAGGATCCTGGTGTGACTTTGCAGGGAAACCAAATAAAACATAGACACAATTTACCTTTAAGCTTCAGGATGGCTTCCCATGCTCTCGACATCAGGCTTCCCAAAAGGAAGAGCAAGAGGAAGTCATGAGAGGCTAGAGAGGGAGAGAGGGAGGGGGGGAGAGAGAGAGAGAGAGAGAGAGAGAGAGAGAGAGAGAGAGAGAGAGAGAGAGAGAAGGAGGGAGGGAGAGAGAGAGAGGGAGAGAGGGAGGGAGAGAGAGAGGGAAGGAGGGAGAGAGGGAGGGAGGAAGAGAGAGAGGGAGGGAGGAAGAGAGAGAGGGAGGGAGGGAGAGAGGGAGGGAGGAAGAGAGAGAGGGAGGGAGGGAGAGAGGGAGGGAGGAAGAGAGAGAGGGAGGGAGGGAGAGAGAGAGGGAGAGAAAGAGAGAGGGAGGGAGAGAGAGAGAGGGAGGGAGGGAGAGAGAGAGGGAGAGAAAGAGAGAGGGAGGGAGAGAGAGAGGGAGGGAGGGAGGGAGAGGGAGGGAGGGAGGGAGAGAGAGAGGGAGGGAGAGGGAGAGGGAGGGAGAGGGAGAGGGAGGGAGGGAGAGGGAGGGAGGGAGAGAGAGGGAGAGAGGGAGGGGGAGCAGGGGGAGAGAGAGAGAGAGAGGGAGGGGAGAGAGAGAGGGAGAGGGAGGGAGGGAGAGGGAGGGAGGGAGAGAGAGGGAGAGAGGGAGGGGGAGAGAGAGAGAGAGAGGGAGGGAGGGAGAGAGGGAGGGAGGAAGAGAGAGAGGGAGGGAGGGAGAGAGAGAGGGAGAGAAAGAGAGAGGGAGGGAGAGAGAGAGGGAGGGAGGGAGGGAGAGAGAGAGGGAGGGAGAGGGAGAGGGAGGGAGAGGGAGAGGGAGGGAGAGGGAGGGAGAGGGAGGGGTGTTGAGGTTCACAGCTGTGGAGAGCCATTCTCACACGTGACTGGGCGACTCCCGGTTTGGGTCTGAGGCGCTCTGGCTAATCTGTGTCGGAGCTTTCCCGGCC
The DNA here is from genome assembly GCF_052094955.1 of Ictidomys tridecemlineatus. Lineage (NCBI taxonomy): Eukaryota > Metazoa > Chordata > Mammalia > Rodentia > Sciuridae > Ictidomys > Ictidomys tridecemlineatus. Next base: position 436,483 of record NC_135482.1, on the reverse strand, counting down.
CTCTCCTGATGAGAGAGCCCATCCGTGTGGGGGTGTGACTGACCACTGACCCTAGGGGCCAATCACTGACCCTGACCTTGGAGTGCAGCCCCCCTCAACCTTCATTGGATGGAATTCTCCCCTGAATTTCTTGTTCTCCAATAAAAGGCTACTCCCTGGTGTGCTCACTCTCTCTCTCTCCTGCTAGCCCTGAGTAATCCTTGCTGCCCTACTGGGTGGTTCGAGGTAGGAACCAGAGAGGGGGGCCGTCTCGGACCTGGTCATAGAAAAAGGTAACTGAGTCTGTGTGTTTTATTTCGATCTCGCCAGCTAACTTTTATGCCAAGAACCTCTTTAATGAAACCAGTGCGCTGGTCGCATGGTGGACACAGCTGAATCTGGATGACACATGGCATCTTGCCAGAAGGGAGTGGTTGAGAGGTGACACCAGGGAGCCATTGAGATTGATGGTTTGTTAAGCTGTGTATTCAATTGTATATAAACCTCTGCTGTCCGCCTGGGGTGGGCCCACTACTTTGGAGTTCTTGCTGGAATTCCTGGGGAGTTTGCATTGGTGGGTGGAGTTCTGGTGGAGGGAGTTCCGGTTGGTGTGGAGTGCTGGAGAGGGGCCGCATGGGTGGTGTTCAGGAGTGTGCGTGGAGTGCTATTGGAGTTTAGGCAATAAAGTTTCCTGTTTGAACATACAAGTGCTTTGTGGCAGCTCGGTGATTTGTGCCCAGCCAGCCTGCAGCATTTGGTGGCCCATACGGGGGAACGTCTGAAGCTTGGGGGTAAGTGAAATTGCTTGCCCTGAGGGAAGGCAAGAGAATGGGTGACCATTTCAAAAAACAATGTGTTCTTGTTTTGATTTGTTTTGTTTTTGTTTCAAACTGCCTGTCCCTAGAACTTTCTCAGGCAAACTGGGAAAAATGGTTGGCTCAAGGTTTGAAGTTGTTCAGCCCTGAGGAAGAGATAGAGATAGACCATGAAAATACATTTCAAGAAAATAGGAAAATTGGGCTGGGGATGTGGCTCAAGCAGTAGCGCGCTCACCTGGCATGCGTGCGGCCCGGGTTCAATCCTCAGCACCACATACAAACAAAGATGTTGTGTCCGCCAAAAACTAAAAAATAAATATTAAAAAAAAAAAGAAATTAAGAAAATTGATAAAACAATTTTTTGTTCTGTTTTTGTTTCATTCTGTTTTGGTTTTGTTTTGTGTTATCTTGTTGAGTTGCGTTATCTTTATAGTAGATTAGAAATTAGTAAAAAACAAACCGAAAGAGTGTTAAGTAAATTGTTAGAGGTCCAGACTATGGTAGAAAACATGTTAGGTCAAGCAAAAGAGAAGGTATCTTGAGCTAGTCAGACAGAGGAAGAAAATTTAAAGGAAGAAGGGCCATTAGGAAGGAAAAAGTTACAACAAGAGGCTGCTACTAACACCTTTCTATCACCAGAGGCGTAAGTGTCCAACCAACAGCTCCACCTATACAGACAACATATGCTATGGGGCCCCCAACCCCCGTAGTTGATAGATGGGATCCTGAGACAGGACCTCAAAGATTTGCATGCCCTGTACTTGAGCAGACAGGAGGGCAGCGAATTCACCGTGCTTTACATTTCAAAACAGTGAAGCAGATAAAGGAGGCTTAACAACCTATGGTCCTCAAGCACTCTTCACTGTAAGCTTGGTCGAGTCCACTACCAACTTGGACATGACGCCAGCAGATTGGACTAGTATGTGCAAAGCTGTGCTAAATGGAGGACAATACCTGCTATGGAAGGTTGCCAATGAGGAATTTTGCAAGGAAATGGCTAGGCGAAATGCAGCAGTCGGTTATCCTCAGAGAAATCTAGATATGTTGTTAGGAAAAGGACCTTATGAGGATCAGCAGCAACAAATTAGATATGATCCTGCTATATACTCACAAATTGATACAGATGCAGTTAGGGCATGGAAGACTTTACAAGGACGGGGAGATTTACAAGGTCAATTATCTAATGAAATACAGGGAGCTAATGAACCTTATGCTGAATTTGTAGATAAGCTTATTCAAATAGCTACCAGAGTTTTTGGGGATACAGAACAAGCAATGCCATTAATAAAACAACTGGCTTATAAGCAAGCAAATTGTTGGTGCAGAGAGGCCATTAGACCATGGAAACATGAAGATTTAAACACATATGTTAAATTATGTAGAGACATTAATGAATAAGGGCAAGTCTTGGCAGCTGCAGTACAACAGGCTTTAGATGCCAGGCCAAAAACATGCTACAATTGTGGACAAACAGGACATTTTAAAAGGAATTGCCCCATAGGAGGAGGGTTTAACAAAACTAAGTATCAAAGGGGTAGAATACCGGGTATTTGCCCATGATGCCATAGAGGGAGACATTGGGCTAATGAATGCCGTTCTCAAACCACCATAGAGGGTACTCCCTTATGAAAAAACAGATAAGGACCAGGTGTTTACCCACGATATCGTGGAGAAAAGCATCGAGCTCCATTGCCAAAAAACGGACAGAGGGACCCAATGCTCTGGGGCCCAAGACCACAAATATACGGGGCAGTGGAGGAACCCAGCAACCCCACCAGGGTAGTGCCCAGGACATATTGTCCATCAGATCTCTCATCAAACAAACCAGAGGGAGTGCAGGGTTGGACATCTGTGCCTCCAGGAGAGCAGTATTAACTCCAGAGATGGGAGTTCAAATCATTCCCACAGGAGTAAAAGGACCTCTTCCCCAAGGAACAGTAGGCTTATTATTGGGACGCAGTTCTTCTACTCTAAAGGACTTAAGTCCTGGGGTAATTGATTCCGATTATGAAGATGAAATAAAAATTATAGCTAGTTCTCTAAGGGGTATATCAGTAATTTCACCAGGAGATAGAATAGCACAGTTACTAATAATACCCAGCCTGCATGAAAAAATTTCCAGTAGTACTATAGAAAGAGGTTCCAGGGGATTAGGCTCCACAGGTGTAGATTGGGCTATGCTGTCTTTAAATTTAGATTCTTGCCCAATGCTAAAACTAAATATTCAAGGACATGAGTTTAATGGACTACTGGACACAGGTGCTGACCTTAGCATCATCTCTCGTCAAGAATGGCTGAAACATTGGCCATTACAACAAGCCATTCAAACGCTTCAAGGCCTAGGAGTGGCAACAAATCCCCATAGAAGTGCAATGGTATTAGATTGGAAGGATCATGAAGGATGTGAAGGAACTATACAGCCATATGTATTAGATCATCTTCCTATAAATTTATGGGGACGAGGTATCCTAAATCAATTAGGTTTGACATTAACAAATAACATCAATTCAAATGTGCCCACTACTAGGGCTAGACAAGGTTTTAGGAAAGGAAAAAGATTAGGAGAAAAAGGAAATAGTGGCTCTAATACAAATATATCAAGAAATAGATAGACATGGATTGGGTTTTCAGGAGAGGTCACTGAGACAATAAAAATTACTTGGAAATCAGAAAGACCAGTATGGGTTCCTCAGTGGCCCCTGACTAAAGAAAAGATACAAGCAGCCCATGACCTGGTCAAACAACAATTAGTGGAAGGACATATACAATCTTCTGTATCTCCCCATAATACTCCCATTTTTATCATTAAAAATAAATGGTAAATGGAGATTATTGCAAGATTTAAGAGCCATTAATAATGAGATGGTTATTATGGGACATGCTCAATCAGGGATTCCCCAATTGTCTGCTTTGCCAAAAACCTGGTATGTTTTAGCTATAGATATTAAAGATTGTTTTTTTTTTTTCAATTTCAATTCATCCTGAGGATAGTCCACATTTTGCATTTATATCCCTGCGCTGAAACATAAAGGTCCCGATCAGAGATATAAATGGAAAGTACTCTCTCAAGGGATGGCTAACAGTCCAACTATGTGTCAAATTTAAGTTAACAAATCCATCCAGCCACTTAGAAATCAAAGTCCTGAACTACAAATATTTCACTATATGGATGATGTATTATTAGCACACAAAGATAAAAACACATTGCTAGAATGTTATGCCACATTTACAAATTTATTAAAAAATTATAATCTAGAGATAACAATAGATAAACTACAATTAAATTTTCCAATTAATTATTTAGGAGTTCTAATATCCTCAACCATGGTCCGTCCACCAAAAATTCAACTCAAATTACTTAACGACTTTCAAAATAAGTTATTAGGAGACATAAATTGGATAAGGCCTTATCTAGGCATACCAATAGGAGAGTTGGGACCTTTATTTGATATCCTAAAAGGTCCATCAGATCCAAATTCACCCCACATGTTAACGCCTGAAGCAAGAAAGGCATTAAAAATCATTGTAACATATATGGAAAATATGCATTTGGATAGAATTGATATAAGTTTGCCTTCATTATTTATTGTACTACCAACAAAAAATATTCCTACAGGAATATTTTGGCAAGAAGGTCCATTATTGTGGATACATTTATCTTATTCTCCTAACACTATTCTTACTAGGTATCCTGAGACTGTAGGACAATTGATACTCAAAGGAATAAAAGCAACAAAGGGAGTGTTTGGAATTTCTCCCAATAAAATTATTACTCCATGTACTATGGATAAAATTGGTGAGTTAGCTAATGAGTTAAATACTTGAGCAATAATCATTTGTAAATCTAATGTTTCATTTGATAATCATTTACCATCTAATCCTTTGCTGTCTTTTTGGTCTTCACATCCTGTAGTTTTTCCAAAAATGACAAGAAAAACACCTATCATGAATGCTCCAAATATATTCACTGATGGGTCAAATAATGGTATAGCAGCAGTAGTTACCCCTGATGAAACTTTTACATTTTTAGTACCTAAACAATCAGCTCAAAAGGTAGAGCTTAATGCAGTATTACAAGCTTTTGTGATGTTTAAAGATTCTGTATTTAATTTATTTTCCAATAGTCAGTATATAGTTAATGCTATAGTATCCCTTGAAGATGCTGGTAGGATTTTCCCTTCCTCTACTGTTTTCTCTTTGTTTTCCACTATACAAAGTCTAATCTGGGACAGAAAAGATCCATTCTTTATAGGACATATCAGGGCACATACAGGATTGCCTGGAGCCCTTAGTTTGGGCAATGATTTAACAGATAAAACTACACATGACATACATATTTTCTCTACACTAGAAGAAGCTACAAATTTTCATAAAAGGTCCCATGTCAATGCTAATACTTTACAAAAGTGTTTTAAAATAACTAAGGAACAAGCTAGACAAATAATAAAACAATGTCAAAATTGTGTGACCTTTTTACCACAAGTTAATCTTGGAGTCAATCCTAGATGACTGATACCTAACCATATTTGGCAGATGGACGTCACACACTTGCCAGAATTTGGACAATTAAAATATTTGCATGTTACAGTTGATACTTCTTCCGGATTTTTGATGGGCTCCCTTCATGCCAGAGAAAAAAACTAAAGATATTATGGCTCATTGCTTACAAAATTTTGCCACTGTGGGCGTTCCAAAACAGTTAAAAACAGATAATGGCCCTGGTTATACTTCTACCTCTTTTAAACAGTTTTGCTTATCATTTGGCATTACTCATATAATAGGAATCCCATACAATCCACAGGGACAAGGCATAGTTGAAAGAGCTCATCAAACTGTTAAAATGTACTTATTAAAGCAAAAAGAGGGAATTGGAAAGGGGTATATATTCCCCAAAGATAAACTTAAAATAACCCTTTTTACTCTAAACTTTTTAAATTTGGATTCATCAGGGCTTAATGCTGCAGAAAGGCATATGTATCCAAAAAATATACATAAGCCTAAGGTACTTTGGAAGGATATTCTAACAGGACAATGGAAAGGTCCTGACCCAGTGATTGTCTGGAGTCAGGGGTCTGTTTGTGTGTTTCCACAGGGAGAACAGCAGCCCATTTGGATTCCAGAGAGACTAACTAAAGCGATTTCTACAGACCAAAAAGAAGATGACTTCACTCAAATCCATAACAGCTGATATCCTTACATCTGCAACAGTTGTTCTCCCACACCTGGAGGCTAATGAGTAATGAACACCATTAAAGCCTATTTCAAATATAAACAACCTTGGGGCTTGCTTGTGGGAATACCTTCAGACCCATTATGCAAGTTACAGGAAAAAGGATGGGATATCCAAAGAAGAGTCAAACCCAGGTGGTAACCAGGATGCCTTTTTCAATATCTATTTTATTATTACCCTTTCCCACATCATAAAGTTCTATTTTATTTTTTGAGCTCATACAGACCTAGGTTAATGTTTTTCTGATCAGTTCTATTTTTTGACTGTGGAGTTTTTAAACATTGCAATGGAGATTTCACCTGTTTAAAGCTACAAGGCCTTTACTATTGTCTTATGTGTTGTATGTTATGTGTTCACACTTGTGTTTTGTGTTGTATGTCTGCATGTGCGTATGTCCATATATCATATATGAGGAGTGCTCATGAAAAAATGGATCCAAATATTTTTTTTTATTCACGTGATTTAAATGGTTTAATTTAAATTAGGTAAATAGCTTTTGAGGATTGTTTTTAAAGGAGGTTAACAGATCTGTTTGTTTACTTTCTCCTTTCCTTTTCATTATATTTAATATTTCTGTTTAGGATAATGTAAATTGTTTAGAAAATTTCTTTCTTTTAGTGCCTGTTGGAATGTTATATGAATTTTTGTTTTAGCCATCATTGCCAGAATTCCTATCTTCATCCCAGTGCCGGCGAAGACAAAGATAAAACCAAACTACAGCTTCTTCTATAGCTATCACAACAAACTGTATAAACTGATGCATCAAAGAATAATAACTCAACAAGTGATGCTCAATCAAGGAGTCGATTTACTTTGGGAGGAAATGGACATATTAATAGATTCCTCTACTTTGAACTGCTTGAAGAACTTGCCTGGACTTTGTATCACTTTTATGCATTGTGAACTATCTGTTGGTGCAGTGAATTGTGGTAGTGCTGGGGTATCTTTGCTGATGGTGTCATCGGTGGTACAATTTTTCCAAAAGGAACCGTCATTTGGCTTGGTGTCGTGGCATTTTGCATCCTCCTCCCTTCTGCTTGTGATGGTCTAAAATTTGGGGGCCAACAGAAGTGAGGCAAAGAACCTCACCCCCCCACTGGCACCAAGGCCAAATTTGGGGGCCAACAGAGGTGAGGCAAAGAACTTCACGCCCCCACTGGTGCAAAGGCCAAATGTGGGGGCCAACAGAGGTGAGGCAAAGAACCTCACCCCCCCCACTGGTGCAAAGGCCTATCCACAAGTATGGCTGTATGCTGGGCCTGTAGTCAGTGACGGGTAAAATCCAATTGCAATGGTACCAACCTAAGACAGGAGGCTGACGCCTTGAGGTCAGCTCATACGATGACGGGTAAGGACCATATGTAGTATTGGACAACCTGAGACAGGCACGGTCCCTAAGCCACATTGCTTGTTGTTTAATTAAACAGAAGGGGGGAGATGTTGAGGGCCACAGCTGAGTTGGGATGACCAGGCATTTTGCCAGAAGGGAGAGGTTGAGAGGTGCCCAGCAGCGAGCCATTGAGATTGATGGTTATGTTAAGCTGTGTATTCAATTGTATATAAACCCCTGCTGTCTGCCTCTGGTGCCCGCTATTTTGGAGGAGTTCCTGGGGATTCCTGGGTAGTTCGCGTTGGTGGGTGGAGTTCTGGTGGAGGGAGTTGTGGTTGGTGTGGAGTGCCGGAGAGGGGCCGCGTGGGTGGTGTTCGGGATAGTTCCCGAGGAGTGTGCGTGGAGTGCTTTAAGTTCAGGCAATAAAGTTTCCTGTTTGAACATACAAGTGCTTTGTGGCGGCTCGGTGATCTGTGCCCAGCCATTCTGCGGCAGAAGGGGAGAGAGAGAGAGGGAGGGAGAGGGAGAGGGAGAGAGAGAGGGGGAGGGAGAGAGGGAGAGAGAGAGGGAGGGAGGGAGAGAGAAAGAGAGGGGGGAACATGTTCGGAAGTGAGCTTTTATTGGGGGGACTCTTATTTTTAGAAAGTTCTATCTAAAAAAGGGCAGAAGGGGCAGGACTCTAAGGGACAGGTGAGTGTAACTCAACCCTAGAGGAACACCCTACAAAGAAGACCTCCTTGCTAGCTGAGCTAGACCCCCCCCCAAGCCACAGCGCATGCAGTGGAGTCAGAATCTGCGGCATCAGGACCTGGCAATCAACTGATCTTCAACCAGGGTGCCAAGACTGTTGGATGGGGAAAGAAGCATGTTCTCAACAAATGGGAAGACTGAATATTCATATGTACAGGAATGAAGCTGAGCTCTACCTCACACCATACACAAAAACCAACTCAAAATGTGCCCATGACCAAACTTAGGAGGAAATTTATGGGGAAAGCCTCACAACATCTGATTTGGCGATGACTCCTTGGAGATGGCACCAAAGCACAGGCGACACAGGAGAAAGACTTCTGCATACCAAAGAGAAAGTGACCTATAAAATGGGAGAAGATATCTGCAGACCGTATGTCTGGTAAAGAATATCCAGAATAGGCAAAGAACTGCTACCACTCCATTACAGAAAAAGCAAATGACCCAATTAAAAAACTGGCAAAGGGCTGGGTGTGGTGATCACATTTGTAATCCCAGAAATTTGGGAGGTCAAGGAAGGAGGATCAAAAGTTTGAGGCCAGGGCTGGGGATGTGGCTCAAGTGGTCACATACTCACCTGACATGCGCAGGGCGCTGGGTTCGATCCTCAGCACCACATAAAAATAAAGATGTTGTATCCACCGAAAACTAAAAAAAATAAATATTAAAAAAAATTCTCTCTCTCTTAAAAAAAAAAGTTTGAGGCCAGATTCACAACTTAGTGAAACCTTATCTCAAAATAGAAAGGGTTAGGGATGTAGCTTGGTGGTAAAATCCCCTGGGTTCAATCCCCAGTACTAATACCAAGGGAAAAGAGAAAAAAAAAAAAGGTTAAAAATTGTGTATTTTGGGGGGTTGTGGCTCAGCGGTAGATGGCTCGCCTAGCACAGGCGAGGCCCTGGGTTCAATCCTCAGCACCACATAAAAGTAAATAAATGAGGGTATTGTATCCAACTACAACTAAAAAATAAATATTTAAAAAATTGTGTATTTTTACTACAAATATAAATTAAAAATAAATTGACAAAATTATATTTTATAAAGCAGTTAATTGTGGCATTTAGCATTCATGAATGGAAAAAAAGTGTTGAGTTTCTGTAAAGATATCACAAATAAAACAGAACAGCAAAAATGAAAACAGATGTGCATCCAAAACTAGTGTACATGAAGGTTTACACAGCATCATCCACATCAGTGAAGGTGGAACAGCTTCATGGCCACTGATGGGGGACTGGCCCATCCATATAATGAAATGTCCACCGTCAGAGAAGGAAGCCCTGACATGTGGCCCCCAGAGTGGGTGCAGCTCTGAGGCATCAGCCAAGCAAAAGAAGCAGACACAAAAGGCACCATGGTGTGGTTCATTTGTCTCTGGTTGCTGGGAATTGAGATGAGGCATGCTAGGCAAGTGCTCTACCCCTGACCCGAACTTACACCTCCATTCTGTAAATGATTTAATTTATAGGGAGTGTCCAGAGTAGGTGAATCCATAGAGAGTTTGGGAGGGAAGGGGTTGGAGGGTGACTGACAAGGTGTACAGGGTTTCTTCTTCAGGTGATGAGAAGGTTCTGGATCATGATGGATGAATATACCAAAAGCCACTGAACCCTGCATTTTAAATAGGTAGAGTAGCCGGGTGCAGGGGCACAAGCCCACGATCCCAGTGCCTTGGGAGGCTGAGGCAGGAGGATCGTAAGTTCAAAGCCAGAACAGCGAGGCGCTAAGCAACTCAGTGAAACCCTGTCTCTAAATAAAATACAAAATAGGGCTGGGGATGTGGGCCCTTTGAGTCTAAATCCTGGTACAAAAAAACCCAAAGTGGACTGTACAGTGCAAGAATGATAAAGAAAGCTGTTACCGAAAGCCCAGGAGAGTAATAAACTGAGCTTAAAAGCCTGAGAAAAAGAGGGCTTGGCGGCTGGGATTGTGGCTCAGCGGTAGAACACTTGCCTAGCACGTGTGAAGCACTGGGTTCGATCCTCAGCACCACATAAAAGCAAGTATAGATATTTTGGCCAGGCACCGTGGCGCACTCCTGTAATCCCAGCCTCTAAGGCTGAGACAGGAGCAGGGCAAGTTCAAAGCCAGCCTCAGCAATGGCAAAGCACTAAGTAACTCAGTGAGACACCGTCTCTAATAAAATATAAAAATTGGGCTGGGGATGTGGGTCAGAGGTTGAATGCCTAAGTTTAATCCCTGGTACAAAAAAAAAAAAAAGATATAGTGTCCATCTACAACTAACATAATCAAAAAAAAAAAAAAGAGGGCTGGAGCTGTAGCTTCATGGTGGAACCCTTGCCTGGCATGTCCAAGGCCCTAGGTTCGATCCCTAACACTATGAAAAACATCTTTGTGAGGGGTAAAAAAAGGGGGGGGCTGGGGTTGTGGCTCAGTTGTAGAGTGCTCGTCTAGCACGCACGAGGCACTGGGTTTGATCCTCAGCACCACATAAATGTAAAATAAAGATATTGTGTCCACCTAAAACTAAAAAAAAAAAAAAATGTCTAAAAAAATTAAGAAAAAGAGCAGGCTTTAGAGTTTTAAGTCACCGTCTTAAGCCAGACCTAGCTTTCACCTTATCTGTTCTGTGTCCAGGGGCCCCTTGAAGGTGTTGGAAAGCCCATGGAGCAGGTTCTGCCAGAGCACAGAGCTGCCTCTGGTTTGGTAGGGGTGTGGGGTGTGTGTGGGGGTGTCAGGGACATAGGAGCTGGCCATGGGTCTGCGGAGAAGAGCACAAAATGGATGTGGACTGAGAACAGTCAGGGGCAGGGGAAGCCATGCTGCAAGTTCCCAGGAAGGGCTAGATGTCTTGTGACTGAAAGGTGACCCCCAGCAGAAACCTGGACAGTGCCGATTCCCACCTCCCTGCTGTCCTCCTCCAGGAGGGACTGGGTACACCTTTGCTCCTTACCCCAAACCCTCGGCTTCTGCCCACCTCACCACCTCCCTCTGCCTACTCGAACCCTTCTGTCCTTTCTCAAGACCAGAAAGCAGAGCAGGAGGGAGGAAGGACTTGGTTCAGGCTCTACAATCCAGAACAGCTCCACAGTCCCAGGCACAGTGGCTGGGCTTTGTCCCACAGGTCACAGAGGCTGTGAGATCCCTGTAGTCAGGCCCCTGGGTCTATTTTATGAAGGAGAACATTGAGGAGAATTGGGGAGGACATCCACTAAGCCAGGTTAATGGTAGACACGGGGGTCTTGCCCACTGTCCTCAGGGATCCCCAGCAGGAAGGACACTGGGCACACAGCAAGCATGAAGGACACCTTTATTGGTGGGAGCATTGAAGGATGGCAGCTGCTCTCCTTGCTCTCCTCCTTAATGAGTGCACCTTATCCCTCCACATGGGCACTGGGGTCAGGGGCTCCAGACTCAGACCCTCTGGCCCCGGGAAGGAGCAGGGCCTCCATGCACTGACTTCAGTGTCCCAGGAAGGATCCAGCACTGGGCTACATGTCCACCTCCCAAGCCGACAGCCCAGGCAACGGGGTGGGGGAGTGACTGGGGAGGAAGGTGGTAGCCTTGGAGGACCTGTGGCTCTCAAGGTAGCAACCTCAGTGGGCAGCACCCCAGCCTGTGTCTGCCCTGGGAGGATCAGCTAAGGCACGGTGGCTGGGCCGTGTCCCGCAGGTCAGAACTCCGCAGGGACCCAACCCTCTGAGGATATGTGGATGAGAGAACACGAAGCTACTTTTTCTGCCGGGCAGGCCGGGAACTGCTGCTGAAGTTGTTGGTGGCTCGGCTGGCCTGTTCAGAGGCAGCTCCAGAGTTCTTCTTGAGGGCTGGCTTGGGCTTCTCCCCTCTGTCTGGGGGAGAGGATCTGAGTGACCGGGATACTAGCAGGGCCTGCATGACTCTGACAGCCCCCACGGCCCCTAGGAGCCCCCAGAGCAGGGTGGGAGGCTCTATGGGAGACAGCTGGGTCCGCACCCACTGGAGGGCCTGAACCAGGGCGCTGCTGGGGTTGCGGGCCCGGGGTGGGCTCTTGTCCTGTGGGAAAAGAATTGAGGAAGACCTCGAGAATTGAGGTTACCTCTGCCACCTCCCTCAGCCTGGTGGACACCCTCCTACCTGAAGCCCAAACTGCCTGAGCAGTGTCTCCAGCGCTGGATCCCCCAGGGACACAGGTGGGAAGAACTCCTCCACCCACTGCCGACGCCACCACCTGCTGCAACAGGAGCATCTTCAGCACACGGCCGGAGCCCAGGTCCGGCTCCCGCCCTGGACCACAGCCTCACCTCTGCTCTCCAGGCTGTGAGAACCAGTACTTGTACCGCTGGGCTCGGATGTAGGTGGGTGGCTGCTTGTGAAAGGGGTACCTGGTGATGTTGTTCTGGATCAGGTGGATCACTGTGGTGGGAGAAGGCGCTCAGCACAAGGGCCAGCACCCCCTCCAGTGGCTCCCCTAGCCTGCCCCCTCACCTGGCTCCTTGCCCTGCAGCAGGCGGAGAACCAGGCTGGTGAACCAGGGGCTGTGTGTGTGTGGGCCCAGGGCTGCGAACCACATTTGCCAATCCAGGCGTGGCTGGTGGGGCACCACAACAGGGGGCGGCCGGCTCACATTCCCAGGCTTGTACATGAACTCGATCTCCTGCCAGGTGAGCCCATGGTCAGCTGAGCCAGTGAGACTGGGCCCCTAATTCCCCCAACCTGTGGGAAGCTCACCGTCCAGTGGTGTCCATTGTAACTGCCCTCCAGCACCACCTCAGGGCGCCCACCCAGGCCAGTCATCCGGCGGAAAAGGCCATATGAGTTGGCGAGCTGCAGGTGTCCCACAGCACCAGAGAGGCGGTGAGCTCCAGTCCAGAGGCGCCCATGGGTCTCAGGTTCCACGTAGGAGTAGGGCACCTGCAGAAAGGTGGGCAAAATGCTCAGGGCTACCCCCAGACCCCTCCAACCCCACTCCCCCATAATGCTACTCACCAGGCTGATCAAGAACAAGGCCACTGTGGCAGCACCCAAGATGGAAAGCTGGATAGCAGCACGGAGCTTTGGCAGCCACCCTCGCACCTGGGTCCACCTGAGGACAGGGAGCCCAAGTGTATTCAGGCCCGTCCAGGAAGCTCCCCAACTCCCCTACACTCAAGAACCTACCTCCAGAGGGCAGTCAGCAGCTCCCAGGTCAGGGAGGCCACCCCCAGCCACACAGTGGGCAGGGTCACTGTCTTCAGCCACTGGGAGAACTGGTGGAAGGTGAAAGCTACCAAAGAAGGGGAGTGTGAGGAAGGCTGGCCCACGCCCTGCCCCTGGCCCCCCATCCAGCACTCACTGGTTCTGGAGCGGATGGCGTGCTCCTGCCAGTCAACCTCTAGGCCAAAGTAGTGCACAGTGCCATAGGCCAGCAGTCCATAGACGGCCAGTTCCAGCAGCAAGGATAGTGTGGTAAGCAGGGCCTTGGGCCAGGCTGTGGGCAGGACAGTTACAGGTTGGCTGAGTGTCTCTAGGAGGGGATTAGGGTGGAGCTAAAGCAGGGGCACTGCATGGGATGCTGGAGGGAAAGACACACTCTGGGAGGACAGTGTGGGTGAGGATGGTGGGCTTCTGAACAGGCTGACACTCACAGGTGGGTGTCTTCTTATAGCGGCCAAGACCAGGCTCAGCATTCAGGTGCTGGTCATCCAGGAGGGCAGTGGTGAGCACCAGGGTCAGCAGGTTAAAGAAGTTGTAGTTGCCAGTGATGATGATGAGGACTTGTAACAGCACCTAAGAAGGGTCTGCACTCACAGCGGCCCCCTACCCGAAATCTCCAGACCAGCTGCCAGGCTGCCTGTCTCCCAGCACTGCCCTATCCCAAGAGGGACCCCTGATCAGTACTAAAGAAAGCCATGCTTTGTCTCTTACCCACCTGAGTGTAGAAGGCGGCCAAGCGCAGGCGGCGAATGGGAGCAAAGAACAGAGGGGGCACGGCGATCTCAATGAGGAACGTGGCTACCACGCTGAGCTTGTGCAGCCAGACGGGCAGGTGGTGGGCAAGCCAGGCAGCAGGTGTGGGCAGGCACTGTGTCTCATAGTGGTAGGTGAGGGCTACAGGGGACAAGTAGGTGGTCAGGGCTAGAAAGAACCCCAGACCACCCCAGGTTCAGGCCGGGACCCTCACCAGTAAGTCCCCACCACGTGGGGCAGCGGCTGGTCAGCTTGACCACACCCGAGGCAAACATGAGGCGAAACAGCAGCCAGCGCACGAGCCAGAAGGGAAGGCTTTCATGGGGCAAGGCCCCTGTCAGCCCACCCTGGGCCTGCTTACGGTTGGGGAACTGCCTCAGCGGGGCCACCAGCACAGCCAGGAAGCCTGTTTCCAGCAGCAGGGAGTCCCTACAGGGAGAGGAAATGGCACCAAGGGTCCCTCCCCTCAAGGGTCTTGGGGAAAGGCAATCAATTCCTACCCAGCCTCCAGCAGCCCTGCCCCAGAGTCACTCACCACTGGAAATAGAAGAACACCTGGCCCACCTGCAGGGAGAGGGCTGTCAGGGGGCAGATGTGTGTGTCCTCAAGGAGGTAGAGGGGGGGGGTGGGAAGGGGATGAAGAGATCAGGGTCCTACTTGCCTGGCAGGCTGACAGGTAAGCAGCCCAGAGCAGCAGATAGATGAGGGGGTGGCGCAGTGGACGCAGAAGCAGGGCACCCAGGGCCAGCACTGTGCCTAACAGGCTCAGCAGTTCTAGGCCCTGGGCTGTGTCCAGCCCCAGCCTTGGAGCCTCCCACAGCAGTGTTGGTGTCTCCCACAGTTGCTGCCAGTGTCCCTTGCCCTGTGGCCGAAGCATCCTCCGAGCAGGCAGAATGCCCTCAGGGCCATAGAGGCCTGTGGGAGGGCAGTTTCAGGGCTACTCAGGGGCTACTCACAGCGGCTCCTGCCAAATTTACCTGAGCCAGGGTCTGCAGGTATCCCCCATCCCACTGTAGGGTCTGCAGATACCCCCCAGGGTCTACAGATTTCCCCCTCCCTGTAGAAATGGCCTACAATCCCTCAAGACACCCCCCCCCCAGGACAGAACCTGTTGATACCCACCCTGGGTCCAGGAGGACTGCCCGACTCCCAGGGTCAGCATCTTCTGCCCCACCAGGTCTGGGAGGAAATCTGTTTCCCACCCTCCCTGGGGTTCTACCCCCACCCAGGTGAGAACTCGAACTCTGCGGGAAACGAGCCATCGCACATCTTCCTACCGCCACGTCCCCGCGGCTCGCGGGACACGAACCGCGGTCACGCACCGCGACATCAAGGCCTGGACTCACTCTCGCCCCAGACCGCACGAATGCGGAGTGGCGGGGTATGTGACCACACGGGGACCCGCGCACAGGGTGGGGGGTGTTGTCCTATCCACGGCGCCCTCACCCGGGATCTGCGTGTAGAGGGAAGCGAAGGCGAACATAAAGACGCCGGCCACACCCTGGAGGAAGAGCTGCCGCGGGAGCCGGGAGCCCGCCATGTCCGCTACGCGACCGGCTGGAGAGCTGCCCGCGGTTCCTACGACCCCGCCCCAGGCCCCGCCCCACCCATGACCCCGCCCCAAGACCCCGCCCCAAGACCCCGCCCCAGGCCCAACCCCATTCTTGTAGCCCCGCCCCGCGGCCCCGCCCCGCCCCACTAGTCAGCTTCGGCTTCGTGTCCGGCTCCCGGCAGCTGCAAGCCCCGCCCCGAATGGTTCCCAGAGCGCCCCGCCCCTTTTCCAGGGCCCTTAGACTTGGGGTTGGTTCAGAAGTCAGGGACCTGTGCACGTCATAGGTACGCGCGAGGCACTGAGCTTACGTACTTCCTGGGCGGGAACAGCAAAATGGCGCCAGAACCAGTGGCGGGCTGAGGCCGAGAGCGCTGCCTGAAGCCAGCCCTGCGCTCCCCGGCCGCCCGGCCCCTCCCGGACATGGAGGACGTGGAGGCGCGCTTCGCCCACCTCTTGCAGCCCATCCGCGACCTCACCAAGAACTGGGAGGTGGACGTGGCGGCCCAGCTGGGCGAGTATCTAGAGGAGGTGAGGCGGCGAGGTGGGCGCGGGCGCGGCGCGCGGGGCCTGCGGCGGCCCGGCTGCCTCTAAGGCTGCGGCCGTCCGGCTCTGCCGCTCGTCCTCGGCCCCCTTCTTTGCCCCAGCTCCAGCTCTTCTTGACACCATCCCCTACGGGGGAAGCCTGGAGCTGACGTTGCCGTGAGATGGGCTGGTGACCAGCATTTGTCTCCACCGCAGCGTACCGACTAGGAAGCACCGTCGTCTTCGTTCAGCTACCGTGTGCATGTGTGTGTTGAGGGATCTGGATCGCTATGTAGGAGGGCTTCCCCCCTTTTTTTTGAGGTACTGGGGATCGAACCGAGGGCCTCACACATGCTAGGCAAGCACCTCTGCCACTGAGCTACGTGCTGTGAGAGGGATTTCTTGTTTTGGACGTTCAAACCTGTTGCAAGCTAGCATGCTGTTCGATATTTGACAACTGTGTCTAAACCTCTCTTAAGAGCTGTCGTCTAGTGTTGCACTTTTCTTTTACTCCGCGTCCACTACAGTGCTACTTACAAATTTCTTGTCTTCATCAGTAGTGACCTCCATCCTACTAATCTAAAGGATATTAGATGTGTCAGTTTATTCAGCTCGCCAGCATTTGTTGGGTTGACCACTCCTTCCTTCTTGAAATAGTGGTGCCATGATTTTCTTCCTATTTCTCTGCCTATTTTTTTGTCTTCTATCCTAAGTTTTGAGCTCCTCAGGGTGGAGCCCTCTTTCCCTTAAACAGTCTCTCTACTGTTATCTGTGATGTTTTTTTTTTCCGTATAGGTGACTTATGAGGACATCTCCCAGATTTATGGCTTGGTCCCAGATCTTTTATTTATTTATTTTTTTGGTGATGGGGGATTGAACCCAGGGTTGCTTAACCACTGAGCCACATCCCCAGCCCTTTTTGTGTGTTTTATTTTGAGACAGGGTCTCACTAAGTCCTTAGGGCCATGCTAAGTTGCTAAGGCTGGCCTTGAACTTGCAATTGTCTTGCCTCAGCCTACCCAGTTGCTGGGATTACAGGTGTAGGCCACCATTCCTGGCCAACACACACACACACAATCAATCTCTCTCTCTCTCTCTCTCTCTTTGTATCTAGCTGCTCTCTTGACACCCACTAGGATGTGAGCATCTCAGTTTTAACTTATTTAAAGTGGAGTGCTTCATTTTTTCATTATCTCCATGTTTGGCCCCATCCAGTCCATGCTCCACCCAGAAGCAGGTGTGACTCAAAAATTAAAATCATGCCAAAGCACTGCTCAGCCTAAAACCCTTCAGTGGCTTTCCATTGCACTTAGAGTAAATCCAGATTTCCTCTTCTGAGTCTGGCTGTGCTCACTGTTCTAGCCTCATCTCAAGCTGTTCTCTGCCTTGTTCAGTTGAACCAAGTCAGCCTGTTTCTCCATGCTCATTCTTGGCTGGGGTCCGTATACTTTGTTTGCACTGGAGAATATTCTTTTATGATAAAGTCCTTTTCATCTTTTATATTTTAGCTTAAATATCAGCTGGTCTCTGTATACGTGACTAAAATAGTTCCAACTCTTGTCATAGTACTTGTGTACTTTGGAATGTTTATCACATTTCCTACTTATCTACTTGTTTTGGCCTCTCTCAGCCTAGTGTTAAATTCTGCAAGGGCAGGGATTATATATATACTCTCTTCTGCTTAATAGAGTGCTTGGCATATAGTAGGTGTGGAATAAATGTTTACTAAGTGAACCTGTGATCTGATGATTGATCATCTCTGCTTCAATGCAGTCTGCTAAGAAAATTCAGAGAACTGTGCCTGGTGGATTTAGGTTTCCACATCAAGCAGGGTCCTTGGGGATACTTGATAAGAATATTTCCTGGCTTGTTCACCTTTCCTCCTGCTTCATGACTGCTCTGCCAGACCCTCTCTGTCCTGGAGGGCCTGATTTCCTGACCTCTGGTTTCCTCGGAGTGCTGCTTTTGTTTTCCATACAATTATCAGATTTTTTTTCCTAACACGTTATGATGTTATATTCTCTTATCTACTTATGTATTTATTGTTGCTGAGTGCCCATTGTGTGACAAGAACCAAAACTCTGCAAAAATAATGGTGAGCAAAGCAAACAATCTGTGCTTTGGTAGGCCTTGTACTTTGACAGATGGCTGGGACCTAAGGCAGTAGCAACACAGAGTCATAAATATCAGACACTTGGTGCATACTTGGGTCAAGCACTGTTGTTGTTTCACACAGATAAATTCACATAATCCTTACAAAAACTACTCATGCAGGCACTAGAGAGAGAAGTTGTGTGCCCAAAGTCACAGGTGATAGTGGACAGAGCACATTCACTTCCCACTGCAACCTAGGTAGTCTGCAAAGTGATGCCAGGTTTGAAAGAAGGGTTTAGGGTTATGGAAAGGGTGTGATGGAGACCTAACTGTGTTTGGGTTAAAGGAGTTGCTTCCTCATGGTGAGCTGAAGAATGTTCCATGCAGAAGGACACAGTGTTTGAAAGTTGAGGTGGGAAGATGGTTGGCTCAGTGGAGGTCCTGAAAGTGGGCCCATGTGCTGTTGTGGGCCAGCAGGGAAGAACCAGGGCCTGGAGAGGGAAATGGCAAGCATGAGCCTGCCTTAGGGGCTCTGGTTAGGATTGGGGGCTTTTTTGTAAGAGTAGCACAAAGCCATTAGGGTTGTGTGGTGGAGTGATGAGAGTAAATGCAGGGATGTGAGAGGTGGGAGGAGTCCTGTCAGTGCAGAGGTTGAAGCTGGGCCTGGGCAACAGCTGATTGGAGGGCAGCCTGGATTTGGCAGGGACGTGGGCAGGGGAAGAAAGCTGCTGAGACTCTGAGTTTCTGGGTGGTGAGTTGGGTGTAGCCTAGAATTCAATGTGGGCATGTTTATTGTGAATCTGGTTAAAACATCTGAATGATTGAAGAAAGCAATTGGATATAAGGGTTTAGGTGAGAAATCCAACCTGGAGTCACGAGAAGATTGTTGGAGTGTGATATCCCTGTAGCAAGTGAGCTGGCTGGGCTGGGGGGTCTTCAAAGGGAAGGGCCCTAGCTTGGGCCCCCTGTACATCCTTTCTTCATGGCAGGGCACTCTGCAGCTCTCACACTTCTGTAGACTGGTGCTCCTGCACCCCACCCCCCAAATTTATTTTATCCTAGGAATTAGCTCCCCTTGGTGACGCCCTTGCAGATCATTCCCCTTCCTTGTGCAGCACAGTGCCCAGCATCTTAGCTCTCTTGCCAGCGCAGCCTACACTTTGGCCATGTTTGTGTGATGTGCATTTTTCTGAACAGTTGTATCCTATCTCTGCTGACTGCCTTTTCATGGGCAGGGGATTGCTCTTTCTGAAGTCCTATGCTTTCACCTGCCTGGTGAGTTTCTATCCGTTTTTTCAGGCTTAGCTCTGATATTACCACTTCTTTAGTTCATCAGATATTTACTTGGCACCAGCATTGGGCACTAAATGGAAGGCTGAAATTACCTGATGCTGTCCACAGTTCACTAAGGAAGAAGAGACTTGAAAGTAGTGCAAAAAGATAACACTGACAGGGCCAGCCATGGTGACTCCTACCTGCACTCCCATCTGCTCAGGAGCTGAGGCAGGAGGATTGCAAGTTCAAGGCCAGCCTGGGCAACTTAGTGATTGTCTCAAAATAAAAAATAAAATGGGCTCAGTGGTAGAATGCATCTGGGTTCAATCCCCAGTACCACACACCAACAAATCACTGATGATGGGTGGCAAGAGGCCCCTGCAGGGGAGTTTACACTGGGACATTTAGAGCCAGGCATTCCTGGCAGAAGAAAAGCAAAATCAGAAGGCAGGAATAGGAAGGGGCTTTGAGTGTTGGTGGGAGCAGCGTTGTAGAGGAGCCTGCTTCGTGGGGAAGATCCTGAGTTAAATGTGGAAATGAAATGTGGGGGACACTAAGGTGCAGCTCAGTGGTAGAGTCTGGCATGTGTGAGGCCCTGGTCCAATCTCTAATACCTCAAAAAAAATTCGTGGGGAAGATCCTGAGTTAAATGTGGAGATGAAATGTGGGGGGCACTGAGGTGCAGCTCAGTGGTAGAGTCTGGCATGTGTGAGGCCCTGGTCCAATCTCTAATACCTCAAAAAAAATTCGTGGGGAAGATCCTGAGTTAAATGTGGAGATGAAATGTGGGGGGCACTGAGGTGCAGCTCAGTGGTAGAGTCTGGCATGTGTGAGGCCCTGGTCCAATCTCTAATGAGGCCAAGTTCTTGGAGAAAGCTGGTCTAGAGATGGGCGGGGAACTGTTGACATATGGATGGTAGCCATGTGTCAGCATGAGTAGCCGTATGGTAGCATGGGGTGGACAAACAGGTGCATTGGCAGGTATACCATGGGAGGAGAGGGCTGAGGATGGAGCCCCTTGGACTGTGGTGTTTAGAGGGATGCAGGAGCCGAGGCTCAGGGGACTCAGGGAGTTGCAAAAGAAAGAGAATGCCTCACTGGACCTATTTGTCAAGGTCTCTGCTCAGAGGATGGAGACCCTAACATTTGTTTCTGTTGCGTTCACCCTGAGGTTCTTTTCCTTCCCTCAGGGTAAGGAGTCTTCCTGCTGAGGTCCATCTGAGTTGACCCTGATGCTCGTGGGCATGTTGTCTGAGGGAACTGCTGTGGTCAGGGCGGTCTCTGGGAGCCTCCCTCTCCCAAAACACCAGGTCTTAGAGGATGCAGGAAATAGGGAATCACAAGACATGTCTCTCCTCTCTGGGAACACCCAGAGACAGCTGACGGGATCAGAGCAGAGCTGGAGCTGTTGGGCTGTGGCCGGTGGTGGGTAGGGCTTCCCTGGGCAGAATGGGCACAGACTGGGCCCTGGCTTCCTTGGCACTGGTGTTGTTTCTTGCAGCTGGACCAGATCTGTATTTCTTTTGACGAAGGCAAAACCACAATGAACTTCATCGAGGCTGCACTGCTGATCCAGGGCTCAGCCTGTGTCTACAGTAAGAAGGTGGGCCCTGCGGGGTTCTTTGGTGGCAAGTGTCCTGTGGTCAGTTTTCTGGCTGGGGCAGGGAACAGTGCTCATCCTGTCTGTAACCTGCCCTGATAGCACCATAGGCCTTACCCCTGACTCATTCACATATTTTAATACCAAAGGATGATCTTGGGTTTAAAATGGTACATTGGACCTGAGGGTGTAGCTCAGGGTAGAGTGCTTGCTAAACATGCATGAAGCCCTGGGTTCAGTCTCTAGCAAAAAATAAACAAACTGTCACTGCCAGAAAGAGAGGGTTGTGTGCGCTGTGGGTTCTGTCATCCCTTGTGCACACTTGCAGCAGCACAGAGGTGGCGAGGGTACGCATGCACTCTGCTTCCCCTGCCTCTCACCTGAAAGTGCTTCATCATCAGCATTTCGAAAAACTCCAGCCCTCACCCTAGTGGTAAGAGCATTCTGTGGAGGAGACAGACAAGAAGCTAGGGGAATGATCTGTCAGGTGGCCCACTGTGGCTTGATTTCTGATGGGCTGTCAGGGGCCCACAGGCTTCTAGGATGGAGGAGCTGGCAGGAGCCTGTGGGCAAAAGAGTAGCAGGTGCCTGTGCGAGGGGCCTGATTTGTGGGGCCTGCCAACCAGGGCTGTGTGGGGCACCCCTCGGGATGTGGTTGTGCCACTCATTGAGGCCATGCTTGTTGCTTGATGGAAAACAGAGACAGGAGAGAAGCATGCAGCCTTGGCTGTTGGGGTGATGCTGGTAAGACGACTAGTTTGACTTGAGAATTATTTTTGGTGGCAAAATTGGCAGGACTCATGCTGGAGGCTTGGAGATGATGGCCAGGCCTTGGAGTGGGAGGGCCGTGGGTTGTTGTGGGTGGTGCCTCCTTAACTTGTCCTTACTGCTGGCCTCTGGCTGCCAGGTGGAGTACCTCTACTCGCTGGTCTACCAGGCTCTCGATTTCATCTCTGGCAAGAGGTGAGTGGTAGAGGTGGAGCCGGGAGGCAGTGGCCAGCACTTCCACACTGCGGGTGCAGCTCAAGGCCCTGCAGCCCCCAGGACACCCATGAGGTGCTCTTCTCTCCCAGGCGAGCCAAGCAGCTGTCCTCAGCGCAGGAAGATGGGGCCAATGGGACCACCAGCTTGGAGGCCCCCCAGGAGGCAGAGAATGAGGTGAGTGGGATTGGTGACCCCTGCCCTGTGGCGTCTGAGCTGCACTCTATGCACTCTTGCTGTCTCCACAGTTCCTATCGCTGGACGACTTCCCTGACTCCCGTGCTAATGTAGATCTGAAGAATGACCAGGTGCCCAGTGTGAGTGCCTTGCTCTCTGGGTGGGGGTTTATCTGGATGCTCTGTGTGGGTCCTTGCCTAAGAGCTCAAGGCATTCAGGGCCCACACCTGATGCTGGCCTTCATGCAGGAGCTACTTATTGTCCCTCTCTTGCCCATGGCCCTGGTGGCCCCTGATGAAATGGAGAAGAACAGCAGCCCTCTGTACAGGTATGGGCCTGAGCCCAGCTTGGGGAGGGGGAGAGGCCTACCCAAGAAGGGCCTCTTCAGTGGGTGTACTTTTGCCAACACAGCCACCAGGGTGAGGTCCTGGCCAGCCGGAAGGATTTCAGGATGAACACGTGCACCCCGCACCCCAGAGGGGCCTTCATGCTAGAGCCAATGGGCATGTGCCCCATAGAGCCTGTGGGCACGTGCACCATACCAAGAAACCAGAAGGGTAAGGGCTTGGGTGTGGGGTACTTGGTAGGAGGGAAGGAGTAGAGGGTCTTTCAGGGACTCCTGTTGGTTCCCCTGTGCCCACCAGTTCTGTTCTTGGGAGCTGCCTCCTCCCAGGCTCCTGCTCCACTGGGTGGCTTGGCTGAAGTTCATCCATTTCTCCCACCTTCACTGTGCCTCAGTGGCCAGCCAGTGAGGGACCAGCTAGTTTCAGTCCTGGGATATGACACCCACTCCTCTCCCCAGTCTGAGGTCTGGGGCCTGCTGGGCTCTGCCTGCTGCTGCCCCTGTAGAGGGGCTCATTGGGCATCAGGTAGGGACCTTATGAGGTGGAACATAGGGGGTGCTGACCTTTGTCTAACCCCTGCCTCCCAGATGCCAGGAGGACCGAGGAGCAGCCAATGGACGTCTCTGGGTGCCGGAATCCTGTCACTGTGCTTGACTTCTCCCAGCAGCCAGGTGAGAGTAGATCTCCTTGGTGGACTGGCAGGGCTGAGGAAGGGACCAAGGAGGCAGGGATGTGGACAGGACCCCAAATGGGCTGCTCTCAGCTTCCCCAGCTTGCCGTGCCTGTCCCTGGCTCAGCAGCTTGTGAGGGGTGAGGTGTAGGGGGAGCAGGCACAGCCTTGGAGAGCTCGAGAGCCCCCAGCCTCATGGAGCCTCAGCAACTGCCCTTGGACTGCCTTCCTGGCCTTCACTGGACAGACATAGGTGGCAGCACATAAAGAGGAAGGTTTGCCAAGAAGATGAACTGATGGGTGTGGTGGCCATGCCTGTAATCCCAGCTACTCAGGGGAGTGAGGCAGGAGGGTTTTAAGTTCAAAACCAGCCTGACCCTGGGTTTAATCTCCAGAACCACAAAAAAGAAAAGAGCCAAACAGACACTAGTGTGACAGAGTGTAAGGCCTGCCCGATCCTCCATGTGCAGGGAGTGACGCTGAGCAGAGGGAGTGTCCTGTTAGGTTTACCTGGGCTTCCACCAAGGGTAGCCCTGTCTGCTCTCTGGGCTCCAGGATCCCCTGGGGCTGACAGATTTCTTGCTGCCTGCCCAGGCACCGCTCCAGAAGGCCTAGCGCCCAGCAGTGGAGGTGAGGAGGAGGAGGAGGAGGTGGCGGAGGTGGCGGAAGCGGCGGCGGTGGTGGTTGACGCAGTAGAACTCCCAGAGGCCAGAGCCCCCAAGGCCACGGTGGAGCCTGAGGAGCCCAGGAGCCCCCACCAGGTAGGGCCCCTGGGGCAGTGACCCTCACACAGGGAGCACAGCACAATGTGGTGGTTCCCATATTGGTCTTTTGGTCTTTCCCTGCTGTCTGCTTTGCATACATCTGGCCAGTTGGGGGCTCTGCCTAGGAGCTTTCCTGTCTTAGACTCACCCTGCAGCCAGCCTTTTCATGGCAGCTTCTGTGTCCTTCTCCTTGAGTGGAGCAGCTGCTGCTCCTCGGGGTGGGCTGCTAGTCAGTGGCCTGGACCCCATGGAGCTCACAGTACCTTATGTCAGGCTGGCCAGAGGGAATGGTTCCAGAGGCCTCTGCTGCCTCCCTCAATTCCCGTGGCGTGAATCTGTCCCCTTCTAAAGAAGGATTTCTTTTCTTTTTATCTCTAAATTAAAACAACAACAACAAAAAACCCAAAAAACAGTGTGCTGTGTGGCTCCAGGAAAGCACTTGCTTAGCATCCCTGGGGCCCTGGGTTTAGTCCCCAGCATCACAAATCAGTCCAGCAGTCAAAAGCTCAAACCAGGGGCTGGGATTGTGGCTCAGTGGCAGAGCGCTTTCCTCGCACGGATGAGGCACTGGGTTCAATCTTCAGCACCACATAAAAATAACTGAATAAAATAAAGCTTCTGTCCATCTACAACTAAAAAAATAATAATAATAAGCTTAAACCAACCCGACATAGATGGGAGGGAATGTTAACATGGATGTTTGTCATATTCCATATTTAGTTTTATATTTTGAAAAAAGAAAAGTTCTTCTGTGATGGCTAGTTGGGATGTTCTGGAGTTTTTCTTAGGGTTGTTTTTAGTCCTTGAACAATGGGACCCGAAGAGGGTCCCTGCAGAGTTCTTGTCATGGACCCCAGGGCAGAGCTGCTGGGGCATCCAGCATCTTGTATGGACAGGTGCAGGTCAGGGCACCTGTGCTCCTTCTTTGCAGAGTGCTGTCCTGACCAGGAGGTACATGTTGCGGGAGCGAGCCCCGGACCCCATGTCCCGGCTAAAGGTGAGGGGCAGGGAGTGAGCTCAGGACTCCCTGTCACACCTCTGCTCCCGTGGCCCTTCAATTCCCTCCCTTCCTGGCTTTCCTCTTGAGGAATTGGCTTGCCTCCAGAAATTGACATCCCCCCTCCCGCAGGCTGGACCCCCTTCCCCTGCCTCAGGTGTCATACTGACCCTGGGTTGAGCGGGCAGCCTCTCCCTGGGCTGTCATGCACTTGGTGTTGGGCTTGGGAAGAAGGGTGTGCAGCCCTAACCGCCCCCAGCATCTACTTGTGCTCTGTGCTCAGGAGACCCCAGACCCTTGGCAGAGCCTAGACCCCTTTGACTCCTTGGACTCCAAGCCCTTTAAGAAAGGTAACTGGGTGGGGGACACCTCCACTCAGGCTCTTTTTCCCCAGCATGCTGGGGTCTGGGGTAGTAGGGTGGGGGTGGGCTTTGGACCCCAGTCCCATGTCTGCTCTTGAGACAGCCCCAGCCTGACCCCAGGCAGGCCGTACTCTGTGCCCCCTTGTGTGGAAGAGGCTCCAGGACAGAAGCGCAAGAGGAAAGCCACTGCCAAGCTACAGGACTTCCACCAGTGGTACCTGGCCACCTGTGAGTACATGGTGGGCTGGGTGGGACACCTTGCCCCTGGGTGCTGGGGCCAGGTCAGGGCTGCTGGAGAAAGGAGGACCAGCAATCTTTTCCTAATGCTGTTGGCAGTCCCTAGCTGATGGGGAGGTCCAGGCCTTGGCCTGGTTCTTGCTGACCAAGTTTCCTCACAGATGCTGACCACGCTGACAGCAGGAGGCCCCGGAGAAAAGGCCCAACTTTTGCAGGTGAGGCAAGGCCCCATGTGCAACCTTACTTTGCCTTCTACCTGACCAGGGTCACCCAAGACCCTGGGTGGTCTGGAATGAGCCTGGACAGGACAGGGGAGCCCCTCACAAAGCTTTTGTCTGCAGACATGGAGGTTCTGTACTGGAAGCATGTGAAGGAGCAGCTGGAGACCCTCCGGACATTGCAGAGGCGGGAGGCGAGTACTTGTGTGGCTGAGGGGGCCCTTGATGGAAGAGGACAGTGCCCTCACAGATGCTCTCTCTGAACAGATAACTGAGCGGTGGCTGCCTAGGGCTGAAGAGGGCCTGTGGCCTGCAGAGGATGACCGCCTGGAGGAGTCCTTGGAAGACCTGGGGGCAACAGGTGGGTGCTTGCTGGCTCTGGGGTGGGGCTCATCAGTAGAACCAGCTGACTTCCTGCCTGTGGTTGTCTCTCCTGTGTCCCAGCAGACGACTTTCTGGAACCTGAAGAGTATGTGGAGCCCGAGGAGGCAAAGCCTGGGGAGGCTGCTGACCTGGGTATGTCTGAGGGAATGGGAGCTGTTGGAGGGGAGGGCATGGCAGCACCACAGCTGCAGCAACTCACAGACGGCCCTTCTCAGAGGCAGAGGCCATGCCAGAGTCCCTGAGCTACGAGGAGCTGGTTCGAAGGAATGTGGTAGGCTTGGGTCAGAGGCAGGGAGTCGGGTGAGGAAGCCTCAGGTCCCTGCACACAAGATGGAAGTCCCTACGGTCCCCCCAGGAGCTCTTCATCGCCAACTCCCAGAAGTTTGTCCAGGAGACAGAGCTGAGCCAGCGCATCAGGGACTGGGAAGACACCATCCAACCCCTGCTCCTGGAGCAGGTGAGGCAGTTCTTGAGGACTGGAGCTTCCTGCCTGAGCTCTGCCCACGCTTTGTCCTTCTCTGTCACCAACACGCCCCTCCCCCATGCAGGAGCAGCACGTGCCCTTTGATATCCACACGTACGGGGACCAGGTGATCTCACGATTCCCCCAGCTCAACGAGTGGTGTCCCTTTGCAGAGCTGGTGGCAGGCCAACCTGCCTTTGAGGTGTGTCGCTCCATGCTGGCCTCCCTGCAGCTGGTGAGTGCCTCGGGTCTCATGGGTGGGGAAGATGGTCCCCAAACCTTGCTGATGGCTTGCCCCTGCAGGCCAATGACTACACAGTGGAGATCAGCCAACAGCCAGGGCTGGAAGCAGCTGTGGACACCATGTCTCTGAGACTGCTTACTCACCAGCGAGCCCACAAGCGCTTCCAGACCTACACAGCTCCCTCCATGGCCCAGCCCTAAGCAGAAGCTGTGATGGGAGGGTGGGCCAATTCTCCCTGTGTGCTGAGAGCTTGCTTCTGCCTCCTGGCTGGCCCAGCCTAATAAAAGTTGTGTTGCCATCTCACCTACCCTTAAAACAAAACCCACTGAAATTATCTAGTCTGTAGAGCTGCCTGGCTTCTGTACTCCTGGCTTCCTGTGGACTGCTGGCACAGATCACACACACACAACTTAGAAGTGTGGTTTAATGATGGGCCCAGGCTGCAGTGGTTCAGAGGACACTGCGGAAGGCAGCCATGTGCTGCTGCACACTGTCTGCAATCTGCTCAGCGGACCTGCCCCTACCATAGTAGTCTGTGAAGAGGCCATCGGGGTTTAGCAAGTAGATAGCAATGGAGTGGTCAACAATGTAGTCCTGGTCCTCATCCTTGGGGCCAGCACTGTAGTACACACGGTAGCTGCGGCTAGCCTGGGCCACCTGCTCAACAGAACCCGTTAGACCTAGCAGTCTTGGGTGGAAGTCTCGCACATATCGGGCCATAGCTGCCACATCATCCCGCTCAGGGTCCACAGTAATGAAGATGGGCTGCACAGGGGGCAGTCCAGGCTTGGCTTCCAGCTGTTGTACCACCTGTACCAGCTTCTCCAGCTCATCTGGGCAGATGTCTGGGCAGTGTGTGAAGCCAAAGTACATCAGTACCCACTGGCCCCGGAAGTCGGCCTTGCAGCGAGTCAGGCCTTGGTGGTCCAATAGGCTGAAGTCGCCCTGACCCACAGCAGCCTGGCGCAGGGCTTCTGTCCGCTGTTGCTGCCGCCGCTGTTCCTTCTCAGCCCTGGCAGCCAGCCAGGCCCCACCCAGCCCAGCCCCAAATAGGGCAGTGATGAGCAGCCTGGTTCGAAGCCTAGGGCCTTGAGGTGGGCCCTGCCACGAGAAGTGCCGCCGGGGCCTCATGTGCAGGGCTTCATTTCCAGGGGTCATAGGCAGTACTGGTGGCCTAAGCTGACAAAGCCAAAGCCAAGCCTTGGCCTTGGGCCCCCGAGCCAGCAACAGCATGGACCTGATCCTCCTGAAAGAAAGCAAAGATGTCAGGCCCCAGAAAGAGGGTACCAAAAGGTGCCTGGGGCCCCATCCCTGGAGACCTGCCTCCTACTCTGGCTTGCCAGCCTCCTGCACCTGCTCACTGAAGCTCCAAACTTGTCCACCTTTGAAACTTCAAGCTCCAGCTTAAGTGGCACCAAACATATGGCCAGTTTCACAACAGTCCCTCCTGTCCCTTCAGCCTAGTAGCCTGGATCTTGTTACCTCACCCTGCCCTGTACCTGCACCTGCAAAGCCCAGCCCAGCCCAGCATTCACTTCTGTGAGCCTCTTGTCCTGCTTAACAAGGGCACTGCAAGCAAATATATCTGCAATAAATCTACTTCTTGATGGAAGTAGCCCTCTCCAGCCGGTCACTTCAAGGGCTACTTCAACGGTGGCTCTCCGGTCTCCTCCCAGGCTCAGCAGAAAACCTGCACTGCTGGACTTAACCTCAGCTGGCAGACGACGTATGCGCTCTTCTGGAGGTCCCACACGCACCTCCCTGCTACCCCTATAGTCCTTGCCTGGCGAAGGTTGGGCCCCCACACCCAAACGGGTGGCTACAGGGATAGAGCACGGAGCTTGCCCTCCAGGAAATCCCCAAGGACATGAGACGGTGCCTGGGGCCACCTCAGTCCTAGTGTCCCCAGGTTCGGCCCCTCGGGAAGGCGGCCGAGAAGCCCTGGAAAAACAGCGCCGGTACAGCCGGGACCCCCACTACTCCGATGCCCGCACCGCGCCCTGGGCACCAACCCCGGAAGCAGCGCCGTCCCGGCTCGCCACCACGGCGCGTGCTTCGAGGTCACGTGCGGCCCGCCCCGCCCCGACACTGCACGTACTTGGCTCGGAGGCCGTCGGGCTTCAAGGCTGCGCGGCGGTGGGCGGCAGGATCAGCTCCGCAAAGGGCGAGGGGGCCGTGAAGGGCGCGCGATCTGACAGCACAAGCGCTGCCTGCAGTGCTCGGCGCTGCGAATCGCTCAGCGCAGGGCCGTCCAGATGCACGCGGAGCCAGGGCGTCCCTGCCAGGCGAGGACGGTCAGGACTTCCGGGGCGGGAGGACGCACCGGAAGGGGCGGGGAAGACGACGTGGCCTGGAGTCCCGGGTGGTACTCACCTCGGCTCAGGCTTTGACCCACGTCCACCAACAGCTCGGCGCCCACGCCCAGGCGGATTGGCTCCCCTGCACGGCTGCGTCCTGCCCCGAGCTCGTGCAGCACGAGCGCTAGTGGCAGCGCTTGGACGCTCTCCACGGTGCCTGCGGGAAGAGAGTGAAAGCGTCTGGCAGCCTCAGGAGGGACCCGGGTTGGGAGCGAGTTGGGGGTCCGAGTCCCTGGCGCTCACCGTCCGCAGGCGCGTGTAACTCCTCTTGCTCCCGGGCATGGGGCAGCAACTGACGACGCTGCGCCGGGGTCCCGGAGCACAGTGATCGGGCCAGGTTCGAGTCCACGCCCTGTGCTACAAGCATCTGCTCGAAGCGCCGCCGCGCGGAGCCGTCGTCCAGTGCCGTAGCGATCCGGGCGGTGCCCTGGGCCGAGCTACCCGCATGTCCACTGAGCCATAACAGGACACCCCCTGCCAGTCGGTAGGGCGAGTTTTAGGTGCCGTAGGGCCTGGGCGTCCGATAGGGCGGCTCTGCAGTCCCCAACCTCAACTGCTTCCCTTACCGAGTCTAGTGACCAGGTCCCGCAGGTCCGGTGGCCCCGTGCCATCCAGGCAGAGCAGCGCTTCCTCCACTTCCAGGGTATGGCCCACGTTGCGACCCAGAGGGTTATCCATGGCTGTCAGGGCTGCTGCCACCCGAAGCCCCAGATCCGCCCCCACGCCAACCTGCAGAGCCTTGGCTCAGTGTGGACTCTACTTGGCACCCCGTGGGGCCTCCACCCCAATCTTGCATCATCAAATTCCAGCTCCGGAAGTACCCTGGGTGGCCAGACCCTCAGAACGAGGTCGGAGAGGGCTTGGGGTGGGGACCAGAAGTACTTTGCCAATCCGCAGCTGTGGGTGTCAGAGCATCTTGAGTCTGGCGTGGGGTGGAGGGGCAACCTGGAGATTTTCTAAAGGCGTAAGACTAAGCCTCGGTCAGTGAAGGCTAGTGGCGGGTGAAGGAGGGAGGGGTGGACTGCTGAGTGGGCAGAGGCGAGTGAGGGTGTAAGGAGTTGGGGCCCACGGGGGCAGGGGCTTCTTTGGGTTTACACTGGCCCAGCATGTGCAGGGGCTCACCAGTGCTCTTGCCAATTCCCGAGCTTTCTCCTGGTCTGGGAAGACTGCAGCGCCACCAAACTTAACGTCTATCACCAGGGCAGAGAGCCCTTCCACCACCTTTTTACTGAGGATGGAGGCTGTTGGGGGAGGCAGAGATATCACTCCAGGTGACGCTGACTCTAGGGTGAGGAGGGGCTGGCCCCTAGGATGGGGTGGCAATGCCTAGTGCGTTAAGCATCAGGTCACCCTCATGAATCTGTAGTCAGGTATTCTCACTAAGGTCCTCCTAATAAGAGGACCTTGACTGTGAGGTCAGAGATAGGGGTCATAATCCCGATAGGCAGATGAGTCAGGTCACCTGTGATGAGTGGCAGGCTATCCACAGTGGCTGTCACATCTCGTACAGCATACAGGATTCCATCTGCAGGAACCAGCTCCTTGCTTTGACCCACAATACAGCAGCCCACTTGCTCCAACAGCACTTGCATCTAGTCAAGACACACCCCCCCCCAGTGGCCTCTGATGAAGGATCCTACTGGCCCTGTTCAGTGACAGTGACCTATGGATGACTCTAGATTCTCAGCAGTGGCTCTGCTCTGTGACCTGACAAAGATGATCAGTGTATAGCTGTAAATTAGTAGTCCATCAGTGATTTTTTTTTTTTTTGAAACCAAGGCACTGGACCACTGAGCCACATCCCCAGCCTTTTGTATTTTATTTAGCGACAGGGTCTCAGTGAGTTGCTAGTGCCTCACTCTTGCTGAGGCTGGCTTTGAACTAGCCATCCTCCTATCTCTCCCCAGCCGCATGTGCCACCATGCTGGCCCCAACAGTGGTTTTGACCAAGTCCGCAGTGATGATCCTGGTCAAAGTTCCCTCCACCCTGACCTATGCCCAATGACTATCAGTGACCTTTGAATACTCAGTATTCCCATTAATGACTCTGATAAATAACCCTTCCATGATTATGGCTAAGATCTCCATCAATCCAGATAAAAAGTCAGTGGCCTGCCTGTACCTGTTGTGGGCTCTGGATGACATTGAACCCAGGAATAGACTCCAGCTTGTCCAGGGTGCCCCCTGTGTGCCCCAGGCCACGTCCACTGATCATTGGCACCTGGCAGGCAAGGATGTTGGCTGAGTTCACCTGCACGGTCCCCCTCACCACTCACTCAAAAGTGTTTCCTCACCTTCCCTAGATAGACTTTAGCTGGAGTTAACCCAGCTGAAAATGGGAAATAACTGTCCTGGCCAGGAGGGGGAGTACAGATGTCAGTGAGGGAGAAGGTGGTAACCATCCCTGGAGATGAGTCTGGGCACAGAGAGAAAGTAGTACCTAGCTCTTTCTTTCAGGACCCTCTCCCTACAGGGAAGCAGGGGCTGTTTTCTGTTGCTGTGGCTTAAGGCGGACCCCAGTTCCATACTGAGGGCTGGCAGGGACAAGCCTGGGTTCTGTCTTCAGACCAGAGTTGAGGTTGGGAAGTGAGGGTGGCCCCATTGCTGAGTGAGTCAAGGTTTTGGAGAGGAAGTAGTCTCTAACCTTGCAGCCACACACGGCCAGGGCAGGTGCCAGGATCAGGCTGACCTTGTCTCCCACTCCCCCTGTGGAATGTTTGTCTACAAGCTGCTGGTGCCAGGCCTCTGGCCACTGCAGCTGTTCCCCAGACCTGGCCATTGCCTGGGTCAACGCAGAGGTCTCCTCCAGATCCATGCCTTGCAGCCGGATGGCCATCAGCATGGCCCCTGGATGTGAACACAAGAGGGGATGTCCCCACAGAATCGTATTTTGGGGTCAGTGATGGGGTGCTGCGGCATCCCTAGGGACAGGTGGTCTATGGGGTTGTGGGGGGCAGAGTTTAAGTGGGAATTGGGGTGTTTGGCTCTCCCGACATACCAATCTGTGTCCCCTGTGCACTCCCCTCCACCACAGCACTGATGAAGCCCTTGATGTCCTCCTCACTTAAGCGGCCTCCATCTCGCTTCCTGCGGATCAGCACTGGGAGCTGCTTGGCCCCAGGCATTGAGTCAGGAGGTCCCCCCCGTCCTCCCAGCAAACCATCACCTGGTGCGATTGGGGTTGGTGGGGCTGGAGTTCCTGGGGCTGCCATTGCTCTGGGCCTGCGGGGAAGCCAGACACTTATATCGCCCAGGCCAACGCCCTCCCTCCCCACCCCTCCATCCATGTCCCTGCGACCCCCTGCCCTCGACCCGACTCGGCTCCTGTATGTCTCTGGTGTCCACCCTTGGGTTCCATGACTGTGTCGCTCCTTCGATGTCTGGCTTCCACTTTCCGCTCTCACAACGTGACCCTGGCCCATACCTATTCCGTACTGCGGCCCTCGCCCGTCCTGTTCCGGAGTCTGGTCGGGTTCCACCCCTCGTCACCCTTGGCCACCGGGTCGAGACTGCAGGTGCCGTGCACACCTAGCCACTGGCCACCAGCAGGGGCAGGTCGGCAATCACCCAGAACGGCCCAAGGACCGCAGGCACAGCTGGTAGGATCTGGCCAGTAGCCTTGCTCGCAGCCTGCGGCCAGTCCGCGAATTGCCTGACAAATGCCGGGCTTCTAGGAGCCTCGGGAGTGGGCCCCGCCCGGTTTCTGTCGGGCTCCGCCCAGTTCCCGGCACTGTGCGGCGGGCACACCCCTCTCCAGCTCTCCAACAGACTTCGACGCTCCCGCCCTGACCCCGCCCGTGCACAAAGAGAGAGGCGGACAGGTGGCTGATTCCGGAAGCTTTAAGCGCTCTGCGGTGGGCCTGTGCCCCCACCCCGCCCGCGGGTCAGTCGTCCACGTTGGTCACCATTGGGGCCAGGTAGTCCGAATGCCTGATCCCGAAGGTCCAGCCGCGAGGCTTCCGGTGCTGCGGGCCAGAAGACGTCGCTGACCTCGCGGAGCCGGGGGCGTACGGCTTCGCGCGGGGAGCCTTGTTCTCTCTGAACCCTGACCCATACCCTCGACTGGGGATCCTCATCCCTTGCCTCTGACCCTTGACCCTGAACTCCAGACCACCTGGTCCACGTTGTAGGCTGCGGGTCCGGGCTTCAGGGTGCTGTCTTGGGGGAACGAAGTCCGTGCCAGCATCGTGAACTGGGGGGCCCGGGTCTTGTAGACCCCGGGGTTCACCACGTGGTAGGCGCAGGGGCCCGGCGTCTGTGGGAGGCAAAGTGAACGCTGGGTTCCCCGCGCACCTCTGACCCTCTGGACCTCTCGCTGCGCTGGGCCGGCGGCCCTCCTCGCACCTTGCTGAGGTCTTCAAAGCAGCTGCCCACTCTGGTGCGGCCGTAGATGGAGTAAGTTGGGGCCGAGACTTTGCCGATGACGCGCGGGCCCAAGAGTGAGGGCACCGTGTAGGCGCCGGGACCTGAAGGAGCCGCCAGGGGTCGGTCACTGCGGTCTGCGCGCGTGCGGGCGGTCCCGGGGCGGGGCGGGGCCGTTCAGGTCTCACCTGGACTCTGCGGCTCCGCGTGGACCCCCCAGTTTCGGGAAGCAATGGTATGTCGAGGCGCACTGGGGTACGTCGCATTCCCGGCTCGTTCTGGGAAATACCTCCCTGGGGGACAGACCAAGGTGTGGGCCAGAACTGGGTAGGGGTCTGATGGAGCCGGGTTAGGGTCTTGGAATTGGGGAATCGGAACCACAATTTGTCACAGCCTTGTGGGGCTTGGGGTTCTGGATTTTGAGATCCGGAGTATACGATGTTAGGGTTTAGAGGGGGTCTCGGGGTTCAGGTGGGGAGGTTCCCAGGTGCGCCTCCCCGGAGGCGTTGGGGAGACCAGGGTCCCAGGGGTCCTGACCCGGTCCGGGAGTGCGGAAGGGCGCAGAGTGCCGCAGGCGGCCACAGATGGAGTAGGCGGGGGCGCTGTCCGGGCCGCGCACGGTCATGCGGGAGGGCACCAGGTGGCTGGGCCCGGGGCCGCAGGTTGACTGCTGCGTGGGGAAGCGCGCACCGAAGGTGTAGGCGGGGGCGCGGGGCCGCGAGGGGTCGTGCAGGATGTAGCCTGCGGAACGTCCCAGCATCAACCGGGCCGCCCCCCGCCCTCTCCCAGCACGGCCCACCATCCCCTGCACCGACTCTGCCCCGGTGCTCCGGGTGGGTACTACCACCGCAGCCCAGACGCAAACCCGCCCGGACGCCCCTCGCCCTCCCCGGCGCCGGCCCCTGCTACCGGTGTTCGGCGGCAGCTTGTATTTGGGCCCGGGTCCTCTATAGAGCGCCGCGATGGGGCCTCGGGGCCGGTGTGGCCGCCAAGGGCCCACCCAGCAGTCCGAGCCCATGACGCGAGCGGGGGCGCCTACAGCCGGCAGCACCTGTGGACAGACGGTGGCGGCCGCGGCCCCTCCACCTCGAATTCGTGGGGAACCCGCGACCCGGCCCCGCGGCGGAGCAGCCCAGGGGGCGGGGCCCACCCCGTATCCCGGGCGCCCGGAAAACAAACAGTGGTGTCCCGGCCCCGTGGCGGGGCCTGGGGCCGCGAGCCGCCTTCAGGGCCATCTCCGGCCGCCGACCCGCAGACGGGTTTCTGTAGGGGGATGCGCGCGCAGGCCCGGCTCAGACCCCGACCTCGGGAAGGGACTTCCCAATTCTTGGGCGGGCGGGGGCGGAAGATTTTAGGGCTTTGGGAAGGTTCTGGGGAGAGGAACCAGTTCTAGGAGCGAAGGCCTCGAGATGCACTGACCTGCTGTGCTGGCTCCCGGCTTGGGAAGGCAAAGCGAGAGAGCTGGACACCCTAACTCCCACCCCCGCCCAACTGCCAGGCCCCATTGTGTCCCCACCTTGCTTCCTGGCAACCAGACTGCTACCCCCTCCGCCCCCAGCACCCTGCTCCACCCGGCCCTGGCAGGACTCCTCAGGCCTCTGCTGGGGTCTGCGGCGCTGGCGGGTGGGGGTGGGGGTCCTTGACTCAGCCCAGAAGCTGGCCTCACCCTTTTCCAAGTTTTAGTCCGCCATTCCAGAATGAGGCAAATTTGCAGACCAAAAGCAGGTGTGGGAGCGCTGGGGTTGTGGCTCAGTGGTACAGCGCTCGCTTCTCGCGGGTGGAGGCCCTGGGTTCCATCCTCAGGACCACATAGAAATAAGTAAATAAAATAAAGATCTCAACTACAACTAAAAATATACTAAGAAAAAAAGCAAGTGTGTGAATAAAGAAAGAATTCACATAGGAAGCTCAGTTTATGTGTAGAGAACTTTGCCCCTATTTAAGTCTGTGGAATAATCATGCATTGGACCTGAAAATAATCGTACAAATTGAATGAAAGTACAATAGGACACATGACTTGATCACAATCCAATCCAATTCTCTCTCAGCAAACAATCAAATGTAAAAAAATATATGAAAAAGGTGGAGGGACACAAGTGTAAGCAATTGAAATTAATAGGTCCCCATTTTAAAACCTCTGGATCAAAAAGATACTAGGTCAGAAGTAACAAAGTATATGCCTGTAATCCCAGCGACTCAGGAGGCTGAGCCCGGGCCTGGCAAGTTCCAGGCCAGCCTCACCAATCAGGTGAGACTCTATTGTAAAATTTTAAAGAAGGGCTGGGGATGTAGCTCAGTGTTAAAGCACCCCTGGGTTAAATTAACAAACTATATAAATAACCCTGACTTTCTTCATACCCTATTCCTCTTGGATACAGCTAAAGCTGCATTTACTTTTATTTTATTTATTT
This sequence comes from Ictidomys tridecemlineatus, assembly GCF_052094955.1. Classification (NCBI taxonomy): domain Eukaryota; kingdom Metazoa; phylum Chordata; class Mammalia; order Rodentia; family Sciuridae; genus Ictidomys; species Ictidomys tridecemlineatus. The sequence continues at coordinate 400,479 of NC_135482.1, read as the reverse complement.
ATTTTTATGTGGTGATCCTTATGGCTGAGGATCAAACCCAGTGCTTCATATGTGCTAGGGAAGTGCTCTACCACTGAGCCATAACCCTAGCCCATAGCTAAAGCTATATTTAGAGGAAAAATTATAGTTTTCAAATAACCTCATCATTAATGAAAAATTTAAAGAAATTTTGAACTTATTTTACAAACAAAAAAGAGGAGTTAACTAAAGGAGTGAAACAGGAATGAACACAATATAGTAGAAAGGATCAATAAACAGAATAGATATTTGTGAAAAGAAGACGGGTAAGTCGATAGACACGACGGTGAGCCTGGGACTAGCTCTTGATGGCCCCTCCCAGGACAGGGCAAAGCCATGGGTGCCTCCATATATTTTGGAAGGAGGTTTCTTTAGTTGTGCATCTGGATTAAGGTAAATTCTGTCTGGCCACTGATCCCAGTGCCCCAGTTAACATAGGGTTGACTTGTAGAGGAGGACCAACTGGGGTCAAAAACTTCACTACTGGACATGAAGGAGGGCTTGAGCCAGTTGTAGGAGAGAGCATAATGTGGTCCTTCGTCTTCAGGGCAAATATCAGACAGTGATGAGCTTGGAGACGGTACTGTTTCCTCTGTGGTTTTCTGCTGAGAGACATATCTCTCTCTCTCTCTCTCTCTCTCTCTCTCTCTGCCCTCTGTTTTCTGCTTGAGCCTCACTTTCCTTCCACTTACAATAAAGTTGTCTTGCATGACTTCTGGTGTCTGACTAAAGTTTTTTTCATCTGACACAAGAACTCAGGTTTGGAGCTTCAGCTGCTCACGTTCCTGTGACAAAAGGGAGAAAGTAAAAGCATACAGAATTAAGAAGAAAACAAGATTCCAACATAGAAAAGAGTGAAATAATTTGATTTTTCATAGAGCAACTCTGTGACAATGAGTTTAAAAACCTAGAAGAAATGGTGATTTTTCAAAAATAAAAATTACATAATGAACCTAGGAAGTGAACAATTTAACAGACAATGTTCTCTGTGTATCAATTAGAAATTACACGTGGCAATGAGTAACCACCTCCCTGTAAATAAAAAAAGAAAAATTCCCAATCGATGGGTCAAATTCCTGTGAGCGTTTCCCCCATTAAGGTGAAAGAAGTCCAGGCGTCGTGAAGGCCCCGTGAAGTCTGTAGGGGCCAGGTTCTGTGTCTCCATTCTCAGTCCTCAGGTTGGAAGGTGTATGCTCTACCTCCAGCCTAGGAGAGGACCAGAGAAGGACAAAGGTGCAGGTCTAGCTGAGGGTGGCCCCTTCTGGGGGACTTTGCAGGAAACTGTTGATTTTACACTTCTTTGCCTAGAACTATGTCATAGACTTTTTTTTTTTTTTTTTGAGAGAGAATTTTTAATATTTATTTTTTAGTTCTCGGCAGACACAACATCTTTGTGGTATGTGGTGCTGAGGATCGTACCCGGGCCGCACGCATGCCAGGCGAGCGCGCTACCGCTTGAGCCACATCCCCAGCCCTGTCATAGACTTTTCATATGCTGTAAACTGGGAAATATTGTTTAGTTACGATCATTGCTTACTCAGCAAAATTGGGGGCCAGAAAGGGGGATTAAAATTTTGCTATTAAAAAGTCTCGGGCTGGGATGTGGCTCAAGGGCTGGGGATGTGGCTTATACAAACAAAGATGTTGTGTCTGCTGAAAACTAAAAAATAAATGTTAAAAATTCTCTCTCTCTCTTTAAAAAAAAATAAAGTAGAAATCATACATAAAAAAAAAAAAAATCTCCCAGTGGGGGACTGGGGATGTGGCTCAAGCGGTAACGTGCTCACCTGGCATGGGTGCACTGGGTTTGATCCTCAGCACCACATAAAATAAAATAAAGATGTGTGTCCACCGAAAACTGAAAAATAAATATTAAAAAATTCTCTCTCTCTCTCTCTCTCTCTCTCTCTCAAAAAAAAAAAAAAAAAAAATCTCCCGGGGGCTGGAGGTGTATCTCACTGGTAGAGTGTGTACTTAGAGTGCTCAAGGGTCTGGGTTCAATCCCTAGCACTAAAACCAAAGCAAAGTCGACAAAACCTCACCAGGCCCAAGAGCTCTGCATGTGATTCCTAACCTGCTCTTAGGACAGACAACTTCCCACTAGAAATGAAGCTGTGAAAATGGTGAGGCCTCAGGGTGCTGGGTGCTGGGCCTGCGGAGGACCCCTCCCCAGGAGGCCCAGGGTCTTCTCTCTGACTCTACCTTTAGCCCTTTCTAATAAATCAGTGAATAAAGTGTTTCCTGTGTCCCGTGAGCCATTCTAGCAAATGACTGAATCCAAGGAGAGTCTTCCATGGAGACCTCAATTCGGAGATGGCCCACCAAGAGTCCTGAAGGCCTGGGTTTGTGCCTTGCCTTTGAAGTGGGGCCTCTTGTGGGACAGAGCCCTTAGCTTGTGGTGTCTACAGTGTAGAGTCCAGGCAGGTGGTGCCAGAACTGGATCCTTGCATCCCCAGCTGGTGTGTGCGGAATTAGAAAACACTAATGTTTTGTGTCAAAAGTGTTCCAAAAAAAAACAAAAGCCAGATGTTTTCTCTGATATGTGGATGCTGATTCAGAGTGGGGGTGGGGCTAGGGAAGAATAGAGGTACTTTAGATTAGGGGGAGAAAGGATAGTAGAATGAATCCGACATTATTACCCTGTGTGCATATATAACTCTTCAACCCGTGTGATTCTACGTCATGTATGCCCAGAAGAATGAGAAATTATACTCCATTATATATGATGTATCAAAGGGCATTCTACTGTCATTATAACTAATTAAAATGAATAAAATTTAAAAAAGAAAGTGTTGAGTGAGTAGACAAATGAGAGTCCTTTCAGGGCGGTGGCAGAGTCAGCTTGGGCGACTTGAATCAGGTGTCGACTGCTTCTCTGCAAACCAAAGCTAACATCCTCCTGCACGGCAACACTACCAACCTGAGGAACCTACTATTACCATGTGATCTAACACGGCCTTGAAGGTTCTAGCACATGCAATAAGAAGAGAAAAGTAGGGGCTGAGGGTACAGCCCAGCATGCGCATAGCCCTGGGTCTGCTCCCCAGCACCTTCACTGGTACAGACGCAGGGCAGCTCTACAGCAGCAGTCCCGGCGGTCCCACAGGTTATCATGGAGCTGGAGAGCTCCCACAGCCTAATGACACAGCAGCTGTCACCTTACTGTGTTGGTGTGCCATGGTGGGACAGGCTGCCAGTCCTGCAGCACTCACGGTTCCGCACAGTGCACAGTGCTCGGGGGTGATAACATCGACTGTTGCTGGCTCACATCCTTGTCACACTATGCTTTTTATCAGCGTTTTGGTTTGTGTGCCCACCATAAAAAATGCCGTGAAACCCTGCCACGCTGCACTCATGAATTTCTTGGTCACAGCCTGGATGCAGGTTTTCTCTTGTGCTTGATGGACCTGATACTGTTTGTTCATCAGGGCTTTGCTTGTTCAGTGGGCTGCATATGCATACACAGTTGTGTGAGTGTGCACAGGTGTGAGTGTGCACAGGTGTGCAGCAGGCCATGCCAGCCGGGCTCCTGTGAGTGCCGGACACTGGCTCAGGGATAAAGTCACCTAATGAGGGCTGGTGCTGTAGCTCAGTGGCAGAAAGCTTGCCTAGCTTGTGAGGCACTGGGTTTGATCCTTAGCACTACATAAAAATAAACAAATATAATAAAGGCATTTCATCCACCCACAACGACAAAGAAAAAGAAGTTGTCTAATGACACGTTTCTCAGAATGCCGCCTCATCATTAGTTGATGCAAGATTGATCGTAAAATAAGAGAGAACACTACTGTTATTTAAAAATTTAATACACACTAGTAAATAAAGGCTACAATTAACAAGGGAATTTGGTGTTTTCTTTTTGCCATCCTAAAATTTCTGTTTCATTACAGTCTACTATTTTCTTCTCCTTTTCTTTAAAAATAACAAATATGAAAAATTGTGCTCTATATATGTAATAAGAATTGTAATGCATTCTGCTGTCATATATTAAATAAATAAATGAATGTAATTGAAAAGCCAGGCATGGTGATGTATACCTGTAATTCCGGCTTTTTTTTCTTTTTTTCCCAGTACCAGGGCCTGAACCCAGGGGTGCTTTACCACCGAGCCTCATCCTCAGGCCCTCTGATTTTTTATTTTTAGACAAGTTCTCACTAAGTTACTTTGGATTTCACTAAATTGCTGGCGCTGGCTTTGAACTTGTGATTCTCCTGCCTCAGCCTCCTGAGCTGCTTAATCCTAGCAATTGAGGAAGCTAAGGCAGGAGATTCACAAGTCCCAGGCCAACCTGGGCAATTTAGACCTTGTCCCAAAATAAGAAAGAAAAAGAGCTGGGGTGTAGCTGCATGGTGAAGCACGGCTGCACTCAATACTCGAACAAAAACAAAAAACCCTCAGATAAGACCATGTCCTTGGTGCCAAAATCATAAACCCATTTGATTATAGATTTCAAACATATTTTAAATTTGAATTTATAGCTGATTAAAAAGGTTTATTTTCAAAATAAGAGCCCCAGTATTCTCTCAGGAAGCCCGTTTCCCCGCAGCTGACCGCTGACCGTTGTGCTGGGACCAAGCAGCAGGGAAATCAGGGAGTGCTTCTCAAGAATTCAAATCTCAGATTTCAGAGTTCATTGTTTCATTGGTTTCTGGTTTTTGGTTTGCAGCCCTATGGTTTAAAAATAAATAAATAAGTGAAGGCAGCCAGCCCACAGCACAGGACACCCAGTCTTCTCCGTGGGACGACTCGGGGCTCTTCTCCTCTAGAACCAGCAGTCATCTGTGATTATTATTTTGACACGGTCTGTTTAGTCTAGATTCTTTTTCTTGGTACTGGAGTTGAATCCAGGGGTGCCCTACCACTGAGCCACATCAGAACTGAGACCTGCGTTTTGAGACCCCGGGCTGGTGGGAGCCTGGGAGTGCCCACTGGTCTTAACACACAGCATCAAAGGTCCCGGACGGACGGGTTATGCACAGGCAAAACGGGACGACACAGATTGCTGCACAGTTGGTAAAATTCCTTTTAAATTTGTGACCCAGCATGACGCCAAACCCAGATTCCTGCCTTCTTTTTTAACACTGGAAGGAAGTGGAAAGATGTGGCATAATCCCCAGAAGCTTCTTTGCAGCTCAACATTCTCCACACCTGCAGGGCACCTCGGGGCTCTCCAGGCCCTCAAGCTTCACACCTGCCCCAGGTGTGGTGAGACAGGAGGCCGGCACTGGCAGCAGAAGAGCCTTGTGGAGAGGGCACTTGCCCTGTGGAGAGTGTCCCCAGTGCTCTCCTGGGTCTGTTCTTAACAGCCTGTCCTCCCAGCTGTCCCGACTCCTCTCTGAGCCTCAGGCCTTCTCTGGTCTTGCCGTTACCTTGGAAACCCGAGAGCCTTCCCCGTTTTCTCTTAGACAACTTCTGACCGGGCCCTCCCCTCCCTCCCTTCCTCCGCTGGTCTGCCTACTGTGCCCAGCAGCTGCTCTTCTGGCTCTTTCCTGGCTCCGCTTTAAGCTCCACGTGTGGTGCCACTTTCTGCATCTTCTGCATCTGTTTTCCTGAAGAGTGCTCTTTACCTACTTCAGTAGTTCACCTCGTCGTCGCTAGTTAACAGTTCTTTACCTTAGTCCCCGGCCATTCACACCTGAAGTTCTGGTCTTCCGGTCAGAACCATCTCTGGGTTATGAATAGACATGTCCTAGAGATCCACTTTCTGCCAGACGTGATGGCACCCACCCCTAGTGCCAGTGACTCTGAAGGCTCATGCAGCAGGACTGCTAGTTCAAGGTCAGCCTCAGCAAATTAGTGAGACCCCGTCTCAAGATCCAAAATACAAAGGACCGTGATGTGATGTAGCTCAGTGGTAGAATTCCCCGGGTTTGATCTCCAGTGCTGAGAGAGAGGGAGAGAGGGCTAGATGGAGGGAGGGAGAGAGGGAGAGAGAAGCAGCCTTTACTGGGGTGGTCGCTAGGTCTGAGAGAGGTCGGTGCAGAAAACAGAAACCACTCCAAGGGTTTAAAGCAGAAGTGGGTTTAGCACAGGGTCCGTTAGGAAACTGCTGGGTGGGCTGTGGTTCAGGAGACATGGACTGCTGTGAAGAAGTGACCTGGCAGCTGTGACTGGCAGGAGCCTGAGATCAAAGCTGCCAGCTGCTGCCCTCATCTCCACACCCTGGTGTGCCGCAGGCAGCACAGCAGGAGAGTCAGTGTCATCTCTGTCTTCCTGGCTCACCCACAGAACCACCCCCTCCCCAGACCGGCTGCAAGGGAATCTGCATAAACAGAGTGAAAGCTAAATGCCAGGACCCTATCCAGGACGGGTGGAAAATCAAGAGTCCTGCCTCCAGCAGATCCGTCTTCCAGCAAATCTGGCTGGAGACATCTGTCCTCCACCCACGAGAAGATTACATGGGCTCACGTTCCAGGAGGCGTCTCCACTGGACATGCACACAGGGCCGGAGAGAGCAGAGAGCCCCAGCAAGGGTCAGGCTCCCCCCGTCCAGCCCACCTCCACCTCGTCCTCTTGTAAGTGGGGTTCAGCCCCAGGTTGGCTGTTCCTGTGACAATGGCAGGGCCCTCGTGCCACAGAGACCAGGGGACCCAGAGGCAAATAGATACCATCTGACTCTTACAGAACTGGGCTGCCCCTGACTCAGAGCATGTGTGGATGAAGAAGAAAAGAAGCAAGACTCCTGCGTGCCAAGGAGTCCCCGTCAGGGAACTGGCCATAACAAGCACTCCGATAAGTCGGCGATAAAAAGGTCTCCAGCTCTGCCCTCAGCATCTGGCCCCATTCTCAGCCACCTTTCCTGGTCTTCAGGATGTGAGATGTTTGATGACTGCAGCTTCTCAGGCTTCTACATGGTTGTGGGTGACTATGGGCATCAGATCAATATGGGCATCGGATTTCCCATTTTAGGTCAGGAGCCATTTTATCTAGAGGCTCCAAAGTTTGGATTCTGAAGCAAAGCCGCTTGGCTTCCCATAAGAACTTGTGCCTGGGGCGAGGGCTGTAACTCAGTGGTAGAGCGCTGGCCTCGCTTGCGTGAGGCACTGGGTTCGATCCTCAGCACCACATAAAAATAAATAAATAAAATAAAGATAGTGTGTCCATCTACAGTTTAAAAAAAAAGTGTCAAAAAAAAAAGAGGGCTGGGGATGTGGCTCAAGTGGTAGCGCGCTCACCTAGCATGCGTGAGGCACGGGGTTCAATCCTCAGCACCACATAAAAATGAAATAAAGATATTGTGTCCACTAAAAAATAAATATTTTTTAAAAAAGAACATGTGCCTGCTAAACGATCAACCCTACCCCAGCTTATGAGGAAACTCCTAAGCAGCTTATGAAATCCCTCTTACAGACGAAGCTGCTCAGGGAGCCCATGCTATGCTGCTCTCCCTGGAGGGACAGCCTGGTTGGTTTGTTGTGCTACTGACAATAAATCTCTTGTAGGAGATGCTGGTGTGTGGCATGGTCTGTGGACTTTGTGTGGACTTTCATTTGACATCTGCAGTGAGGTCTTATCGGCTGCATGAAGACTTCCTCTTCTACCCAGGTTGCTATGAAATTCCAGCACAAGTATCTCACAAGGTTGTAACAAATGCCATTTGGAAGAATCCTTGCTTAGATCCCTGTCTAGATTCCTGGTGTGGATCCGCCCCCCCCCCCCCACTTAGGGTTTTATTGGTGAAGAACAATAGTGGGAACCGGAGGGGATTTTTGCCTATGTGAGGTCAGAAGGGCCACCATGTAGATTTATCAGGGAGGGAGAGCTGAGGTACTGTGAAACAGCTGCCTTTGAATTCTGATTGTCGGTGAATGAGAAAATCATGAAATTACAAAAAAGGAGGGAGAAAAATAGATAAAAAATTAAAAAGAAAGGACAAAAAGCAAAGACAACTTCTTCTTCTGAATCCCCGAAGAGATAAACTCTCAAACCCCATTCACACAATGTATGAAGAAACCGAGAATTAGTATACTCATCCTATAAATCTTAAAGATGGGAGAATTTGTGCCCAGGAAATAGAAATGATGTAGCAATCAGTGTTATGCTCGAATTCAGGACCCCCAAAGACCACCAGAGACCCAAGATCGATGTAAGCAGCAAAGAGGTGTTTATTGCGAACTAGCTCGGTCCTCCGCGCGCGCACACAGCAACTGGTGATGCTGAGAGGCCCCGAGCCCAGGGTTTGAAGCAGTTTTATACACTCTTTGGGGAAGGTAGGAACCCCCACATACATCACAGCATCTCTTAGCAAATCACCACACACCGAGGGAAAGTCATAAAACAGCTCTGAAACATGATTAGCACATTCACTGGTGGGAACAAGTTGGGTAGGGGTGATTGGTCAGTACAAAAGGGGTATTCATTTGAACTGATTGGTTTAAGCCTCTAGGGGAATACGTGCTGAACTACATGGTTTCCCAACATGTTGTCAACCACCATAAACTACTGGGGGGTCATCTGGCATCCCAGGTATTTCCCTGTCTCATGCTGATTGGTGGCTGCCAGGAGCTGCTATGGGTCCCCACCTAGCCTGACTGAGTCAGGGACACCTGGGCAGCAGACCTCTCCTGTTACTTGTAGATAAACCACTCAGCAGGTGGGAACGTGCCTGGGAGTGCTCTGTGGTCTTTCCAAGGGCAAAGGTGATGTCCCTTCCTTGGACAGGCTGTGCTCTGAGGTAGAGGCTGGTTTTTCATTTGAAAGTTTATTAAAGCCACAGTTCACAATCTTCAAAGATGTACAGTAGATGAAAGGACCTACAAGATGAAATTCAGATGTCATAAAACAGAAATCTCAGGAAAATCAAATACAGATAATATAACAGTGAACGAATTTGAGTTCAAAAATATGAAAACTATCATCTTTAAAATAGCTCCAGTGGGGGCAGACCTGAACCCTTCCTTTTCCCCCACGATGAAGCATTTGTATTTGCTGCCCGCATCTTCCGCCTCTCTGCCAAAATGCAGTTGATGGTGACTGACTCCCTTGCCCTGATAAATTGTCCCTGTTGTCATTTGGTGGATCTCTGTTTATTTCCACTTTGGTTTATCACTTTACAGTATTTTCCCTCGGAACATAGTCTCTCCAAGGCAGTGACCAGGCTTGTGTTTTCTCTGTCTGCTTCTTTCTCAACTCGACAGACTTGTCTTTCAACTTAACACCAAGGAACCCGTTTTCTGTTCTTGTAAAGTTCTGTTTATTAACCTTTCATTTAACATCAAAATTGTGTGTATGCTCTGGTAGCTAAATCTTTAACTCATTCTTGAATTTTTTTTTCAAAATTACTGTTTATCTCCATAGTTTTTAAAAGTAGTATTTTAAAGATGATAGTTTTCATGGTGGCTGGGTTGTGGCTCAGCGGTAAAGTGCTGGCCTCTCACGTGTGAGGCACTGGGTTTGATCCTCAGCACCACATAAAAATAAATAAATAAATTAAATAAAGGTATTATATCCATATACAACTAAAAAATATTTTTTAAAAAGTAAATAAACAAGGGGCTGGGGATGTGTCTCAAGCGGTATCGCGCTCACCTGGCATGCGAGCGGCCCGGGTACGATCCTCAGCACCACATACAAAGATGTTGTGTCTGCCGAAAACTGAAAAAAAATAAATATTAAAAAATTCTCTCTCTCTCTTTAAAAAAAAAGTAAATAAGCAAAATAAAGACACTGCATCTATGTACAACTAAAAAAAATATTTTTTAAAAAATGACAGTTTTTCGGGGCTGGGATTGTGGCTCAGCGGTAGAGCGCTCACCTAGCACGGGTGGGACCCAGGTTCGATCCTCAGCACCACATAAAAAATAAAAACATGGTGTTGTGTCCATCTACACCTGAAAAACAGATACTTTTAAAAATGGCAGTTTTCGGTTGCTGGGGATGTGGCTCAAGCAGTAGCCCGCTTGCCTGGCGTGCCTGCGACCCAGGTTCGATCCTCAGCACCACATACAAAGAAAGATGTAGTGTCTGCCGAGAACTAAGAAAAAATCAATAAATATTTAAAAAAATGGCAGTTTTCATATTTTTGACCTGGTGCCATCTTATCTTCACTCACAGGCTTCTTGGAATGGTGAACCATTACTCACAAGGAATTGTATTCCAACCCCATGATCTGGATGAGGCAAGGGTCAGGGGCCATCTGCCAAGCTTGGGAGGGACCCGGCTTAGGCTGGCCTGGCCGGGCTCACAACAGGCTCTCCACGTCTCAGCTGGGAAGAAGGGGAAGGAGCCGCAGCCAGGGAAGGACCAGGAAGACCAGGGAGCAGCGGAGCTGAGTTTCACAGGTGCCTGTTTAGCTCCTTCATATCATCGATGACAGGACTCCGGTCGGAGTTTGTGTTCCACAAGCTGAAGAATGAACCCTGGGTCACCACGAAGTTGAGCCAGTGAGCAGGAATTTTATTAAAAAGAAAGTGAAAGAAAGATGCAGAATTCCTGGCGCAGGGAGCCTGGGTGAGGCAAGGGTGCTGTCAGTCCTACAGCACCCCTCCCTTCAGAGGCACCTGAACAAAAAGTCGATAAGGCCCCCTGGACTGGCTTCTGACGCTTCAGTCGCTCCACCACCTGATTATGGATGATGCAGTCGCTCTGGGCAAGATGGAGACTGACACCCTTCCTGAGAACCAGGAACTGTCTCATAACGTGTGAGGCCTGTTGGAATGGCCATCCTTGGGCTGGCCCTCTGGTCCACCGGCCCCGTCCTTTCCTGCTTTCCACTGCCTGGCCTTTTCTACCTCAGTGTGACTGAGAAATTGAATCGGGTGACTTCATGAGGCTAATGAAGTGAAATGGCTGCTGAAGAAGTCCACACAGACAGGTGAAGGGCTGGCAGAAATGGTGAGGCTGCCAGACCCAGCCGGCGACTCAGGAGGCCGAGACCAGAGGAAGCCAAGTTGGAGGTCAACCTGGGCAACTTAGTGAGACCCTGTCTCAAAATTAAAAATAAAATAAAAAGGTCTGGGAATGCAGCTCGTGGTAAAGCACTCCTGGGTATAACCCTCAGTAGCCTTCTCCCCTTCATATAAGATGAGGTAAATGCCACACCCCTACACAGATCCCGGAAACATCCCAACTGCTACTTGAGACTGTCTCAGGTGTCACATTAAAGTCATGATACGAACTTTGAACCTCGGGTACCTAAGCCACAGGAGAGAACAGTCAAGGTTGGAGCCTGAACTGCTGACCTGGAAGACGAAATGCGAAGAACCTCTCACAACACGGGAAAAAGCGTAAATCACCAGGAAAGCAGAACGGGGAGGGAAGGCTGCCCGCTGGTGTTCCGGGGAGCAGGGGGTGAGTGGTGGGGCAGACGGAAATCCCTGCTCCGCACACCTGTCAGAGGGCTCACCGTCCTGGAGGCCTGAGAGGACAGAGACAGGAAGTCCCAGGTCTGTGAAGAAACCCCAGGGCCCACAGGAGGAAAAGCAGGCTGGCTTCAGACCTGTGCTGGTCGCGGAAGCTGGAAAGCAGGGAACTGTGCAAGTGGAAGCCTGAAGCTGGGCCCCCAGGAGACCACCCAGCACCAGCCAGAGCACGGTACCCAGGACAGACTGAGAGCCAACAGCCAATAAAGCCGCAGGCTTCGTGGTGGGGAAGAGCAGGCTTTGGAGGGCTGAGCTGTAAGCCCAACTCCTTCCGAACTCCTCCTGGTGCTGAGGAGAAGGGAGGGGAGTGAAGTGTCTCCAAAGAGGGTTTCAAATCAAAAAGCAAGAAAATGCCAAGTCCTCCTGAAAGTCGGGACTGGGGGTAAGCAGAGGCGTAAGTGAGAAGCAGTGAGTTCGCAGGAGCAGCGGAACCAGTCCTTACAGTCAATCAAGGCCACAGGAGCTGAGGTGGGCCTGGGGCAGGAGCACCAAGGGTCACACACTACCCCGTCTTTCTGAGGCTGGGTGTGTGGCTCAGGCTAGAGCACGTGCCCAGCACTCACAGGGCCCTGAGTCCCAGCCCCAGCCAGAGAGGGACATATATTTCCATGGGATATGTTTTTCAGTCTTTGAAATCTATGTAAAGAAAACATTTTTTTCCCTATGTGGTACATTTTTCTACTGATGTATTTAAAGGGTTGTATGTTAATCATGCAAACTCTGGAAAAGAGGTGACTCCCCCAATTTCTCATTTTCTTTTCTTTATTTTTTCCAATACTGGGGATTGAACCCAGGTATACTCTACCACTGAGCTCTATCCCAGTCTTTTTCTTTTCTTTCTTTCTTTTTTTTTTTTTTTTTTTTGAGACAGGGTCTTACTTAGTTGCTGAAGCTGGCCTTGAACTTTCTGTATTCCTGCCTCAGTCATTGGGATTACATGCATGCACCACTGGGCCTGGCTCATTTCTTATTTTCAATGATTTAGCTATAGCTTTTGAAATTCAAAATCATTTATTTTTTTGTCTTCTATTTATTTTCTGCTTTTAATTATTATCCTTTCTTTTTCCTAAACTCTAGCTAAAAAACAAAACAAAAGGAAACCTTTGCTAGTGTGTCAGACATCCTTCTGCCCATGTGAGACCCTCCCGGCCTCAGGGACCCCGTGTGGCCTCTGCCTCACCCCTGCTCAGGCTTCCAGGGGAGAACTCTGATTGGATGGTTCCTTCTCTCTCCTTTTCCTGGGTGGACTGGGTTGAGAAATGACCAGTGTTAGGAGACCCATCCTGTGGCACTGGCCCTCTTCCTCCTCACTCTTTCTTCCCCTAGGCATTTCTAGGAGTCCTAATACGCCTTGCACAGGTGTCTCTGCCTGCTTCACATTTTTAGGAACCCAGGCTTCATCAAACTATTTACCAGTCATTAACTATCAGAGCGTTAAAGGCCATATGAATGGTTTTTCTCTAAATGTGGTTTTAGCTATAGGTGGTAGTTTTTGATACTGATCATTTTTATTGTCATTAATTAATTAAAGACATTTTTTGTAGTTGTACATAGACAATAAGCCTGTATTTTATTTGTTTATTTTTATGTGGTGCCAAGGATGGAACCCAGTGCTCCCTGCTAGTAAGGGCTCTGTCACTGAGCCACAACCCCAGGCCCTTGTCATTAATTTAACAAGAGCTGAGCTATTGAAAGTGGAAGTGCTGTGAACATCTGTGCTCAGGTTTTTGTGTGGAGGCAGGTTTCCACTTCTCTCTGGTCAGTGCCCGGGGGAATTGAGGCCGGAGGTGTGGAGGTGCGTTTGCACTTGGAAAGAGAGCCCCGCGCTTTTCACTCTCCAGCTGCACGCTGCAGATTCAGCCCCTGGAGGGTACAGTAGTCAATTCATTTTTGGTAAAGAGCAGAAAATGCCAGCCAGTGAGGGAAGGCACAGTGGGTGTCGCAGATTAACTTCAGGCCTGCCTTGAGTTGGTGTTTCACAGAGAATAAGTTTAATGAAGTCTTATAACAGCCACTTGCACGTCTGCCACCGTGGAGACCCGCGAACCCCCCTGCGGGGCGCCACGCTGAGTTCCGCCGCCAGAGGGCGCGCTGGCCGCGGCGGCGCCTCGTGGCGGCTCCCAGCGGAGTGGCCGGTGCTTAGCGCAGGGGACGCTTTATGTCACCTTGGCCCAAGAAGAGATCTGGGATTTTTTTTTTTTTTGGTGGTTTATTTTGTTTTTATTCTCCACGTATTTTGAAGCAAAAATGCATGGGGCTTGTGGTATTTTTCACTTCGGCAACTTTACCAGCCAGGACCCTGGGAGAGGTCCTGCTCCTCCGAGGTTCTTCTAAGTCAAACACGGTCCATTTTCTCAGCGGTCACTTCCCAGCTGACTTTTTTATTTTTTGGATTTTGACGGTGATGTTCACAGTCAAGTGATTCCTACTGGAAGTCCCAGCCCAGGGGCTTGTGCACAGCTCCCTCGGCTCCCGGTGCCCAGCTGAGAAGAAGCCCCTGGGCTGAGCCCGTCTGCGGTGGACCCCAGGCCTGGGCAGCGGCCGGGACCCTCCGCACCTGAGCTTTCTCTTTGGTGGGAGGAACTTGCGCCCCTCTTGGAGGGCACTGCAGCTGCTCAACACAGCGATTGGTCTGGTCACCCCACTGTACGGGGGCCTTCAGAACACCCATGTCCAGCCAGAGAATAAGGAGAGTTAGGGGTGGTGTGATCATACGCATCATTTTACCTTCTCCAGGGCACAGGGGTGGCATAAAGTCATCCACTGTGCCATTCATTTCTCGTCACTCCATCCCCCAATCCTCTGATCATCTCTAACATGAACTCTGCACCCACAGGTAGTGCCTCCCTGTCCCTCCCTCCAGCCCAGGTGATCTCCTCCCCCCACTATGGGCTCACCTGTCCCAGGAGCACGGTTCTCTTGTGCCTGGGGTTTCTCACTCAGCAGGGCGCTCTGGAGGTCCCAGGGGGTCAGGCATCAGACCGCCTTTCTTTGGGGGAGGCCTCTGGTGTGTGTACCAGTTTGTCTGGCCCAGGAGGCCTGTCTCCTCCTCCCTCGAAGTGCTGTGGATATGTGCTCCAGGTGCTGTTCAGTCTCTGCTTTTGCTTCTCTCACACAGACAAACTGCAGGGTCAGGTCTGAACCATTTTGCATTCCCACCAGCAATGTACCAGAGTTCTATTTCTTGACAAAACTTCTATTTTCCATCTTCTTAACATCCACTCCCAAGTGGATGTGGAGTTGTTCTTCATTATGGTTTATTTTTTCTTTTCTTTCTTTTTTTTTTTTTAGTATTGGGGATTGAACTCAGGGGCACTTGACCACTAAACCACATCCTCAGCCCTATTTTGTATTTTATTTAGAGGCAGGGTCTCACTGAGTTGCTTAGTGCCTCATTTTTTGCTGGATTTGAACAAGATCCCCCCGTCTCAGCCTCCTGAGCCGCTGGGATTCAGGCGGGTGCCATCGCTCCCAGCTTTGATTTGGTTGTGATCTGCATTTCACTAATAACTAATGGTGCTGAGCCCCTTCCTTTGCAAGCCGGACATCTGCAGGTCTTCTCTGAAGAAATGTCTACTCAAGTCCTTTACCCATTTAAAATTTTTTTTCTTCATTTGTAAGAGTTCTTTGTGTAGTCTGGATATTAGACCCTTATCAGAGACACGGCTTGAAGAAATCTCCCTTTCTATAGGTCATATCTTCATGATTTCTTTTCTTTCTTTCTTTTTTTTTTTAAAGAGAGAGTGAGAGGGGAGAGAGAGAGAGAGAGAGAGAGAGAGAGAGAGAATTTGTAATATTTATTTTTTAGTTTTCGGCGGACACAACATCTTTGTTTGTATGTGGTGCTGAGGATCAAACCCGGGGTGCACGCATGCCAGGCGGGTGCACTACCGCTTGAGCCACATCCCCAGCCCCTTCATGATTTCTTTTGATGCATGAGAGTCTTAAATTTTATTGAGGCATAAGTGACTTTTTTTTTTTTACTTTATTCATGTCACATCTAAAACAAATTGCCAAATTCCAGCTCATGATGACTGAACCCTCTGTTTTAAGAGTTTTAAAGTTTAGTTCTGATGTGTAGGTTGCTTGTTGTGTCTTACGACTAAACACTTAGGGTCACTCCAGGTAAACTGGGCTACACGAAATAATCACACAGAGACAGAGAAATACCTTTTTCCTTGGGTTTCATGAGGCTCCTCTCACCTTAGGGGTTCATGGAAAGAGAGAGAGGAACACATGCTGAACCTTTTTTATTGGGGAGAATCCATTCAAATGAGGCGAGGGGTCAGGTTTCAGGGGGTTGAGTCTAGCTAGCTTCCTGATGTCTGCTGACAGCCGACTGACTGACATCTAGGAAGGCCACGCCCATCTCGTGAGCTGTGTGGGGGTCATAGGCAGAGCCAGCAAAAAATCCAGGGCGAAGCCCGCCAAAACAGAGGGGCAGCGTGGGTTCAATTCACTCTGTGGGCTCAAAGCCGGTAGTTCACACACACAGCCCAAGCGCCACATCTCCATATTCTCATCGCTCAAGGCTAAGGGGCGCTTGGTTCCTACGTGGCAGCTCCAGACAGTTGCTGATCCATTTTGAGTTAAATTTTGTGTGTAGTGTGAGGAGGCAGGGGTCCAGCCTCATTCTTTAAACCTGTGGATATTCAGTTGTCCCATCTATTGAACAGGCTATTCTTTTACTATTGGACAGCCTTTGCACCCTTGTCAAAAGTCAATTGGCCATGGTTTCATGAGTTTATTTCCATTTATTTCTTTTTTTTTTAGCTCAAAGGCAAAAAAATTATTCTCTGATATATAAAACAAACAAAAAATCTTTAATATATAGTGACATGGTTTTGTTGCTTTTCTTTTAAGAAACACATTGCAGAAGTATAGACCCGGGTAGAAAAATACACTCTCACAGCTCCTCCAAGCAGCCTGTGATCCCTGCAGTTACCAGCAACAGGCACAAAGCTTACACACTGAGTAAGCCTTGTTCTCTTTAAAACATGGATTCACATTTGCGTAACAATTTAATGCATGGTTAGAAATACAACTTCCCTTCTTGGTAGTGGGCCCAGTTATTCCACGGACACTAATATCAGCAGAGACCCGGTGAAAACCTCATCTTGGTGATCCTCCTGGGCATTCCCGTGGCTTGTCTCACTGGCCAGCACCTCCCCTGTGGCAGCTCCATGCGTCCTGGGGGCTGGATCCCCGCCCAGTGGTGTCTCACTCTGTCCTATACTCTGGAGATGTGCTGTGGCCCCTTGTACAAAATGAGAAACTCAGACACACGGAGGAAGCTACTCCGAAAAGGCTACTCTGCCCAAGAAATAGTTTCAAAGGGAAAAGAAGTTTCTTTTCACTTAATTAATGCAGCTGGGCTGCACCAAATCCCTCTGACCTTAACAGATCAAGACGGTTCTGCTGATGGCCAGCAGGTGGTGCTGGATCATGCAGAAAGCAGCAGTGGAATTCATGCTGAGAAAACCTGGAAAATACTCTTTGTTTGCAGGAGACTCATTTGGCCAAAGTTTGTTCTCAAAGCATAAATGTAATGTTTTCTCCCTGACATTGGATTTAAGCTGAAGACATACTTCATATAAAATTTAATTGACTCAAACATGAATAAACTTCTAAAAGTTTAAAGGAAAGTGACAATGAATTTAATATTTGTTAAAACCATTATGTTCATATGACTCAAAAGCAAGAGAACCCCTGCCTCTGACCATGACGTTAGGAATGGAGGTCAGTATGTGCTCATCAACTGACAGGAAGAGCTGGCTGCTGTGGGGGCAGAGATAACTCTGCCTGAGGCCCCTTGTCCACCACCTCTGCAGGAAACACTCGGAAACCTCCCCAAAGGACAAGTTGGGAGCACGCAGCTCGCAGTCACCTCTGGCAGTGCCTGCCTCACCTTCACTCTGCTTCCTGAGACAGTGGTGCCTACTGCTGTAGGGACCCACCTGCCCGTGGGGGTCTGGACTGGTGTGCATGCTGCTGCTGGACCTGGCACAGGCCTGGCCCCTCGGTCCTCTTGGGGAAGTCTTGTGCAGGTCAGCAGAAACCACGCAGCATTAAGGGCATCTTCACGTGAGCTGAGTTAAAACACATGAACTTCAAAAGCTTTCTTTAAAAAAAAATGAAGTACTTTTGAATTTTAAAAACGAATTATTTCTGTATTCAGATATTCCAGAGGAGCTGGAACCTGCATGGGGGACTGGCCTGGGGTGTGCCTGTGTCTGTTAAGTTGTGGGGCAAAATTCTATAAAATAGTGCCGAGTTACACAGAGAAGAGGGCTACACCCGTGACCAAGGAGGAAGGGACACAAGCTGTCCTCATTTTAAGTTGGCATACATTTTTAGCATATTCCTGTTAGGAATTTCACGTCTGAAATCACAGTGCCTCCCAGGGCCACCGGCTCCCACAGTCCCTGCATGGGACAGGCAGCACTGGCCTCACCCAGCCTCTGGGCCTGTAGTGTGATGGCTGGCCCGAGCTCCTCCACCCTGCCTTGCGGCAGGACCAGGCTGTGGCGGGTCCGCCTTCAGGGAGCAGAGAAGTCTGTGGATGCTGCCGTGGCTCTCCTGCCCGGGCTGTGCAGCGCCAGGTCCCGCTGCAGCTTGTGGGCGAGGCTGCTGCCATGGGCCGAGACAGGCTGCCTGAAGGTGTGCCCTGCATCTTGGAGACACTCTGAGGCTCTAAGGTGCCCTCAATGACGATGTCAGCTTCCTCGTCGCTCTCCATCTCCTCGGGGTGGAAGTTCTGCAGCACGTGGGCCACTGGCAGGCGGTGGTGGCTGGCAGCGCTGTCCGTGGACTGGCCAGAGCTGCCCGAGTGCGGCTGCTGCGGACGACATTGTTCCTCCGGTTGGCGGGCTTGACAGTGACCATGAGGTGGTGGCTGTGGGCGATCCCAGGCCTGTGACCTGGTCCCTAGTCTTCCCCGCCACCTCAATCCCATTTACCTCCAGGACTTCGTCCTTCACGGCCGCAGTCCCGGGCTCTCTGCAAGGCCCCCCGGGCCGGCGGGAGATGAAGATGCCTGGAACCTTCTCCAGCCCTGGGGGTGACCCGGACTGGTGCCGGACTGGTGCCGCCGCGGGTGTAGACGCCCAGAGGCTGTTCGCAGCCCTGTCTGTGCAGCCTCACGCGGCGGTGCGTCTCCGGGAGGAGGTCCACGTCGATGAAGGAGGACACGGGGAAGTCAGGGCCAGGCTGACGTCGAGGTGGGCCCGACGGCGGAGGCCCTGCTCCCCCAGGGTCACCAGCACCTTCTTCCTGGAAAGGGTGCCAGCCCCGAAGCTGCAGTGGTCGGCCTCTTCTCGCTTCTGGACGAAGACCCTGCGCTCGGCGCTGGAGACGGCCGGCCGTGCAGAAGTTGTCGTCGTGGTCGCTGGGAAGAGGGCGCCCTGCGCCTCGGCACGGCCGATGGTCACCTCGGTGAGGGAGAGCTGGTGGGTGGGCACCACCAGCTGGAGGAGTCTTCAGACTTGCCAGGCTTGCGGCGGTTCCAGGGGACTCTCCGGAATTCAGCCCAAACTTGCTCTTGACTTGCACCGCGCTGCATCCTAGAAGCGCAGGGTCTGAGGCTTGTGAAAACTCGGGTCATGGTTTCGCCCTCCAAGCTCAGGGGCCGCAGAAAGACTCTTGGGGGCGACGCCCCCAGCCGTCGGCCCGGCCCCGGCCCCGGGTGGCCTGGTGTGCCGGCCGGAGCTCCATTTATTTCTTGATTATATTTGCACGCGCCTATCCTTATGCTAGCGCTTATTGGCCCCCCCCAGTGCTGGGGATCACATCATGCCAGGTGAGTGCTCTGCCAGTAAGCTGTATCCCCGCTCGCCACACTGTATTTTTATATTGCAATACGGGTGTTATGGTTTGGTGTGAGGTGTCCCCCAAAAGCTTAGAGGTGAAAAGATGGGTTATGAGAGGTAGGATGTGCTGGAGGAGGTTGGTCTTTGGAGCAGGCCTTTGGGGTATATATATATATATTTTTTTTCTTGGTGAGAGAAGACTCTCTCTCTTTCTCTGCTTCCTGGTGTGATATCCTGAGCTGCTTTCCTCTGTCATACCTTTCTACCTTAATGTTACGCCTCACCTTGGGCCATGAGGAATGCAGCTGGCTGTCAGTGGACTAAGACCTCTGAAACCATGAGCCCCCATATAAACTTTTCCTCCTTAAAATTGTTCTTGCCAGGTCTTTTGGTCACAACACCAAAAAAGCTGACTAAAATATTGGGGACTGAACCCAGGGCACTCTACCATTGAGCTACATCCCTAGTCATTTTTATTCTGAGAAAAGGTCTGGCTAAATTGCTGAGGCTGTCCTGGAAATTGTGATCTTCCTGACTCAGCCTCCCAAGTAGCTGGGTTCAAAGGCGTGTGCCACCGAGCCTCGCCCCTTTGCTGTTATACTGACACAATGGGAATTGAACCCAGAATCTCATGCATGCTAAGCAAGCACTGTATCACTGTGCTTTATCTCCAATCCCCACACTGTTTTAAATGGAAACTTTGTAATAATTTTTGAAATTGTGAAGTGCAAACCCTTCAACTTTGTGTTCTTTTTCCAGACTTTTTTGGATATTCTGAGTCTCTTGAAATTCCATGTGATTTGAGGACTGGCTTTTCCATTACTGCAGAAAAGACCATCAGAATTTTGTGGGGTTTTTTTTTATATTTTTTGTTGTATTACAATTGTACATAATAGTGAGATTCATTGTTATGCACTCATACAGGCACACAACATAACAACACAGTTTGGCCAATATCCTTCCCCATTATTTCCCCTTTCCCTACCTTCGGCCATCAGAATTTGACAGTATTGGCCTTGTGTCTATAGATCACTATGAGTAGTGAGCCTTCCAATCCAGGGACTTTTATTATTTCTTTTCTGTCTTTTTAAAGAATTTGGTTATTACAATTTTTCCATTTTAAAATTTCTGTTTATTTTCAAGTCTGCTATGTTGAGCTTGGCTTTTATTTCTTTAAGTAAGTAGAGCTAGTTGATTATCTTTGTTTGATAGCTGCACTGTCCCAAATCTTTGCAGGACTTTTCTGTTGTCTATTATCTTTGCTAGTTCCTTGTTATTGTGTCATTTTTCCTCGTGTATCTGCAACCTGGACATGCTGGGTTTCTGTTCTCACAACTAAAAGGCTCAGGGGTCACTCCAGTTTAACTGGGCTAACTGGGCTGCGCGAAATAACCACACAAGAGACACAAATACCTTTTTCTTTGAAGTCGCTGTGACAGCTCCTCTGATCTTAAGGGTCCGCAGAAAGAGAGACATCGAAAGCAGACTCTGACCCCTTTTATTGAGGAGAAGTTATTTAAATGAGGCAAGGGGTCAGGTTTCAGGGGGCTGAGTCTATCTTCATGATGTCCACTGTCAGCAGGTTGACTGACACCTGGGTAGGCCACACCCAAGGGTACAGTAAGAGAAGGGGACACATACAAGGCACTTCCATGGAGGATTCTATCCTAAGCAGGGCAAGGGGTTATATTACAAGGGAACAGGTGAGCATAGCTTCACCTGTGGGGCTGTAGCAAGACACACCCATGCACGAGACACTGACCCTCACACCCAAGAAGGGTGCCACGTTTCTGTGACTGAGAGCCTCAGCACCCAGCCGGGGAGTGTAACTCAGTCACGTGTAAGGTTGGCCTCCCAAATGGATATTTATTTATTTATTTATTTATTTTTTAAGAGAGAGAGAGAGAGAGAATTTTTTAATATTTATTTTTTAGTTCTCGGCGGACACAACATCTTTGTTTGTATGTGGTGCTGAGGATCGAACCCGGGCCGCACGCATGCCAGGCGAGCGCACTACCGCTTGAGCCACATCCCCAGCCCCCCACATGGATATTTAGTGTGAACATTATTTGTAGAAATTATTTGAGGTCTAGAATGGTGGGGTTTTTTTGGGGGGGGGTTTAACCCAGGGATGGTTAACCAGTGAGCCACATCCTCAGCCCTTTGTATTTTTTGAGACAGGGTCTTACTAAGTAGCTGAGGCTGGCCTCAAATTTGTTATCCTCCTGCCTCTGTCTCTGGAGTCACTGGGGTCACAGGCATGGCCACCATGCCTGAGGATGGTACCTTTCTTAAGGATTTCAGTTGGAGGGTTGAGGATGTGGCTCAAGCGGTTGGATCCTCAGCACCACATACAAAAAAGATGTTGTGTTCGCCAAATACTAAAAGATAAATATTAAAATTCTCTCTCTCACTCTCTCTAAAAAAAAAAAAAAAAAACAGGATTTCAGATGGAAGACTGATGATAGGAACAGTTTGAACCACTCTAACCCAAGTTCAAAGACTGAAGTTCCTGGATCATCTGTCATACAAACCTAGGCCTCAAACCCAGGTGGGGGCTGATTTGTGTTTCATTCACTCTTACCCAGAGGGCACGGTCGTTTAGGGCTACAACTCCAAGAAGAGGATGGCTGGCCAGACCCCCAGGTATGTGGGCTCCGGCCTTGGTCTGCAGGAATTGTGTTTGGGATTGGGGTCTACAGACTTCATGACTGTGACAAGCTTGGTGACTAAGAAGTTTCTGTGCAAAGACACAGAATGCCTGGCTGCTAGGTAGTACCTGATGACTGGGAAACTCCTGTGCAAAAGCACCGGCTGCCTGGCTGCCGTAGCGTTGTCCTTCACAAGTCTACCCTGCTTCCCAGACCTGGGTGCCCAGTCTCCTCCCTCTGAAGTAATAAGACAACTATGCAGGCACTACCTGGTCTCCTGGGGATGCCCCCGTAGAATGGAGGACCTTATCTCAGGTAGGACTCAGGGTTAAAGAAGGACTAATTAGAATACAGTCATGGTAACGAGAGGTGTGTGTTCCTTAATAAACTCCCAGGCAGGGAGGGGCCACACTGCACCCCCGCACTTCTCTCCTCTCTGCTCCTCCTGTCTGTCTGCCTGCACTCTGTGTGACTCTGTCTGTCCACAGGTGTTCCTTTATATTGGTCCTCTTTGCCCTGTGAGGCACTGTAGAATCAGCTCTCAAGTCTTGGTGTCTGTCTCTGTTTCTGAATCTCCCTCCTTCCCACATATTCCTTACCTGATGGACTTTTTAAAAATATTTATTTTTTAGCTTTAGGTGGACACAATATCTTTATTTTATTTTTATGTGGTGCTGAGGATTGAACCCAGTGCCTCACGCGTACCAGGCAAGCGCGCTACTACTTGAGCCATATCCCCAGCCCAGCTGATGGAATTTTGATTGAAATTATATTGACTCTGTAGGCAAATTTTGGGACAGTTGATATCTTTATGATATTGAGTTTTCCAATCCATTGGACTAGAGATGTAGCTCAATGGCAAAGAACTTGCCTAGCATGGACAAAGTCCTTCATTCCATTCTCAACCCCCAACCCCATCAAATAGTTTTAATTTTTATTAAATTTTACGCAAGTGCTCTACCACCAAGCTACACCCCCAGTCCAGCTTTTAAAAATTAATTTTAAACTTGCAATGATCTGAATTTAGCAACTGACCTCAAGAATATAATTATAACTGGGTCTGGTGATGCATGCCTGCAATCCCAGTGGCTCAGGAGGCTGAGGGAGGAGTATCTCAAGTTCAAAGCCAGCCTCAGCTACTTAGCAAGCCCCTAAGTAACTTAGAGAGACCCCCGTCTCAAAGTCAAAGATTAAAAAGGGCTGGGTATGTAGCTCAATGGTTAAGTACCATGGGTTCAATTCCCAGTAACTCCCTCTGCCAAAGTATATATTCTCCCTCTTGTACAAAGAGGCGACACTTATTATGTTTTATCTCTTCTTTCTGTCTTTCCATACTTTGTTCTTATTTATTTAAAATTTTTATTTTTATGCCCCTTTTATTCCAAGACTCACCATGAATATTTGTATTAAACTTCACAGCCACATCATCAATAATTATTTAAATAAGTTTTTCAATACCACATTTTAGAGTTGCATGCATGTTTTCTCCTTCATTCTCATACTGTTGAATACTTGTTTAAATTTTTCTATTACAATTCATATTTTGTTATTTCTCCTAAAAATAACATTTTATTTCATTACTGGAGATCAAACCCAGGGTTCTTGCTAAGTGCACTCTCCACCACTGAGCTACAGAGCTACACCGCAGCCCCTGGCCCAGGGAGGAGCCCTCCTGCCCAGGGCACAGGCAGCAAGGCTGCTCCCTGCCTGTGTGCCCCTCCTGCATGTGTGCTCTGGGGAGGCTGAGGGCAGACTATCCTCCAGGGCAGAGCTGCCTCTGCAAACACCTGCCAGGGGGCTCACAGGAAGCTGCTGCTGGTCAGATCTTCCATTGCAACCCTTTATGGTATGTGTGGTATTTATGCTGTCACAGCACACATTGGCCAATTGTGTAGGTGCTTTGAGGTTCTGTTATATTCCCAGCTGTGCCACATTTTCCCTCTGGGAAGCCAAGAGGACCAGACAGTCACTCTACCCACATGAAGTCTCTACATTCAAAGTTTTGCCCTTGGTCTGGTCTGTTTTTGGCAAAGGATGATGCTTCCTTTCCAAAGGGAAAGCGCAGGTCCTAATCACCTGTGTCTGCAGCACCTGCTATGGTCCTCACACCTTGTGGGTTGGTTGGGGTGATCCCTGGGCTTGTTCCTCCCTACCATGTTGTCCTCCATCACTTGCTCCGATAGTGGCCTGGGGCTCTGAGCCACAAGTCTTCAGTAGCTAGGTGGAGCTGACTGAAGGGGCATTGTATGGCCTAGAGGGAGGTTCGGGGGTGTCATCTCCACCCAACTAAACCAAGATCCAGAGCCTGGGGCTAGGACAGAGGATCAGGGAAGAAAATCCTCCCTAGCTTGAAGTCCACCTTAAGGCACAGGGCCCACCCCACCCTCTCACTAATAGTCATCTAATAGTCCTGTTGAGAGGTGGGGGGCAGGCCAGGAGAGACACCTGAGGCTCAGCACAACCCAGGCTGGGTGCCAGGGACACTCTTGGCAACTCCTTGCTGCCTGACTCAGGGAGAAGTCGCTGGGTCCACTATGTCCCCAGAAGAAGGAAAAAGCCACATGGGGGGTATGCCACTGTCCCAGGGACTTCAGACTGTTTCACGCCTGGGCTCCCATTGGCACCTGTCCCAAGACTCATTCCTGAGATGGAGGAGAAGGCTCCTCCCTAGGGAACCAAGATTGTGTTCCCTGTCTGCGGACCAGCGTGTGAGGCCTCAGCCTGGATGAGGAGGCAGAGAGGGGTGGGGTCTTGAGATTTCAGACCAGACATGAAAGGCTGGGGACTGAGAGGACACTCAGGTGTGGGGCTGGCAGAGGCCCAGGGCCAGAAGGGCTTCTGAAAGATCTGGGTGGTGGCCGATGGATGTAACTGGAGCAGGGCAGGCAGGCGCGGGGCTCTCTTGGGACCTGGAACCGCATCTGAGCAGTCTGGAGGAGTAAAGTGGGGCTCAGGAGGTCCTAGGTCTGGGTGGGTGGGAATAAGCCTGGCTGCAAAGAGGGAAACATAATTTTTGGATTTTCGTTTTTTTTTCTTGACTTCAAAACTCTACCCCATCTCTCTCTGGTGACCTCAGGACCAGGAAAGTCCAGGGGCTGCTGAAGAAGGTAGTGTGGGAGCCTCCGTCCTAACACCCAGAGACAAACCTACACTCACACTGATATGACAGTCTGACTGTGGGACCCATGTCCCAGGGTCCCCTCCCTAGTCTGAGACTAGGAAGTCTGTCCCCCCGACTCCTCCCTGTTGTCACAGTGGAATCGGCCTCTCCAGTTTCTGGTAACTTCATCAGGGCTGCGTCATGTTACTAAGGCCAGAGATAACATCTCCCCATGGGTTACCTTCCCTGCCAGGCCCCTGCCGCTGGACCCAGGCTCAGAGGAGGGACCAGGTGTGGGATGAACTGGGGGTGTGAGGATCTGCCAGGCAGAAGCAGGTTGGCTGGGCTGCTAGCAGAGTGTCTGAGAACACTGCCATTTGATCCTGGGATGCCAAGAAAAGGAGAAGGGGGCAGGAGCTGGTAGGCCGCGCGGCAAGGCTGTTGAAGGTCTCCTGATATCTCCAACTGAACTACTGACAAACCTCCAGGCAGGAAGAGGCTCCCAAGGTACTAGAGAATAGGTCCACCTTAACAGGGCAGCCCTGGGCGGGGCTCTCCGGATGCCACTGGCCCAGAGGGCAGCCCAGGACCGTGAGCAGGGCAGCCAACCAGCACTGGATTCCTCATACCCTGTCTGCAGCCAGTACCATGATCCAGGGTGCCCAGGCAGGTGGGCCCCTCTGGGGCTGGGATGGGGACGGTGATGATGACTGGGACGGCGCTGCGCTTGGTCTGCTGGCTCTGGCTGTGGTGGCTGCCACAGCACTGGCTTTGCATTGGTTTGGCTCAGGACAGGATCAGGAAGTGGCAGGACCCAAGTCCACAGTCGGGGGGACCCAGTCTACTCAAGAAGGCAGGTTGGTTCTGCATCCAGAGTCCAAGGTCAGTGGTGGCAGCAAGGGAGACAGAGAAGGGCAGAAGAAGCCTCACCCTCCCAGACCCAGTCAGGGGAGCCTGGCTATGTCTGCGGCCCAGGACCAGGAACCCCTCGTTGGCAGAGTTTTGGCTGTCACAGCTGGACCTCCACTCAGAACTCTTGGAAATGCCACCAGTGGAGGGACCTTGGGAGAGCCGTGTGGTAACACCACCCCAGAAGCCCAGCGAGGTGAAGGAAGGGCGCCCCCCAGGCCAGACACTGCTATCCCGGGTAGGAGCAAAGCAGGGGCGACACCTGCTCCCCTCCTGATCCACTTCACCCTTCGGAGTTCTGGTGGCGAAGCTGAACTGCAGGCGGGGGCAGGTGGTGCCGGTACTAACGGGCCAGCTCGCCGGGCCCCTATCCACAGACAGCAACAGGACACCAACCGCTGGGACCTGCCTGGCTCTCTGGGGACAGTCCGCCGCAGCCGGCGACGTCAGGCCGACGCTGTCTCGGGAGACCGAACCTGCCATCCCCCAAAGCCCGACCCCCTCCGCCTGGGCGCTGCGGTGAGTGTGTGGGATGCCATAGACGCGGCGTCCGCCGCTGCAGTGGACGCAGGCTCCCGGTGGTCGGCCTCAGCCCAGGGTCCGGCCCAGCAGGCACTGCCCCAGGCCCAGCCCGCGCTAACGGTTCCCGGGACAAACCGCTCGGAGCGCGGGCGCGAGAAGTGCAGCCCCCAGGCAGCCCCAGCCCAGCCTCTGGGCGCCCAGGGCGAGGCTGGCCAGGCCACCGAGACCAGCGCCCTCGCCCCCCGGGAGGCTGCGGGCGTCCCGGCCCCGACGGAGGGCCGGCCCTGGGTCAGGAAAGCGGTCACCGCCACCAGTGACTTCAGCCGCGCCCTGGACTCGGCGGGCGAGGGGCCCGAGGAGGTGCCGGTGGAGTCCTGCGGCGCGCGTCCGGCCGGGGCTGCGGGCCCCGCAGACGGCGGCCCCGGGCTCGACTCCGGGCTGGGCAGAGCGGGAGAGGGGAGGGCGGCTGGTGGCCCGGTCGCTGACCTGGAGCCCCAGCCGACCCGGCCCCGAGGAAGGCCAACTGTAGAGGGCCACAGTGGCGTCCCCTCCACTGCTCGTCCAGCCACGCCCCCGCCTCGGGGCGGGGACCCGGGTCGCCCTTCCCCGAAGGCAAAGAGGTCTGCCCTGGGCCTCCTCCCTGCAGCCCCCAGCCCCTCTCCTACAAACTCTCTGCCCCACGGAGTCAGCCAGGACCCTTCTGAGGGTGGAAATGTCAGCGCGGCGCCAGCCTCCTCATCAGAGCAAGTTTCCACTTCAGCTCCAACAGTAATGCTAGCCCCTTCTCCTTCCAGAGCCCCACTCCCAGGGACAAACCCATCACCAGCCGCATCCGCAGCCTCAGCTCCGCCCACAGCCTTAGCCCCGGCCTCAATCCCAGCCTCAGCGGCAGCCTCAACCCCAGGCCCATCCCCATCACCAACGTTACTCCCAGCCCCTGCCTTAGCTAGTGGGTCAAGCCCTGCGGCTGGAGAGTCCAAAGTGGGTCTCTCCAGGAGCTACCACGAAGGGCAGATTACAAGTAGCTGGGGAAACCTTATTGCCATGGTTCTTAGAAGCCACCCCTTTCCCAGGCCAGAGAAGCCCAAAGGATGCGCCCTAGGGGCAGTCCCTGTGAGCCCGGCAGGTCCCAGCTCTTTTACCCATTCTGAACACAGACCAGGGGCTTCCCAATCTGAAGGGGAAATCCCCAACCTCCAGAACAGGCACCCATCTTCTTTGGGGATTGTCACACAGGTGGGAGGACTGGCCAAGACTCCATGTCAGGCGCAGCCAGTGGGCTTTGAAACCCATGGGAAGCCCACCCCTGGCCCACCTCTAGGCCCCAAAGAAAACAGAACCAAGGAGAAAAGTCTGGACTCACTGCCCTCAGCTGAAGTTCCTGGGGGACACACAGAGCCCTCTGTGCAGATGCCGTCTGGCTCTGCACCACCCTCTGCTATGAGGTGGGATGCTCAGCATATCCCCAGACCACGGAAACACAGCATGTGTGAAATAGCCCTGAGCTCTGAGCATCTGGTCAGCCAGGTGGCCCCAGGGCAGCACCAGGGTCAAGTGCTCAGGGAGGAGGCCAGCTCTGCAGGCCGCAGGGGAGTCCTCACAGAGAAGCAGAAAGAGGCCCAAAAACTCATGGTTTTTCTGCAGAGGCCTGGGAGTTGGGGGATGGTCAAGGGATCCCAGAAGCCCCACTTGTGGGCCTTGGAGGCTGCCACAGCTGTTCAACGTCCCCAGCGGCTAGACCTGGGCAGCTGCCTGGAGGTGCTGGCCTTTGCCCAGCAGCATGGGGAGCGTGGCCTAGCCCAGGAGACCTATGCCTTGATGAGCAGCAACCTGCTGCACGTGCTGGGCGACCCGCACCTCTACCGGCAGCTGAGTGGGGCTGATCGGGAGCGCATCCTTAGCCTGCGGACGGGCCAGGGTCAGGCCATGCTGGGGGTCCTTGTACTGCCCAGACTCTACCAGGTGTGCCGTTCTGGGTTCAAGAAGAGCTCTCGTGGTGAGGAATCTCCTGAAGCTCAGACTGCACCCCTGCCTCATCGAACGTTCCTCCATGTGTTCAACCCTCAAGAGAACGTTTGGCGGCCCCTGACCCAGGTGCCGGAGGAAGCCCCCCTCCGGGGCTGTGGTCTCTGCACCATGCACAACTACCTGTTCCTTGCAGGCGGCATCCGTGGCTCTGGTGCCAAGGCTGTCTGCTCCAAAGAGGTCTTTTGCTACAACCCTCTGACCAACATCTGGAGCCAGGTTCGGCCCATGCAGCAAGCCAGAGCCCAGCTCAAGCTGGTGGCCCTGGACGGGCTGCTGTATGCTATTGGAGGCGAGTGCCTATACAGCATGGAGCGCTACGACCCACGCACAGATGCCTGGACCTTACGTGCTCCCCTCCCTGCAGGCACCTTCCCTGTGGCCCATGAGGCTGTGGCCTGCCGTGGGGACATCTATGTCACAGGAGGTCACCTCTTCTACCGCCTGCTTAGATACAGTCCTGTGAAGGACTCATGGGATGAGTGCCCCTACAGTGCCAGCCACCGGCGCTCCAGTGACATGGTGGCACTAGGGGGCTTCCTGTACCGCTTCGACCTGCTGCGGGGTGTGGGCGCTGCAGTGATGCGCTACAACACGGTGACGGGTTCCTGGAGCCGTGCTGCCTCCCTGCCACTGCCTGAGGCCATCCCACTCCGTTGTACTGTGTTGGGCAACACCATTTACTGTCTCAACCACCAGGTCACAGCCACCTTTGCAGTCTCTGAGGGGACTGCGCAGTTTCAGGCCAAGGAGCTGCAGCCCTTTCCCCTGGGGAATAAGGGGATCCTCTGTCCATTCATCCTGACTCTGCCCACTGCGGCCCGGCTGCAGACCTCACTCTGATGCCAGTGGAGAACTGTAGTCCAGGGACACCTTTCATCTGGGGTAGTCTGAGGGGGTGTGGGGCGTGGAGACGGGGCTGGGGTCAGGACCTTCTGCTCCAGTTTCCGGGACACCTTTCCTTCTATGTTTGTCTCCTGCTGTAAAGGTTGCCACTTATTCTGGAGTGAGAGCCCTTCCACCTCCCTTCTTACCCTCCCCACACCATGCTGGATCCTGCCCCAGGTCCTTACCTGCTTTGGATGCCTCAGCTTGCTCCCAGGCTCCCATCTTCCTGGGAAACTCCTGGGCCCAGAGCTAAAGAAGGAGAGGGATGAAAGCTTATTTGTGCTCCCTGTATTCTGTCAGGTGGAAGTGGAGGCAAAGAGGTCCCCGGGAGATGCCCTTGCCTCTGGAGCTTCTGCCTTTGAGAGCCTTTTGACTCTTTCCTCCTGAGTCTGACTGGGTGTGGAGCCCTGCACACGGCCCTGCCTAGACCTGACGGGACTACTCGGCTCCTCTGCAACTTGCAGGTCTCTGTGCCCTGCCAGGCTCCCATCCCCTTCCCCCAGACTTCCCTCTAAATGAACCCCTTTTTAGTTATGTGGACTCAAAACAATACATTTAACCTCCCATTTTCACCTTTTCTGTAAAAGAGGCATAATGGACACCTGTCTCTCAGGAGAGCCGAGAGAATGTGATCGTCAGTGGGCTACCTGGCACAGTACCTGGGGTACACAGCATGAGAAATGAATGCTTTCTCTCCCTACCCACTTCAAAATCCACATGAGGCAGGTAAATAAATCCGATTGAGTGCTGCTGCCTATCCCAGCACTGACTTGGCTTGCCCCTGTCTGGCTCTTTTTTCTTAGGCTCAACACAACTGCACCAAATATACGTCCCACCCATTGAAAGCATCTGCATCCTACCCTTGTCTTGCTTAGTTCACAAAATATGGCAGACAGCTGAGTGGATCACAGCACAGCACAGAAAGGGTCCTCAGGTTGTGCTTAAAAATAAGTTTATTGAAAAACAAGTGCTGTGCACACAGCTATGTATCTGGGTCACTGGCCCGTCTCTGTGGCTCCAGCGCATGATGGATGGCAGCATGGATGGGCAGCGGGGCCTACTGCTTGCGCTTGGTCTCACTGAGCAGCTCCTGCCAGTTCTTCTCCATCTCCTCCTTGCAGTTGAGGAAGGCGTCTTCTAGCCGGCGCATGGACTCCGCCAGAGTGGGGTTGGTACGCATTACCACCATGTCATAGGCCATCCAGGTCGCCTGCACTGCAACAACCAGACAGGCCCAGTCAGGCCACAGGTGGCACTGCAGCTCTGGGGCACCTCACTTGTGCTGCCAGGGAGCTGGGACCCTCCATACTCCAAGGAGAGAGAGCTGTTAGCTGCAAGCCACCACAGGGCTCATGAAACCCCCTATGAAAACTCCCTGCAAACAGCACTAATGATGCTCCCCAATTTCCAGTTTTAACTTCTGGATCCATCAGCCCCTGACAGTAAAAGCTGGAGGCCAGTCGGATGTGAACCGGGAGAAAATGGAGCAAGCCCCAAGTCCTTGCTTACACACAGTTCACAGCTGGTGGCTTCGGGTGACCTCCACAGGAGTCTGCCTGGCTCACATGCTCAGGTAGCCAGCCATTCCCAGTCCTACAGTCCTCACTCTCATGTTTCTCCATGCTCAGTGGCCTGGGACACCCGTCCACCTGCAGCTCTACACCTCTGTGTTTTCATTAAGGCTCAGGCCAGGGCTTCTCCTGGGGAGGTTCTGCTGCCTCCCCTCTGAGACGCTTTGAGTGTTCACACTGGTCTTTCCCTCTGAGAGCAGCTTGAGGGCAGCAGAGTGCCCTGGGCCTCCAGGTGAACATATGCTTCTTGTGCAGACTGTGGAAGTATGCAAAACCCCCTCTTTTCACCATGCGCCATCACTGTGGCTCTACATTCTAGAACTTCACAGAACAAAGGTCACCCTTTCTGTGTGACAGCGCAGCACAGAAGGTCTCTCTCCTTAACACTCCTCTTTGTCAAGCTAAAAAATACTGGTTCTCTGGGAAGCAATGTCTTCAAGGAAATTAACCAAAGATGATACAAGAAGCATGATTAGGAATAAAAGCACAAGTGTATCTCACACAAGCAAGGTCAGCCACATGGCAGACTTGAAGTTCAGAGTAACACCTGTTTGGTTAGGGAAAATTGTGAGAAAAGGTGTGTGTAGGGCTGAGGTTGTGGATCAGAGGTAGAGCGCTTGCCTAGCCTGCGTGAGGAGGGTTTGATCCTCAGCACCATATAAAGTAAAATAAAGACATTGTGTTTACCCATAACTAAAAGATAAATGTTAAAAAGAAAAGAAAGTGTGCAGTGTCCCAACAGAGTTCATGACTCTAGCTAGTACAGGGATTCTTGGACTTAAAGAAGCCTGAGTGACCCTCGGGTCACTTCTTACAATGTAGGTGACTGCCCCCACCCCACCCCATGGTGATTCTTGTCTAGCTGCTTGGGAATGCTACCTAGGGGCATCTCACTTGTGCTGCCAGGGAGCGGGACCCTGCTGCGACACCCCATGCTCCAAGGAGAGAGAGGTGTTAGCCTGTGAGCTACCACAGGGCTGGTGGCTGAATGCTGACATGGTGACACAGGGACCAGGTTTGTGGAACAGAACTCGCTTCCCAACTCTTCACTGGCTGGCCCTGTGGCCTTGAATAAGGAGTTAGACTTGGCAAACTCAGTTTCTACTTCGCAAAGCAGAGCCTACTTCCTGATCTCATGGCTTGCTGTGAAGACTAAGGGGGTAATACACATGAGCTACCTAGCTCATGTGTCATATAGACATATAGACCGAGTGTCTGTGTCCCCTCCACATTCACATGTTGAAATCTAACCCTAGGATGAAGATATTAGGAGGCAGGGCCTCTAGGAGATGAGTGCCGACGGGTATGGAGTCCATGTGAACGGGACACAGTGAAAAGGTGACTGCAAAGTAGGAAAGGCTTCTCATCAGCACTCGAGTGACTTCCTAGCCTCCAGGACTCTGAGAAATAAATGTTTGTTGTGTCTTTTAAACCACTCTATGTCGACTTGTCACAGGGTCACAAAACAATGAAGACAAAAATCGTGCTGGGCACAGTGGCACATGCCTGTAATTTCAGAAGTTCAGGCGGCTGAGGCAGAAGGATCTCAAGGTCAAGGCCAGCCCCAGCAACTTAGCAAGGCCCTAAGCAACTTATTGAGACCCCATGTCAAAATAAAAAATAAAAGGACTGGGGATGTAGTTCAGCGAAAATAGCTTCTGGGTTCAACCCCCAGTACAAAGCAAAGCAAAACAAAAACAAAAACAAACATAAAAACAGCCAATCAGCCAAATAAAAATGAATAAGGCAACAGGCCAGGTATGGTGGCGCACATCTGTAGTTGCAGCAACTCAGGAGGCCAAGGCAGGAAGACTGCAAATTTGAGGTCAGCTTGGGCAGCTTAGCAAGACCCTATCTCAAAATAAAAATAGAAAGGGCTCGGATGTAGGTCAGTGGTATGCCTGGGTTCAATTCTCAGTATCACAGAAAAAAAAAAAAAGACAGATGGGTCCCAAGAAGTGGGTTGTTGCTATAGCAAGTGCATGAAAGTGTGGAAGGAGCCCTGGAATTGGGCAGTTAGTAGAGGCTGCAAGAGCTTTGAAGTGCAGGCTAGAAATTGATACAGTGTTACTGTGTATGGAGCTTTTATTGGCTTATATTTTAAAATATTTTTTTAGTTGTACATGGACATAATACCTTTATTTTATTTGTTTTATTTATTTATTTATTGAACCCAGTGCTTTACGCATGCCAGGCAAGTGCTCTACCACTGAGCCACAACCCCAGCTCCACTTTTATTTATTTATTTGTTTTTAAAAAAATTTTATAGTTGTAGATGCACAGAAGGCCTTTATTTTATTTGTTTATTTATATGTGGTGCTGAGGATCCAGCTCAGTGCCTCAAGCATGCTACGCAAGCACTCTGCCACTGAGCTACAGCCCCAACCCTGTGTATGGAGCTTTAAAAGTAATTTGGTAAGTGCTCAGAATAAAAGAAGAATTTAGAGAATACGTAAATGATCAAGAATAGACTGTGGAAACACAAAAGGCCAAACCATTCTAATGAGGTACCAGATGGAAATAAGGAATAAGTTATCAGAAACCACAGAAAAAGTGATGCTTGTCATGACGTGGCAAAGAACTTGGCCGAACTGTGTTTGTTTTCTAGTGTTTTGCAGAAGATAGAACTTGTAAGCAACAAGATTGGATATTTATACAAGGAGAGTTGCTTCAAGAAAGAAGAAACTTTTACAAAATAAATAATTGAGGTACTCAGGGTAAAGAAGATAGATAAGAAATTAAAATTGGTGTAGGCGGGTAACAGCTCACAGACATGATCTTCCCTAGGAGCTAGAATTTTGACTCTGAGTTTCCTAAGCCAAAGTAGAGAAAGAAACATGTTCAACTGACTCAGTATTCACAAAAGAGAAACAATCCATCCTTTAAAACACTACTACCCTAAAGGACAATTTTCCAGTGGGTCTTTGCGAAAAGAAAGGTACTGGCTGTGTTGCCCAGGCTGGCCTCAAACTCCTGGGCTCATCCCAGCCGCCTGCCTCCGTCTCCCAAGTACTGGGATTACAGGTGTGCACCTCCCTCCCAGCTCAGCATCCTCATTTAAATACAAGGTGTATTTAAATGAGGAAGGTCCTTACTATGTTAGGATCACCGGTAAAAGAAGGCTGATACCAGGGTGGCAAAGCACAGCTCAGAGAGGCGGTTCAGCAAGACACCAAAACACCACATAGGGTACACAGCCCTCTCTAGGCCCATGGAAAGTTCTGGAATACACACAGCAGGAAGACTCCCAATCATCAGAAAATTCTCCAGAAATACACATTTCTTGAGTTTTTCATTCATTCATTTGGTGTTTACAGAACACTTTTGTGATGGCACTTGCAAAGGCAGCCCTGGTGGCATGCAAGGTATGAGGTTCACACTGCTCTCCTGCATGGGAGAGACCGCCATCAACTGGGGTGACTGCAGGTGGTTAAAGGTACTGCTGGGAAACAAGCCATGTGCTGCGACGGGGAGGAGGTGGGAGTCCACTGGATATACCAGGTTTATCAAATAAAAGTGCAATGTGCTGGTTCTAGGCCCTCTTTTGTGTTTTGTTGCTTAGTTTGTCTATTTCTATCCCAATATGACAACATTTTAAATACATAGCTTTATAGCTTACTTATATAGCTTTTAACCTATTATGTAGCTATAGATACAACATGATATACTTACATAAGTTTAAACAGATTCATAATAAATCTTGTCCCTATCTGTCTTCCTCAGAAATATCTTACTATATTCTTGACTCTCGGGGCTCTCGTAAACGTTTTAGAATCAACCTGTCACATTTCATGAAAATCCAGATAGGATTTTTAAAAAAATATATTTTTTAGCTATAAATGGACATCTTTATTTATTTTTTTATGTGGTGCTAAAAATTGAACCCAGGGCCTCACACATGCTAGGCAAGTGCTCTACCACTGAGCCACAACCCCAGCCCCCCCAGAGAGGATTTTGATTAAACTACTTTGTACTCTTAGATGGAATTTGGAAAGAATGAACACATTTATTACATTAAGCTTTTCTCTTCACAGAATTAACTATGGCTCCATTTATTTTTATTTTTTATTTAAAAAAATTCCTAGCAACACACACACACAAACACACACACAAAATATGTCCTCATGCTTTGCCTCTGATATGTAAAAATGTAATTTATTTTTGTATATCGATCTTACATCCAACCACATTACTAAACTATTATTTCCAACCATTTGTGTTTTAGAGGTAGTAGCCAGCTTCCAAGTGGGCTCCCAGTGGGCATTACCTTTTGGTAGGCACAGCTTTGTATAGTTTTCTCTTATACCAGAGTTGATCTGTGGAACAATATGGTACAGGTGACATTATGCCATCTGAGATTTTCTCTGAGCAAAGGTATGGCCCGTCCTATGGAGTGGCCACATAGGAAGCCTCCCGACAACAGCCACCTAAGCTTGGAAGCAGATTTTCCAGCACCCAGTCCAAGGTTCAGAAACTGAAGCCACAGCTGGTATCTTGACTGTGATCTCATATGACACAGCCAGAAATCACCCAGCTATGCCACACCCAGACTTCTGACATTCAGAAACTGTGTCATCTTAAATGGTTCTAATTTTCATTTTCTAAGTTTGGGTTAATTTGCACTGAATAACAAATAACTGATTTTGGTACTGGGAATTTGGTGTTTCCATAACAAGAACCTACAATTGGGAGTGGCTTTGGAAATGGGTGATGAGTGGAAACAAGGAGAGCTGTAAGGATTTTGGGGAGAGTGCTAGTAAAAGTTTAAAGTGCCTTGAATGCACTGTTCATAGAATTTTGGACTTTAATGAGACCAAC
This sequence comes from Ictidomys tridecemlineatus, assembly GCF_052094955.1. Classification (NCBI taxonomy): domain Eukaryota; kingdom Metazoa; phylum Chordata; class Mammalia; order Rodentia; family Sciuridae; genus Ictidomys; species Ictidomys tridecemlineatus. The sequence continues at coordinate 364,809 of NC_135482.1, read as the reverse complement.
AATAAGGGCTTTAAGAGAAGTGAGAAAAGTTACTGGAAGCTGAAGGAGAGGAGATCCTTGTTATGTAAAGGCAGAAAATTCAGCAATACTGTCACAAGAAATAATTTGAAAGGTCAAAAATGTACCTAATGAATTATTTAGTAGGATTTACCCATTTTTTAATTGTAGGTGGACACACAATATCTTTATTTCAATTTGATGTGGTGCTGAGGATCGAACCCAGTGCCTCACACATGCTAGGCGAGCACTCTACCACTGAGCCACAACCCCAGCCCCAAGGATTTATCTATTTTTTGGTTTTTTTTGGTGCTGAGAATTGAATCAAAGGCCTCCCACAGAAGCCAAGAACACACCCCACCACTGAGTAACACCCTAGTCCCAACTGACATGTTTAACATTTTACTCATTTTTCCATATTTTTGTGAATTTCAAATCGTCCGTTGGGATCACATTCCTTTTACTTGGTATGACTTTTAGATGTTCTTTAGAGCAAGTCTGTTTGTGATAAATAGTTTCAGTTTTGTTCATCTGCAGATGTCTTTGTCTTCTCTTCTGAAAGAGAGTTTTTCAGGGGGCTGGGGTTATAGCTCAGCGGTAGAGGGCTTACCTTGCACCTGTGAGGTACTGGGTTCAATCCTCAGCACCACATAAGAAATAAATAAGTAAAATAAATAAAAAGATATTGTGTCCATCTTTCAAAAATATCTTTCTGAAAAAAGTTTTTTGGGATGCATAATTCTGGGTTAATAGTGTTTTTATGATATTTAGTTTTTTCCCACCAATTCCTAGTGTTCATGATTGTTGTTGGGAAATCATTCCAATTGTCCTTCCTTTGATGATCTCTTTCTTTATCTTTGACTTTCTACAAAATTTTTCTCTTTGTCTTTGATGTTCTGAAGTTTCACTCTCTAGGTATGGATTTAATTTTCTTTTGCTTGAGATATATTTTGTTTCTTGGATCTCTGATTCAATTTTTCATCCGTTCTAGAAAATTCAGTCATTATATTATTAAATATTGTCATTATTCCATTTTAACTTTTTTTTTGAGATCCCCATTAGAACCACGCTAAACCTTCTTAATCTTTTTTCATTTTATTTATTTAGTTTTGCAGGGTTAGGGATCTAGCCCAGGGCCTTATGCATGATAAACATGTGTTCTACTATTGAGCTATGCCCTAGCCCCTTCTTTTTTATTTTTTATGGTACTAGGGATTGAACCCAGAGGTGCTTAACCACTGAGCCACATCCCCAGCTATTTCTATTTTTTTTTTTTTTTTTGAGACAGAGACTTGCTAAATTGTTAAGGCTGGCTTTGAACTTACGATCCTTCTGCCTCGGCTTTCATTGGGATGATAGGCATGCACCACTGCACCTAGCCCTTTTTAAATTTTTGATGCATTCTTTTCCTGTTTACTAATTCTCTTTTCAAGTCTTCAACTGTTGTTTTTTTAAAAAATATTTATTTTTTGGGTGTAGATGGACACAACACAATGCCTTTATTATTATGTTTTATGTGGTACTGAGGATCGAACCCGAGTCCCGCCCGTGCTAGGCGAGCGCTGTACCGCTGAGCCACAATCCCAGCCCATTCAACTGTTATTGATGACATTTTATTTCACAATATTTGTTGTGAAATATTATTTATTTCATTATATTTTTAATTTAATTATATTGTTATATTTTCATTATATTATTTTTCACTTTAGAATCGCCATTTGTTTTTACCAATTTTGGCTGTTCATTCTTAAATTTATTTTATGCTCATCTGTTATTTCATTCATTACTTCTTAAACCATTTTATGTATAGCTACTTATGTTCCGTGTCTGACTTCATCTTCGGCATCTAAAGGTACTGATTCTAGTTTCTTTCTCTCACAGTGGCTTACCATTGCATGTCTGTGGTTTTATCTTTGTATGTGAGGCCATTGCTGAGGTAGCCCCCATCAGGAAGTTAACACTCTCAGGGGTTTTGGTACTGAGCAAGAGTCATACATTCAGCTTCTCTACCTCTCTGCTGTTTCAAGATTCAGTATCTGTTATAGGGTGGATTGTTTCCTCCCTAATCTCATCTGTTGAAATCCTAATTCCTGATACTTCAGAATGTGACTGTATTTAAAGATTGTAACTTTAAGAGGTAGTGAAGTTAAAATGAGGCATTTGGAATGGGCCCTAATTCAGTATGAGTGGCACCCTGATAAGGAGAGGAAGAACAGAAGGAGATGAAACATGTACAAGCCAAGGAGAAACCAACCTACCCACACTGCTAGCCTCCAGTACTGTGAGAAAACACATTTCTATTGTTTAAGCTGTCCAGACTGTTTGTAGGGCAGACCTAGCAAACACAGAGGATCCCACTACAGAGCAAGATCTCCTCCTGCTGCTCGACTCCTACTGTTCTCGTGGCTTTGCTCTGGGACTTTGCCTTCAGCATTAGGATATTTGTTCCCAGCCTGTCACCACTGAAGCTCCAGTTCCTGCATGACCTGCTGAGCTACCTAGTTGAGCCAGGCTCATCTTACTAGGTTGATGGTACCATGTGCAATTTTGGCCTTGCATGAAGGATTTCAGCAAAAGCGAGTGAGTTGGGGCTGAAATCTAAATTATGGTCCTCTCTTCAATATGAGAAGATTGCTATCTGGCCAGAGGGGGTGCCTTTTTCTAATTCATTACAAAGGAGAATTTTTCCAATCATTTAACCCAGAAAAAGCAGCACTTTTTTTCTATTTATATGGAGGTGCAGTATGATCCAGCAGAGGCCTTACTAACTATATTTAAGTTTATTTAGGGGTCTTACCTTTTGTGTGACCAGTGATGCCTTAAAAATGTGTTCTATCTAGGTTTTGTTGGTGAGGGATGGAAGGATCCTGCAGGGCCCCCACCCCCAGCTCCCTGAGCAGCTGGGATTACAGGTGTGGCCAGCCCTAGGCTACAGCTCCTTCACTGTCACATTAGGAATGCAAGGCTATTTGCTCCTCAGCACAAGCCTTTTGTCCTCACTAAAACAGCACTCCCCAAATCACCAAATGACCTCAGTATTTCCAGACAAAGGGCTGTGTTGATCATCACCTCTTCCTGAAACTGTCTCCTGCCTTGGATGGCGTGATGCTACTCTTCCAGTCCTCTGTGCCCACGACTGTCTTTCTCTTCCCTTACAGTAAAACACCTTTGTCTGCTTCTCCAATTGAGGGCATTTCTCAGGGTTGTGTCCTTGGGCCACTACTCTTCACTATGAACCTGCTGCATGGTCAGTATCACATGCACATTGTGAAAAGGAAAGTAGTCAGACCTTTTGAGGGTTATTAGACTCAACTTACACTAATTCCTGGAGATCCAGAGCATTACTGTGGTCCACCAGTCAGAGTGGAGGCTGTGGAGGCCAGGTGATCAACGGAGTGTCAGCTCTGGTTTGTCGCACAGTGGACCACAGACCTCTGAACCCAGCCTGTGTTTATTTTCACAGTTTCAATATGCAGAATTGAAACAGCATATTCAGTAACCAGGAGGATCCCTACATTGGCTCACTGACTCATGAGGGCTGTCGTGATGCAAAAGGTGAAATGGAAGCCAAGCAGGACTGCCTCCAGCTACTAGAGCAGTAAACCAAAGCAACTGCATTTCTGCAAACTGTAGGCTTTGACCGTCATTAAAACCCTGAGAGGTGCGGGGACATTCCTACCACATCCCTATTCCACTTGCCTGTCTGGCCTGTGCAGAAAATGGATCTTAGAGAATGACAGCAGATTATCAAACTCCATCAGAAGGTGACTCCAGATATGGTTTGCTGCTGGAAAAAATGAACAAATGAACACATTCCTTGTACCTGGTATGCAGCTGTTGATGTGTACATGTGAGCAAAGCCAATCAGAAGCAGTTTGCTTTTAGATGATCAGGCCAGTAACTCCTCTTCACTACCCTCATCAGGTCTACCAACTCCCCAGTGGCTAGGGTTTGGATCTGTGCGAAAGGCTGTCACCAGCCTATGGCACTACTCAGAGGTGGTGAAACCGTGAGAAGGTGATGCCCAATGGAAGGAAGTAGGTCACTGAAGTAAGAGGTGCCCTTGGAGGAGGGGATACTGGAACCTCAGCCCCTTCCTTTCTCTGTCCACTTGCATCTAGTTATAATGAAGTAAGCAGCTTTGTCCTATCACTAGCTCCCTACCGTGATATTCTGCCCCCTACATGCCCCAAAACAATGGGAACAGTCCAGGAACTGAAACCTCAGAAACTATGAGCCAAAATAACCTTTCTTCCTTTAAAGTAGATTTTATCAGGTATTTTGTCATGGTGGTGAGAAGCTGACTCACACACCAGCTGGTACATAACATTGATGATATTTCGCTGATTGAACTGGTGAGCCAAAGAAGCCAGATACAAGAGCATGTACCATGCAGCTCCATCTAGATGAAACTCGGGGCATGCACAGTAGTTGTTAAATGGTTTTAGGGATGGAGGTTGGAGATGAGCTGGGCAGGTAAAAAGAAACTTCTGGAGTTGGCAAAAATGTTCTGCACTTGGATGCTGGTGTTGTTTGCCATGCCACATTTGGCAAAGTTCAGTGAACTCTATACTTAAAGTGTATTTATTATATTGTATATAAATTATACCTTAATGAAGCTGACTTCAGGAACAGTAAAAAGCAAGAATATTATATATCAATATTTATGAGTGTGGTAAAGGATATGCCAGAGATAAATCTACATCCCCAAGTGATTTAAAAGAATAAAATAAATGAACACAGCATTCAACTCAAAGTTTTAATAAAACAGCAATAAAAAATTAGGAAAAGCAGAGGAATTCCCCCCTCCCAAGAAATCCAGATAAGTCAGAATATGGAAAAATAGAAGCACACTGAGATGCTTTCCTGGCCCATGTACCCTTTTCTGAGAATTACCATCACCCATAGATCCTAGGACGAATTTAACCTGAACATCAGTCTCATTTCCCATGTGGCCTAGCCCACCCTGGCCAGGGGTGATGTACACCATAGCATAATTTGCAGCACTGAAAAGTAATAGATTGTACACATCTTGGAAGGAGCTGACACATGTAGTTCTGGATGAAAAAAATAAGAAATAGCATGAGACATATAACAATACTATTTACATAAATTAAAAACATATGTACATAAAACAGCAATATACATTTTACAAGAACATACACACAGAAAGGCATACATTAAGCACATTAGAATTGTTTCCTGTGGGTGGACAGAGGGAAAAGAATGAACTATACGGATTAAAGGGGACAAATAAAAAATTAAGCTGGAGGGCTTGTATGATCATGATATACCATGAACCGAGGGCCATGAAAAAAATCAGTCCTCTATATTTGAGATAGAAATAAATGAAAAACTGACCAGGCAACAGTGTAATTTGAGAATAGGGGGATAGTCTCGAGGAAACCACACAAAATAAAATGGAAAATAACAAATAAATGAAACTGATTACAGAAATGATGATAAAAGATACAGCAAAATGGAGATGCACAACATGGACAACTGGAATTCTTAAAGAAGGAAACCAAAGAAACAGAACAACCAGTATGCAGCGAAACAATAAATGAAAATTTGTTCATGAGCATTCTCAAGTCCACTGTTCCAAGGGCTTGCCAGGTCCCAGGAAAAGTGTCACATGATAACACCAGTCTTATCTTGCTGGAATCACAGATCTTCAAAGATAAAGAAAAAATCTTAAAGGCAGAAGAAGCAAGTTGCTCAAGAGGAAATGGAGGCCTCCCACCACTGCACAGTGCCACCAAGTTCTCCTTCAAGCCACAGAGAAAGTGATCAATACTCCACCAAACTGCCAGCCAGGTAGAAGCACAGACAGATATTCTCAGGCATTTATGAAATCAAAGAATATAGTTACTAGGTTTAAATACTGCATCTGTTTGAATACAAAAATGTATGTCACAATGACTGTAGGGGTAACGATTACAGAACTTAAATGTTATAAATCTTCTCTCTGTGTGTGTGTGTTTGTATATGTGTGTGTATGTGGTGCTGGGGATGGAACCCAGGAGGGTCCTACCCCTGAGCCACATTCCCAGCCCTTGTTATTTTTCATTTTGAAACAGGGTCTTACTATGTTTTCTGAAGCTGGCCTTGAATTTGGGATCCTCTTGCCTCAACCTGAGTATCGAGGATTACAGGTGCACCACTTGGTCAGCTGATGTTATAAATCTTGATAACAACAAATAGTAGATTAGTTACAAAGAGTAGAATAGCTAACAGCTAACTATGACTTGGTTTCCTCATCTATAAAACAGGGATGAGAGTCTTGTATGACATTGTTGTGGAGACTCAATTATCCAATATGTAGTGTTCAGTAGTGAGTTCTGAGTGTTTCTGATGACAGGTATTAGACACTGAATAAGGTGAAAGGATATAACTAAAGAAATAACACTAGTTTAATGTTTCCCACAAACCAACTTACCTCCCTCCCTCCCTTTCTTTCTTTCTTCTATACTTTGCTGTTTTATTATTTCTAAATCTCAGGCTTATGTACAGGAGGTAAGAGCACTGATGAAATTAAAAAACAGACGTAAAATGGCCTGGCTGCTGTGTCCAGAAGACCACATGGGGCAGTGGCCCTTGCCCTACCCCCGACCCTCCGGGACCTAGGGGTCTCTTGGCACTTTGTGTCTCCTAGTGACCAGCTGTCAGCAGCTCCAGCCTGGCACTGTGGGGCACATCTCTGGCCACCAGGCACCCGTGCAGCCTGCTACCCTTTCCTTATCAGGTGGATTTCATAGCTGCCCCGGCAGAGCTCAGGGCACAGTCTACCATCCTGTCTCCAGAGGGCTAGAGTGGCCAGAGGTCCCACAGACTTTCTTAATTTTATTTCTCCCTTTGCTTCAGGGCCATCATGACTTTGTTTTGATTTTAAATTTTACTTTTAATTTTAAAATGGAACATGCAACATTTCCTTTAAAAGTTATTATTTGATTAGCAATTATAAACCTAATAACCATTTATTTTGAAATGCTAATGCTCACACCAGAAAATTTCCACTGTATATAGTATCATTTTGGTACATTAAAAAAATGTTGCTAAAAGAGATGATTTGGAAGAAAATATCCAGATTGACATAATCTTAACAAAGCAATTTCTAAAGAAAAAACTGAAAAGTTATACAAAAAAACTCTCCAATGGTTGAGTCATTGAGGTCTTTGAAATATTAAAAAGCCAATTGCTTCCAAATATTATAATAGTAAACATTTACTTTCAGAATGTGGAAAAATACGACTCTAGAGATTGTGCAGGCCCAAGTATCTTTGAACAGTTACTTAGATTCTGTAAGCCCTAGTTTCCTCATTTATAAAATAAGGATAATAATACTATCTATGCCCCAGGTTTTTACTCTAATAAATAAATAAGACAATATGTGTAAGGCATATGGCGGAGTCCAACACCAACACATGGTGTACGATCAACATAAGTTGTTGTCATTATCACTGATAACACTGGAATAGCACTCATACCTAAGAATCCACAGCCTTCCTCCATGCTGGCATTAATGTAGCAAAAAAAAAAAAAATGTAAAAAGACCTTACATATAAAAGGAATAAAGACCAGAAGTAAATGTATTGAAAAAAATCTTTTGCACAAAAATTTTGCAAAACTCTTTTAAGACATCTTAATGCATATTAATACATAATTTAGAGAGACATACTCTACCTAAATGAGAACACGTAATGTTAAAAAGATATCGTTCTTTACTGGACCCAATGGAACACACCTGTAATCCCAGCAGCTTGGGAGGCTAAGGCAGGAGGATTGCAAGTTTCAGGCCAGCCTCAGCAACTTAGTAAGGCCCTTAGCAACTTAACAAGAATAAAAGGACCGGGGGAGCTGGGGCTGTGACTTAGTGGTAGAGTGCTCACCTAGCATGTGCGGGGTGCTGGGTTTAATCCTCAGCACAACATAAAAATAAAGGTACTATGTTCAGCCACAACTAAAACAAAATATTTTTAAAAAGGGACTGGAAACTAGCACATGGTAAAGCACCCCTGAGTTCAATTCCCAGTACCCTCCCTAAAAAAACATTCTTCCCAAATTAATGTATAGGTTTAACACAATTTCAAATAAAGTATCAAAGAAATGAATCTATATTGTTACTCTGGCAGAATAAATGAGAGAAAAGTTAAAAATCATAAAATAAGAAAAAGAATGATGAGGGGAGCTTCAAGATTAATAATGAAAATAGTTTGATACTATACTTTTTTAAAAATTGTAGATAGATACAATATCTTTAATTATTTTTATGTGGTGCTGAGGATCAAACCCAGGGCCTCGCAAGTGCTAGGTGAGTGATCTACCGCTGAGCCCCAGCCCCAGATTTGATACTATACTTTTTAAAACATAATGTTATGAATAGAATAGCTGTCTCTGCCCTGCTATGTATAAGACCCTCAGGAGTCAAAAATCACTTGCAAATTGATAGGAGAGGATGGGGTGGACTTGCGGGGGTAAATATTAACCCCACCTTGCTATCCTCTACTCTCATGGAGCAAAAATGCCAGCTAAACTTGTGCCAGGATGCTGTCCTAGCCATGTCCTGACTTTAGTTTGAGAGTAGAGAAAGAGGAATTCAAGCCTTGGAGTTCAGATTTTGCCTTTGATATTGCTTGAAATTTTTACATTTGTTAGGGATTGCCTCCTTGGTATGATCAAAGATCCAAAGAACAACAAGACAAAGGTCTTTGCAGGGGATCAGAGGTCACGGGTTACATGCTGAGCCTCACTTCAGATCTAACCTAAAGGGTCAGGATGAGAGATGACATAATCCTGGTCCAAAATTATCTTACTTCTGCCAATAAAAACTGTCCTAACTTATCCCAGGGACAATATGAAGAAATTATTCTGTTGCTTATATTTCAGTTACAAAAATATTTTGATGTTAGGATTTGAGTCCCTGGGTTCGAGACTATTGCTTAAAAAATTACCAAAGGTATGATTTTTTTTTTTGTGGTAATTGGAATTGAACCCAGGGTTGGTCTGTCACTGAACTACATCCCCAGTCCTTCAAAATTTATCTTTAAATTTTGAGACAGGGTCTCATTAAGTTGCCTAGGCTGACTCAAATTTGGAATCTTCCTGTCTCAGTCTCCAGAGTAGCTGGCATTACTGGTGTGAGCCACCATACCCAGCACAAAAGGTAAACTATGCAATTCAAATATCACTTAATCTGCTACTGCTTATGTGTGGCTGACACATTGCTAGAGAAACTGTTAAAAAGACTACATTACCCCCAAATTTGATAACAGGTAGAACATTTATATATAAACAGAATTATAAAAGAGGAAAATAGGGGCCTGGGTTATGGCTCAGTGGTAGAACGCTGACCTAGCATGGGTGAGGCATGGATTCGATCCCTGGCACCACATAAAAATAAAAGGTATTGTGTCCATCTACAACTAAAAAATATTTTAACAAAATAGGAAAATATATGAAACTAAAACTAAGAAATAATTCAATAAAGGGAAATAATCGCCTTAACATGAGTCCAGGGAATGTGACTAGTCATCCTAATGTTTGTGTCTGCTCCCCACCCACGTCTAAGGAAGGACCATCTCTATTCGACTGTGTGTTCCCAGAATGGCACATGGTAGATACCCAGAGAGTGCTGTTAAATAAAGGGAACATTTCACTAGATTGAAACAGTTACATAGTGTATAGTGGAAAATGAATTACAGAACTTTTGAAATAGGTAGTTTAAAATATATTTAAATCTTTCCAGTATCTAGGCAGAAAAGTGGAAACATTTTTAAGTAGAAATTTTTTTTAGAGTTTGCTGTAATGAATACTTTTTTAAAAAATAAATGAATAATATCTTGGGCTGGGGTCGAGGCAGAGGTAGAGCACTTGCCTAGCATGCGTGAGGCACTGGGTTCGATCCTCAGAACCACATTAAAAAAAAAAAAAGGTATTGTGTCAATCTACAACTAAAAACTAAATGTTTAAAAAAAATGAATAATGTCTTTTAAAGTAGTTTGTTTTCATTGGGCATACTGGCACACACATGTAATCCCAGCTACTTGGGAACCTGAGGCAGGAAGATCACAGTTCAAGCTCAGCCTAAGCAACTTAGCAAAACTGTCTCAAAAATAAAAATTTGAAAAAGGATTAGGGAGAGCCTAGGGCTGGGGCTCAGTGGCAGAGCACTTGCCTAGCACATATAAGACACTGAGTTCAATTCTCAGCACCAAATATAAACAGATAAATAAATAAATAAAAATAAAGGTCCATTGACAACTAAAAAAATATTTTTTTTAAAAAAGGGCTGGGGGCTGGGGTTGTGGCTCAGAGGTACAGTGCTCACCTACCATGCATGAGGCACTGGGTTCAATCCTCAGCACCACATAAAAAATAAAATAATATAAAGATATTGTGTCCACCTATAACTAAAAATAAATATTTAAAAAAGGGCTAGAGATATGACTTAGTGGCAGAGCTCTTGTCTAGCATGTGTGAGATACTGGATTCAATACCTGGTACTACAAACAAAAAACTTTTTTTTTTTTTAATTTGAGTTAAAGTATGCATGCTTTTTGTTTTGCTTTGTTTTTGTGGTGGTGAGAATCAAAATCGGGGCTTTGTACATGCTTAGGTAAGTGCTCTACCACTGAGCTACATGTCCAACCCTAAGGTATTCATGATTTCTAAAGTTTGTTTTACATTATTATTTTTTCTAGCAAATCTTAGGCTCACAAATTATAAGAATTACATATATTCTGAGTTAATAAAGAACGAATAAAGTTAATAAAGAACAAAGCTTAGGCTCACAAATTATAAGAATTACATATATTCTGAGTTAATAAAGAACGAAGAAAATTATTAAAAAAAATTATAATTACCAAAATTATAATGGTGTTACTACCACTGCTGAGTAGAAACAGATTAAATAAGACAACAAACTAACATTTCTTCCCCCAAATTTAGAAATTTGCTCAGTCCTATTGCTCTTTCAGTCCACTGAATGTATCTCCCATTCTTATCACTGTTATGCTGAATGCTTTCTATTTAAATGATTTACAGAAAGAAAGCCCTGGACTGCTCACAGATATCATAGTCACCTGTTTATCTTCTGATGTGAGTTGTCATTACATGTGAGTTGTATCTGCTAATGTACCAACTGCAAGTCACTATTTCTGTCCTCAAGAAGATAATAATAGTCCAATTGCAGAAATACAATGCAAAACCCACAGAAAATAATTCAAGGTCATCCAATGTTATGAAAATTGGAAGGTGGTCAAGGAAAGCCTTGTTAGGAGAAGGAACACTGGATAGGAGCTCAGAAGTTTGGGAAATATTCAAGCTATTGACGCTGTTTGGGAAAGCATCCTACCTGAGATTTTTTCCATCTCTTCCAATAGCTTTTCCAAGTCCTTATTCAGGTCTGACAGCATTCGCAGCATATTGTCGTAATTTCTTTCCCCAGGGTCAGAATCAGCCATCTAGGTGGTGCACAGCAAGAAGCTGCCATGAGATGGACTGGCATTTCACTTCTACTCCACATTCCACAGCCAGTGATTCTTTAAAGAACTCTTCCCTGGCTCTTAGATTCGGACAGTACCACTTCTCCACAGCGTTAGCAGCAGTTGCCAGGGAGACTGGGTCCTAACTTGAGTAGGCAACTCATTCACATTTTCATCTATAGCTTTGTACTTTGTAAAAGGGCACTGCTAATAGTACCTGTGCCTTATGGATAAGGTTTTTGTAAGGATTAAATGTTATAAATCATGTACTCTTCTGCAAGTACCTACAATAATAAACACTTAATAAATCAAACTTATTGTTATTGAAAATATTGAATGCCAACAAAATTACTCCAGATCTTCTTCTGATCTTCACTAATCACATCAATTCATTCCATTAATAATTGATGCTTATCTATTTAACTACAGGACTCTGGTCTAGGAAAGAAGGGAGAAAAATAATTAATAAAGCCATAGAAACTGCCAGGGAATTTATACTCTGTGAGATTATGAGGGAAGAAACCAGGTGACTGTTAATCAGGCAGGGGATGGCCCCAAACATAGCGTTGTTCTCAGGGTGCTTGTGGATGTGTGGGGTACAGTGCTTGCCTCTTGCTATAGTAAGAGGCCTCCATTTCGTAGCCTGTGGCTCCCAGGCCTCTCCCATCATGGCAGGTCTCATCTGGTGTTGGGCTTGTGCCCATCAACCCTTCTTATTAAAGGTGAAAATTCTGAGGAGGGGCATGGCACCCTCTAGCTCACGTGAGGTAGATCTGAGAACCAAAGGTGTAGGGGCAGGGTGTGTGGCCTTTTGGGATCTGTAAATGTGCCGCTTCTGTGGGCATGGAGCCACTCTCACTGGCAACTCCGCCCTTTAAATTCTTATTACTTTTGTAAGTAGAGATAGTTTGCTATGGCAAGTGGGGAGGTGTAGGAGGCAGGGCAAGGCCTGAGAGTGGATGATGGAAGAAAGAAATGTCTGGAACACCTTCCTCGACTTTTACTGTGTCCATGGTCTGTTCTGTGGTCAGTTTCTCCCTTCCCTTTCCCAGCTAGGCCTCTCACATATGCCTGCCCCGTAGTTCCTACTCCTCAACTGTCCTCTGGCATCTCTCTGCCCTGCACAGAAACTGCTCTTACCAAAATCAAAATGGACCACTGCAGAAGGTGGAAAGGAGGCAAGAATAGGAAAACTAGTTAGGAGAGCACTGTGGTGCTCTCCAGGTATCACTTCAGAGGATGGCAGCTTGGATCATGATACTTCATGAATTAGTAGAAGGATCCAGCATCTTGTGGAAGAGGAGTCAGTAAAACTTGGTATAGGAGTTGATGGGTCTAGGTTTGCAGGGGCAAACAGTGGAAAGAGAAAGCTCCTAATTCTGGTGAGAGCACCTGAGAGAATGGTGGTGATATCAATTGAAATGGGGAAGAGCAGGAGAGGAGCAGAAGGAAAGCCAAGAGCCCTGTTTTAAACATGCTAACAAGAGATCTCTTAGGCGGGCTTTCACATGGAGATCCAGAGAGGCAGCTAAATACGCGGGCTTGGAGTTGAAGAGAGACTGGGCTGAAGACATGGAGACGGCGGGCTCTTTTCACCTTCAGCTGGACCAGAAGCATAGAGATGCCTGCTTCTACGAACCGAGGCACAGGGAGAGTGGAGGGACAGAGTGTCAAAGAGCCACAAGGATGTGGCCATTTGACTTTGGATCTGGAAAGTAGGTTCAAGAAGATAGGACAAGACTTGAGTAAAGAGGAAGGCCTTGAGATTAGGGTTCACGGGGTTTCTTCCTGATGAAGTAGCACTGTGATGGATGAAGCCTGGACCAGTGGCCATGATCAGAGAGAATGTGGAGGTGGGTGGGAAGGGTCTGAGTTGGGTATTACTTGGGTGAGAAGGGCCTGAGGAAGCAGGGTTGCTGGGGAGTCAGAATCCAGAAATATGAAGAATGCAAGGGTCTAGGGTCCCATTTGTGGTCTGAGGATCTTGCCTAGTACAAAGAACTTGATAGTATCTGGGATAGCCCTGAAAATAAGAAATGTGAGGGTATTTGAGGGGCTCTTAAATCAAGTGCAAGGAGTGAGGGTCTGGGAGTGTGACAGGGCAGAATGTGTGTTTGAGGAAAAGGGAGACACTTAGAGTTACCGAAGTAAGAAAAACCGGGACCCACCCCTGGTGCGCAGATTTGAGGACTGCATGTTGCTCAGAGGTGTCAGGTATGAGGTGGTATGTGGAGGGCAGGTGTCCCACCTGAATGTGGTGACGGGGAGATGCAAGATGAGTGGAATGAGGACCACGGGTGTGTAGAGTGCAGGACCTGTAATGTACGGTGCCAAGAGACAGTGGGGGCAGTGGGTGAGGACGTGAGGACAGGGTTGGGGGGACGTGGGGTAAGGAGTTGAGGTCAGGGGTGAGGGGTGAGGAGTGAGGAGCTGAGGTGAGGGGTGAGGAGCTGAGGTGATGGGTGTGAGGTGAGGAGCTGAGGTGAGGGGTGTGAGGTGAGGAGCTGAGGTGAGGGGTGTGAGGTGAGGAGCTGAGGTGAGAGGTGTGAGGTGAGGAGCTGAGGTGATGGGTGTGAGGTGAGGAGCTGAGGTGAGGGGTGAGGGGTGAGGAGCTGAGGTGAGGGGTGTGAGGTGAGGAGCTGAGGTGAGGGGTAAGGGGTGAGGAGCTGAGGTGAGGGGTGAGGGGTGAGGAGCTGAGGTGAGGGGTGTGAGGTGAGGAGCTGAGGTGAGGGGTGAGGGGTGAGGAGCTGAGGTGAGGGGTGTGAGGTGAGGAGCTGAGGTGAGGGGTAAGGGGTGAGGAGCTGAGGTGAGAGGTGTGAGGTGAGGAGCTGAGGTGAGGGGTGAGGGGTGAGGAGCTGAGGTGAGGGGTGTGAGGTGAGGAGCTGAGGTGAGGGGTGTGAGGTGAGGAGCTGAGGTGAGGGGTGAGGGGTGAGGAGCTGAGGTGAGGGGTGTGAGGTGAGGAGCTGAGGTGAGGGGTGAGGGGTGAGGAGCTGAGGTGAGAGGTGTGAGGTGAGGAGCTAAGGTGAGGGGTGTGAGGTGAGGAGCTGAGGTGAGGGGTGAGGGGTGAGGAGCTGAGGTGAGGGGTGAGGGGTGAGGAGCTGAGGTGAGGGGTGAGGGGTGAGGAGCTGAGGTGAGGGGTGTGAGGTGAGGAGCTGAGGTGAGGGGTGAGGGGTGAGGAGCTGAGGTGAGGGGTGAGGGGTGAGGAGCTGAGGTGAGGGGTGAGGGGTGAGGAGCTGAGGTGAGGGGTGTGAGGTGAGGAGCTGAGGTGAGGGGTGTGAGGTGAGGAGCTGAGGTGAGAGGTGTGAGGTGAGGAGCTGAGGTGATGGGTGTGAGGTGAGGGGTGTGAGGTGAGGAGCTGAGGTGAGGGGTGTGAGGTGAGGAGCTGAGGTGATGGGTGTGAGGTGAGAAGATGAGGTGAGGGGTGAGGGGTGAGGAGCTGAGGTGAGGGGTGAGGGGTGAGGAGCTGAGGTGAGGGGTGTGAGGTGAGGAGCTGAGGTGAGGGGTGAGGGGTGAGGAGCTGAGGTGAGGGGTGTGAGGTGAGGAGCTGAGGTGAGGGGTAAGGGGTGAGGAGCTGAGGTGAGAGGTGTGAGGTGAGGAGCTGAGGTGAGGGGTGAGGGGTGAGGAGCTGAGGTGAGGGGTGTGAGGTGAGGAGCTGAGGTGAGGGGTGTGAGGTGAGGAGCTGAGGTGAGGGGTGAGGGGTGAGGAGCTGAGGTGAGGGGTGTGAGGTGAGGAGCTGAGGTGAGAGGTGTGAGGTGAGGAGCTAAGGTGAGGGGTGTGAGGTGAGGAGCTGAGGTGAGGGGTGAGGGGTGAGGAGCTGAGGTGAGGGGTGAGGGGTGAGGAGCTGAGGTGAGGGGTGAGGGGTGAGGAGCTGAGGTGAGGGGTGTGAGGTGAGGAGCTGAGGTGAGGGGTGAGGGGTGAGGAGCTGAGGTGAGGGGTGAGGGGTGAGGAGCTGAGGTGAGGGGTGAGGGGTGAGGAGCTGAGGTGAGGGGTGTGAGGTGAGGAGCTGAGGTGAGGGGTAAGGGGTGAGGAGCTGAGGTGAGAGGTGTGAGGTGAGGAGCTGAGGTGAGGGGTGTGAGGTGAGGAGCTGAGGTGAGGGGTGTGAGGTGAGGAGCTGAGGTGAGGGGTGTGAGGTGAGGGGTGTGAGGTGAGGAGCTGAGGTGATGGGTGTGAGGTGAGAAGATGAGGTGAGGGGTGAGGGGTGAGGAGCTGAGGTGAGGGGTGAGGGGTGAGGAGCTGAGGTGAGGGGTGTGAGGTGAGGAGCTGAGGTGAGGGGTGAGGGGTGAGGAGCTGAGGTGAGGGGTGAGGGGTGAGGAGCTGAGGTGAGGGGTGTGAGGTGAGGAGCTGAGGTGAGGGGTGAGGGGTGAGGAGCTGAGGTGAGGGGTGTGAGGTGAGGAGCTGAGGTGAGGGGTAAGGGGTGAGGAGCTGAGGTGAGAGGTGTGAGGTGAGGAGCTGAGGTGAGGGGTGAGGGGTGAGGAGCTGAGGTGAGGGGTGTGAGGTGAGGAGCTGAGGTGAGGGGTGTGAGGTGAGGAGCTGAGGTGAGGGGTGAGGGGTGAGGAGCTGAGGTGAGGGGTGTGAGGTGAGGAGCTGAGGTGAGAGGTGTGAGGTGAGGAGCTAAGGTGAGGGGTGTGAGGTGAGGAGCTGAGGTGAGGGGTGAGGGGTGAGGAGCTGAGGTGAGGGGTGAGGGGTGAGGAGCTGAGGTGAGGGGTGAGGGGTGAGGAGCTGAGGTGAGGGGTGTGAGGTGAGGAGCTGAGGTGAGGGGTGAGGGGTGAGGAGCTGAGGTGAGGGGTGAGGGGTGAGGAGCTGAGGTGAGGGGTGAGGGGTGAGGAGCTGAGGTGAGGGGTGTGAGGTGAGGAGCTGAGGTGAGGGGTAAGGGGTGAGGAGCTGAGGTGAGAGGTGTGAGGTGAGGAGCTGAGGTGAGGGGTGTGAGGTGAGGAGCTGAGGTGAGGGGTGTGAGGTGAGGAGCTGAGGTGAGGGGTGTGAGGTGAGGGGTGTGAGGTGAGGAGCTGAGGTGATGGGTGTGAGGTGAGAAGATGAGGTGAGGGGTGAGGGGTGAGGAGCTGAGGTGAGGGGTGAGGGGTGAGGAGCTGAGGTGAGGGGTGTGAGGTGAGGAGCTGAGGTGAGGGGTGAGGGGTGAGGAGCTGAGGTGAGGGGTGAGGGGTGAGGAGCTGAGGTGAGGGGTGTGAGGTGAGGAGCTGAGGTGAGGGGTGAGGGGTGAGGAGCTGAGGTGAGGGGTGTGAGGTGAGGAGCTGAGGTGAGGGGTGTGAGGTGAGGAGCTGAGGTGATGGGTGTGAGGTGAGGGGTGTGAGGTGAGGAGCTGAGGTGATGGGTGTGAGGTGAGAAGATGAGGTGAGGGGTGAGGGGTGAGGAGCTGAGGTGAGGGGTGAGGGGTGAGGAGCTGAGGTGAGGGGTGTGAGGTGAGGAGCTGAGGTGAGGGGTGAGGGGTGAGGAGCTGAGGTGAGGGGTGTGAGGTGAGGAGCTGAGGTGAGGGGTGAGGGGTGAGGAGCTGAGGTGAGGGGTGAGGGGTGAGGAGCTGAGGTGAGGGGTGTGAGGTGAGGAGCTGAGGTGAGGGGTGTGAGGTGAGGAGCTGAGGTGAGAGGTGTGAGGTGAGGAGCTGAGGTGAGGGGTGTGAGGTGAGGAGCTGAGGTGAGGGGTGAGGGGTGAGGAGCTGAGGTGAGGGGTGAGGGGTGAGGAGCTGAGGTGAGGGGTGTGAGGTGAGGAGCTGAGGTGAGGGGTGAGGGGTGAGGAGCTGAGGTGAGGGGTGAGGGGTGAGGAGCTGAGGTGAGGGGTGAGGGGTGAGGAGCTGAGGTGAGGGGTGTGAGGTGAGGAGCTGAGGTGAGGGGTGTGAGGTGAGGAGCTGAGGTGAGAGGTGTGAGGTGAGGAGCTGAGGTGATGGGTGTGAGGTGAGGGGTGTGAGGTGAGGAGCTGAGGTGAGGGGTGTGAGGTGAGGAGCTGAGGTGATGGGTGTGAGGTGAGAAGATGAGGTGAGGGGTGAGGGGTGAGGAGCTGAGGTGAGGGGTGAGGGGTGAGGAGCTGAGGTGAGGGGTGTGAGGTGAGGAGCTGAGGTGAGGGGTGAGGGGTGAGGAGCTGAGGTGAGGGGTGTGAGGTGAGGAGCTGAGGTGAGGGGTAAGGGGTGAGGAGCTGAGGTGAGAGGTGTGAGGTGAGGAGCTGAGGTGAGGGGTGAGGGGTGAGGAGCTGAGGTGAGGGGTGTGAGGTGAGGAGCTGAGGTGAGGGGTGTGAGGTGAGGAGCTGAGGTGAGGGGTGAGGGGTGAGGAGCTGAGGTGAGGGGTGTGAGGTGAGGAGCTGAGGTGAGAGGTGTGAGGTGAGGAGCTAAGGTGAGGGGTGTGAGGTGAGGAGCTGAGGTGAGGGGTGAGGGGTGAGGAGCTGAGGTGAGGGGTGAGGGGTGAGGAGCTGAGGTGAGGGGTGAGGGGTGAGGAGCTGAGGTGAGGGGTGTGAGGTGAGGAGCTGAGGTGAGGGGTGAGGGGTGAGGAGCTGAGGTGAGGGGTGAGGGGTGAGGAGCTGAGGTGAGGGGTGAGGGGTGAGGAGCTGAGGTGAGGGGTGTGAGGTGAGGAGCTGAGGTGAGGGGTAAGGGGTGAGGAGCTGAGGTGAGAGGTGTGAGGTGAGGAGCTGAGGTGAGGGGTGTGAGGTGAGGAGCTGAGGTGAGGGGTGTGAGGTGAGGAGCTGAGGTGAGGGGTGTGAGGTGAGGGGTGTGAGGTGAGGAGCTGAGGTGATGGGTGTGAGGTGAGAAGATGAGGTGAGGGGTGAGGGGTGAGGAGCTGAGGTGAGGGGTGAGGGGTGAGGAGCTGAGGTGAGGGGTGTGAGGTGAGGAGCTGAGGTGAGGGGTGAGGGGTGAGGAGCTGAGGTGAGGGGTGAGGGGTGAGGAGCTGAGGTGAGGGGTGTGAGGTGAGGAGCTGAGGTGAGGGGTGAGGGGTGAGGAGCTGAGGTGAGGGGTGTGAGGTGAGGAGCTGAGGTGAGGGGTGTGAGGTGAGGAGCTGAGGTGATGGGTGTGAGGTGAGGGGTGTGAGGTGAGGAGCTGAGGTGATGGGTGTGAGGTGAGAAGATGAGGTGAGGGGTGAGGGGTGAGGAGCTGAGGTGAGGGGTGAGGGGTGAGGAGCTGAGGTGAGGGGTGTGAGGTGAGGAGCTGAGGTGAGGGGTGAGGGGTGAGGAGCTGAGGTGAGGGGTGTGAGGTGAGGAGCTGAGGTGAGGGGTGAGGGGTGAGGAGCTGAGGTGAGGGGTGAGGGGTGAGGAGCTGAGGTGAGGGGTGTGAGGTGAGGAGCTGAGGTGAGGGGTGTGAGGTGAGGAGCTGAGGTGAGAGGTGTGAGGTGAGGAGCTGAGGTGAGGGGTGTGAGGTGAGGAGCTGAGGTGAGGGGTGAGGGGTGAGGAGCTGAGGTGAGAGGTGTGAGGTGAGGAGCTGAGGTGAGGGGTGTGAGGTGAGGAGCTGAGGTGAGAGGTGTGAGGTGAGGAGCTGAGGTGAGGGGTGTGAGGTGAGGAGCTGAGGTGAGGGGTGTGAGGTGAGGAGCTGAGGTGAGGGGTGAGCAGGCCAAAGCCCAGCGCAAAGGTGGGTCAGGGGATGGGTCGCGGTGGCAGCAGAAAAATGGCTGGTGCCAGGGTGGTGGGGGTGGTGGGGGTGGGGGTGGGTGTGGTGATGGGGGGTGGTGGGGGTGGTGGGGGTAGGGGTGGTGGTTGGTGGGTGGGTGGGTGGGGGTGGCGGGCCTGCTCACCTGGCCCAGAGGCGCTGGGGGCGCACCGCGGGAATCAGGACGGACTCCTGGCAACCACGCCCCGCCCCTTTCCGTTGGAAGCTCCGCCCTCAGAGCACGCCTCTCACACTGATTGGCTGTTCTTGGAAGAAGGGCGGGGCGCCTGGGGGTGTTGGGGCGCACCCCTGTATGGGGCCGGGGAGAGGGGTCAAGGGCACCCGCCTGGTCCCCGGGAAGTCCCCCCACCTGTTTCTGCCAAGGACCAGAGGCCTGAGGGAGGGCAAGCCAAGCCCGGTGTGAGGATGGCCTGAGGCCAGAGCCTAAGCATTCCGTTTTAAAAACTCCAGTTTGAAACCTGCAGCTTCCCCAGGCGGCCTACAGACCCCCCAGTGCGCCCTCAGGCCCAGACAAGTCACTTCCCCCCCCCCAGACTCAGAGGGAAGCCTCTGGCAGGCTGTGCGCACCCCACAAGGGGAAAGGGATCCCATAAGGGGAAAGGCAAGAAAATCAGGGTGGGGACCGCCAGACCAGAAGCTGTAACCCCAGGGTAAATGGCTGAGAAACCCAGTGGCAGCTGATAGGGATTGGAAGGTGGTCCGAAGCCCCCACTTTACTGTAAATGAGGAGCAAATGAACACACGTTCAGCCAGCCAAATCAAGGATGCACACAGCCTCAGAGCCTATGAGGACCTGGACTGACTGACATCCCGTCACTTGTCACTGTTTGCTGACCCTCTGCGCTCCTCACTGCTCTCCAACTCCACAGCCACATCTTGACCCTGCTGGGGGCTGCGACTTCTCCCTGTGATCCTCTCAGCTGGCCATCGGCCCCACCCCAGGGGAAGTCTGCCTTGGTTCCTGACCTGGTCACTGTCTGAGTGAGTGGGCATCTGTGGACTTGGAGCCCGAGGCCTGAGACTTTACACCCAGCACCTGAACTTCGCATGCAGAAGGAATGTCTGTCAGGAGCCTGTCATGATGAGTGTGTTTGCAGTGCCTAGAATTAATTAGTCTAGAACTGTGTGCTGTGAATTGATCATGTCTATTGCAGCGCCTGGCACTAAGGACCGTCGTTTTCTTGATCAAGAACCTATAGTGAAATTGTATTGAGTGATTTGAGTGAATAAATCATGGGAAAGGGCAGAAGCGTGTGGCCATTCTTTACTTCTCCCCCTCGACTGCCTAAGTCGCACCTTTTGCCATCGGGACACTGGGGCAGCGCCTGCGAAAAGCAGCAGGGTACACACAAGGATGCCAAGCTAGGCAGTGTGGGCCCAGGTCCCCTGGTGCTCCTGACCTCTGAGCAGTGGAGGCAGAGCTCACCAAGCAGGGAATGCCTAACCCCACCTTCGCCCGTGCTGCACAGGGAGGAGTGACAATGGCGCAGGATGGAGAGGGAGCGAGCTCTGGCTCTTTGGGTGAGTGATGATGGAGGTGTGGAGAAGGGTAGGCATGGCCACGGTGGAGGGAAGTACAGAGGATCAAAAGGTGTTCAGAAGGTGTACTGAACAGAGCTTGGTCGTGTGGCAGGTGAGGGAGAAAGAAGGAATATGCATGTGGCTGGAAATGGTACCGAGGTGGAGAGGAAAAGAGCACCAAGAGGCCAGTTTGGAAGGTGGTTAATTTTGAACACCTTGTGTCTGAAAATACTGACAAACCCAGACCCTGCTGCGTGTTCTCTCCATTTAAAAAAGCATTTAAAAGCAATCTGATTCTTAGCAGTCTAACCCAAGAGGTTAGAGGAGCTGGAATTGAGGCAGACAGTTCTGGACATTAGTGAGCATTGCCTGTTTATTGAAGAGACTGCTCTCTGGGCCACACCTCCTCCCTAAGCTGCCAGGCTTCTGTCCCTTCTGAACCTGGTTTTCTGGCTGTCCTTTCCTGCCAGAACCTGCCCTTCATATTTCCAATCATTCTTCCATTTTCTTAAATAGCCCAGCACTGATTTCCATTATAACACTCCAGAAAAACATGAATTGGGGTTAACTCTGATTGTAAGTGTAGTCCCATCAGACTTGAGGAGTGAGTTTACAAGGCTGAGAAGGGCCCAGGATTCCAGGCAGAAGGTCCACCAAGGGTAAGGATGTGGATGAGCTTGCCTTCCTTGGGGAATGGAGAGGGGACTCAGGGAAGATCAGTTTGGCTTAAGTGTGAGCAGATAGAGGTGTGCTATCTGAAATTTCCCGCAGAGCCCCTGCCATGAAGGTTTGGTCTCTTAGGAAGTTCCTAAGATGTCAGTCTGTTCTGTGTCCTTGTGCATCTGAGACCAGCTGTCATCAAACGTTTCCATTACAGCCTGGGCACTCAGCCCGACTTCACTTCTGACATTCCCTTGCAATGAGTCTCCACCAGGGGGTTGTAGATGGAAGTGCCCTTCATCATTTCCAGCCTAGGTCCATCAAAGCCTTCCACAAGTGACCCTCACTTTCTCCTTGCCCTACGTACTTGTTCAGTGTTCATGCTGAAGGTGGGGCTTCTAGTAGTCTAGGTCCTCAAAAAATGGTATGGAGCAAAGCCCCAACCTCACGCCACTGGATTTGATTTGACCAAGAATTTAACTTTTACTCTTTTGGGTTAAGTCATTGAGATTTTAGGATTTATCTGTTGTGGCTACTAGTCTTAATTAATGCAGATCTGCAAACCCATGAGACATAAAGGAACTTATTTGGGTATGGCGGGTTTTCACCAGGGGTTTATACCCTGGTTTAGCATTGTTGTTTCTCCTTTCACTTTTTTCTTTTGGTAGTGGGACTTCAACACAGGGGAACTTTACCACTGAGATGCATCCCCAGTCTTTGTTATTTTTTATTTTGACAAGGGGGTCTCACTAAGTTGCTGAGGCTGGCCTCAAACTTGTGACCCTCTTGCCTCATCCTCCTGAGTCACTGGGATTACAGGTATGTGCTACCAGGCTTGGCTTTCCTCTCACTTATGTGAACCAAGAACAAACCTGATAAAAGAACTTGAGTGACTGAATTTCAACAATAACTTAATGCCAGCTTGTTGAAGACTTCCTGTTCATTGCTCTCCAGGCATTGGGTGAACTGGTGTCTCCAGAAACCTACTAAAACCCTCTTTCCCAGGGAATATTACAGAGGACAGGAGACTTGCCTCCTGTCTGCCTGTCCCCTTCTCTTCTCCCTGACACCATACCAGCTGCAGGCCCTCCCGTGCAGACTTCCTGCAGCAGGCACCTCCTTCCTCGGAGTTTAGCTCTTGCTTTGGCCAGCAACAGCTCTGCCTCAAGGATGGGACTTGAGGGATGACTCTTCTCCCTCCTCTCATTCAAGTCTGCCAGCCGTGGCTCCGTTCAGGAAGGCCTGCCCTTTGGAATTACCATCTACCCCTCCATCTGCCCCGTCTCCTTAGCACTTATCTCCATCTGACTTCCTGTGTGATGTCCATCTTCTTCTCAGCTATTTTCTGTATCCTTTATTAGACTCCCATCCCACAGGAAGCGTTGGCTAGTTTTGTCCACTGCTGCAGCCCAGTGCCAGGCACTCAGTAAGTATGTGCTAAATGGGTTATTCTCAAAGCCTCCTGGTTTCCACTAGCTACTCAGTGCTTATGGTGCTTGCCTCACCTGGCAACGAGTTACACTGGGTAGACGGAGTGCCCTGTTCAGCACAGGGCCACGTCTGTGGTGGGTGCTCAGCAAACACTGGTTTCTAAGTGAAGGCCCCAAACCTAACCTGGTCCACTTCTGTGTTCTGAGCACCTAGAGAACACTGAGATCTGGATTAATTCAAGCATGCAGCAATAGTAATTCAGCACCTACTCACACTGTTCATAAGAATCGTTTCTGGTTTACTCAATGTTATTTAATAGAAAAGCCAATCTGAGTGGAGGGATATGTTGTATCCCTTGTGCCTTCTCCCAGATATGATCACCTGGCACTCTGGCCTCAGGTCTGGAATTTGGGCCCCACCTAATCTGGGAGGATGCCATAGGCCTCTGCAGAGTTGTGCTCCAGCCCAGAGGGGTAGAGTGGGCACGTCTGAGTGTGGAGGAGACAGATGGACCTGCTCTCTGGAAAACAAACAGAGGTGGCCTTGGGGAACCAGGGAAGGTTCCGGAGCAATGATCTATTCCAAGTGCACATGAGGGTGTGGACAGCAGTCTCAGAGCTGGCTTCACTTGCAGACACACACACTTCAAAGCAGGCCACAAGCCCTTCATGAAAAGTTCCCCACACCAGGCCTTCCTTTCCACCGTTCTGACCTGAGTTGGGGCAGGGGGAGGGCCTTCTAGTTCCCAAAGAAAAAATAGAGAGAGAATTACACAGCCTTATTTTTATTAGTGTCTACCAAGACAAAAAAATCAAATCAAAGTTCCCTCCCTGTTGCACCTCGGCCACCTAGGCCCTCAGGGAGCAGCGTCCACCTGGGGAGTGCCTGCTGCCAGAGCTGTCCTCAGAGCTGGGCACCTGTGCACGGCCACCCTTGTGTCTGCAAGCCAGTCACAGGCCCCTTCTTCCACAACGTGGGGATGAAAGGGTAGCTGGCTTTTCTCCAGTCCTCAGCTGTCCGCCTTGGGAACTTGGAAAAGATCAGCGATGTCCAGCAGGGCTTGGCGGATGTGGTTCCCAAAGCGCTGGGCATTCTGTGGGAACTGAGGACTCAGACACACCATCTGGAGAGCTCCCACCCCTGTCCCCCAAACAAGGACTAATCTCCACCCAGAGATGCGGTGTGCTCCCGGGCTGCCCCAGGTGGTACCCCTTCTCAGGGCTGAGCTGGAACAGGGGAGACTCACCGTCTCTGAACTTGAGAATTTGCTGGAGATGTGGAAGAAGATAGTGTTTTCACCTGCAATCATGTAGGAAACCCCATAGCCATCATCTGCTACCTGAGGAGGAGAGGTGAAGTAGAAGATGTAAACTGACCTTGAAGGCCTGAAAGCCAAGCGAGACTCAGGAGGAGGTCCACCTCTAGATGCTGCATCCTTCCAGAGGGCAGGACCCTCTCCCCACCCAGGAAACAGTGTGAAGATCAAACCATGCTGCCCCTCTGGTTCTGGACCCCTACCAGGTATCCCAGACTGCTGCTTCCCTCAAGACCCTCATGCGCTAGACCATCCTCCTTTCTCCAGGGAAGCCTCTAGCCTTCTGACAAACCAGCTGGGCATCTGGGTGCATGTCTCAGCAGGAAAGAGCTGGACTCGCTGAGTGGACATGTTTCAGAAGGACCCGACATGTGGCCCTGTTCCTTGGAAACCTGCTCTGGATGTGGTCACGCTTCAGTGGAAAGGTGCTTAGCATGGCTGGGTCCTGGTCCTGTATGCTGGGTTGACAGCTGCCATTCTGCTGTCATGCAGGTTTGGGAATTTCCTCTAAACAAGGTACTCCTTCCCGGGTCTGCCTTGGTCAAGGCTCTGCACCCCCCCATGAAACCCTGGGCTTTGGTGCTGCCCACGCCTCCTCAGGGATACTCACAGGGCCAAAGCCACCTCCAGCACCCAGATGATTGGGGTACTGGTCTGGGTCAAACATGCGGATCTGGGACTGAGGGATCTGGCTGGTGGAGAGGCGCCAGGGTTCTGAGAGCACCTGCAAGAGGGAGGCGAAAGCCAGCTGGGCATGAGGCACTCGGCACACTCAGGTCCAGACCTGAGGCAGGCCACATCTGACGGAAGGAGCAGGAGTACGCAATGTTCAGGAGCTCCCTGGCTGCTGCCCCTGGTCCACACGGCCTTCTGGATCTCCTCAGCCTCTGTGGGAAACCCTCATCTTGCCATGCAAGGCCCTTCTGGCCCCTCCCCTGCCTCAGCTTCTTTTCTCAATAGCACAGCCATCACCTGATGGGTCACACGTTTGTGTGTGTCTCCCTTACAAGCACAGTGACTCCACCAGGAGGACCCTGCTGACCTGGGTTGGGCACGGTGTGGGAAAGATGGCCCCCACCTTGCACAGCAACTTCAGGGGAACTGGCCAGGCAGAAAAGAGTAGAGCCCCATCCCAAGGCCAAGCCCCTGGGGCCTGAATGCAGGGGGATGGAGGACACGCCCACCATCAACACTGACCTCAGCCAGGAAAGGAGAGCTGATCCCCAGGTACTTGGAGACTACATACAGGCAGAAGAGGTGCCTGTCAATTCCAGACCCTGTCATGGCCAGGCGGTACATATTCTGGTGCTTCTCAGCAGCTTTCCGGAAAAGATCTCGGAGGTCTGCTTTCTGGAGGGCAGAATTAGAGGGGTAAAGAGTAGCCCTGACCCTTAGGCAGACGGGGGCTGGGAATGAGAAGCAAGGGTGGGGGCTCACCTTGTGGGACCCTTCCATCATGGCCTGCACAAAGGCTGTGGACTCACTGGTACAGGAGCGCACGGTCTCAGTCCGCCCCTCCCGGAACATTCTGGTCATGGAGGCCTCATAAGTCAGGCAGAATTTGCCCTTGTCCTGGGGTACACAGAAGGGTGAATCCATCAGGAAACCCTGGTGCCGCCCTGCCCACTCAGCACCCAGGGGCCTACCCGGAAGTGAGCCAGCTGCAGGGCGATCTGCACGAAGGCATCAGGGCTGGTCCGACATTTCTTGATGAGGCCTTTGCCAAACGGCAAGAACTGGAAGCAGTACAGCTCCACATCATCTGCCAGTGCCTTGGCCACCTGGTAGGATCTCTCGATGGCCACCTGACACTGCCAAGACATGGAAGGGTCAGCTGGGGGCAGAGCCCTCCAAGCAGGACTCCAGGTCAGGTCTAGGAGGCATGACATCTTGGTGACAGGTGACGAGCAAAGGTAGCTTAACTGGCAGGGGGCACACAGAACAACCTGAGGAGACTCTGTGAGGCCCGACTAAGCCAGAGCGGGAAGAGGGAGTATTAACAGGTGCTGGTAGACATAAGCTTCACATCTCCACCTTTCACCAATGACAGATGACCCAGGGACTCTGCTTTCCCTGTGGCATCCCAGGGGAGCTCCTGTCCCTTTCCCCTGAGGGCCAGACCAAGTAGTAGGGACTAGAGGGGAGGAGAAGGCAGAGCAACTCAGAACCCATCACTCACGGGCCAGCCTACTGCTCTTGGTTTGCATACCTGCTCAGGAATGTCCCACTGCAGCCTCTGAGGAGGAATGAGCATCGGGTTTGGTTGGCCCAGACAGTGCCCAGTGTCTGTGTAGCCCAGGTGGAAGGTGTCTGTGCCCAGGACAAACTGTAGAGAAACGTCAAGCTGAGAACTAAGCCTCATTGCCAGTGCCTGCCCTGCAGATCCCCCTCCAACCCTGTTACCTCCCAAAGGTGCCCAATGATGGGGGCATCTGCCCACGCGTGTTCTGTGTTGAGGCCCAACAGGCCATTCTTGAAGGAGATAAGAGTGAAAGATTTGTCAAACCACCTGAAGGAGAAGTAGACACAGGGGTGACTCAAGAGCTGGGGACATACACAGACCCTTACACTACAATCCCAATCCTTCAGTTCTGACCAACAATCCAAGCCCTAAACCTAAACCTAATGTGAAGACTCCTTAGTCTTCAACTGTAACCCTAAGAGTAACCTCTATCTCCACTCCAACCTGACTACTACTCTACTCCAACCGTGACCCTGACTTCTATCTTAATTCTCTAGCCCCACTGCCAACCCTCAACACGGAGGCCAAGGCTCACACCTGTTGTGGCAGTTGCCATGCAGCAGGGCCTTGCCGTAGAGGCTGAGACTGGCCTCGTCATCAGGGTTGTAGCAGTGGGATTCTTCATCCAGGGCAACAAAGAACGCAGCACGCTCGATGGCCTCCAGAGAAGCTTTGTTCTTGCCAGAGCTGAAGAAGGCCTGGCGTGCCTGTGCCCACTCTACCCTGGGAGCACAAGGGCAGAGGACTTTGGATCTGAGTGCCACCCAGGACCTGGCTGGGCTGGGCTGGGCTTGGGTGAGGGAGGAGCCTCTGGTCCCGCCCTCCACTGCTGACGTCTCCAGGGCCCTCACTGTGTGGTCCTACACACCCCCAATGCCAGGGTGGCAGACAGGTCCAAGTTCTTTCCTCATGAGGCCTTGAACCTAGGCCAAGGCAAACCCTCCCCACAGGCCTAGATACCTTCCCCCTGCAGTGAGGGCTGCCAGTCTCTCCTCCCCAGGCTGGGGTGGAGAGGGGTCATCCAGGATCTTCTGGAATTGCATTTCCAAGTCCCGAGGCTTGAGCAGGCGGGAGCCCTCATAGAGCCACACCTTGAAGAAGCGGCCCTTATGGTAGACGGCCACGTGCCTGCTGTCGGAGAGGTGCTGCAGCACATCTGTGACAGAGGCCAGTGGGCAGGCTGAGGCAGGTCCTGGGGGAGACTTCTCCCCAGGTGAGCCCTTTCTAGGTGGCCCTGGAAGACCCTGCTTTGCCCAGCTCTATCCTGGGCCTTCCTTCCCCTTGGGGTGGATCTCCATGCTAAGCCAGGCCCTGTACTACCTCACCACCATCCTGTGAGATCTTCCATAGAAGGAAGAGCCCACGAGCTAGGAAATTACACAGAGAGCCCCAGGAGACAGTGTCAGAAACAGGGAAGGCCACTGCCTCTGCCAAACCTGCTGCTCTCTCCTCCTCTACGGACTCTGGGAGGGTATCTGTGCTTCTCAGCTCCACTGCTATTTACTCACACGACCACCTTCCCATGCACAGTGAAGCCCTGGAGGGGAGAAGCTCTGTTCTGGGCCCCTTGGGGTCCCAGCACCAGGATCATGCCTGCAAATGACACATGTCTGGTATCCGTCACAAATTGACCACTTTTCACAGGTTCATGATCCTGAGACACTGGAGATTCTGGTTGGTGAGCAGGCAGTAGGGCACCTAGCCATGATGGGCCAGTGGTGCTTGGCTGTGGCCTAGTACCTGTTTCCTTGCCCGGGATGCGGGTGGTGTTGAACATCCTCTCCATCTGGTAGGAGCACATGGGCACTATGCCCAGTGCCATCACCTGGGAAGGAAGACCCAGGATGGCTCAGACTCAGGCCTCCCCTTCCCACCCCATTCTCAATCCTGATGTAACTCACAGGCTTGATTTCTTCACGGTCCAGTTTGCGGCGATACATGATCATGGCATGGACGGCATTTCCCAGGCGGGCTGCCTGTACTTCTGTGTTCCTGACCAGCACAAGGTCCTACAGACAGAGCAGAGCCTGCAGGGTGGGGGCCTCTGTCTGGATCACCTGGGTCTCACCCCACCAAGGACCAACTTATCCAGGGCATGAGGTGCTCTCAGGCCAACGTGCAACTGACACTACCCTGCTCCAGCTACCCAGCTTCAACCAGAGCTGCATTTTTCATCTGTTGCTATTTTATTTGTTCATGTTTTGCTTTGAAGAAGGGGTTCTACCACCAAAGAGCAGCTTAAAACCTCTGGTTTGGACAGGTTGAGTGTAAGTTTCTGGAAAGACAGTTTCTGGAGGAGGGGAGTTCCAATAGGCTGCCCTGTCCTGTGCACTCTGGACAGTGGGAAAGGAGAGAGCAGAGAGGCCAGCTGGCTGTGCACTAGCGGAGTCAGGACAAGTGCCAGTCAGGTGGACTGAGATAGACAGTGAGTTCCTGAGCCCTAAGAAGTGAAGCCTGGTTCTCATCACATGGCTCCACAGAATGACAAAGCAAGGTGGGCTTAGGAAGTCCCCTAGAAAGTGTCTACGGAACCTGTGGTTGGGAAGCTAGTGAGGGAACAAGAAAGGCCATGACAAAGTCTGAGTCAGGCAGGCTGGACAGAAGGCGGTCTCTGAGCCCAAGAGACCCCACGAGGCAGTGACAGGCTACAGGGTCTCAGGATTCTCCTTGTCCTGGAATGGCCACTTCCCCTATACTGCCTCATGACTCTTCCTCCAGGCTCTCCCCTCTCTCCTCCCTCTCTCTCAGATCTCACTCTACCACCCCCACTCACCCACAGGAACTTCCATTAAGTCTTTGGGCTGTCCTAAATCCCGGCCCCAGAGCCAGGGGGCTCTAGTTCTTACCATGACATAGTAGTTGCTGTTCACCATGAGGGGACTCCTGCCTCGAAGGTAGATGTACTCTTCCCACCAGTCACTCACCTGTTGGTGGATGGAGGTTAGAGCAGGGGAAGGGGCAGTCAGACCTATGGGTGAGGACAAGCCCAGGACAGCAAACTTACATAGTTCGTTGCCCACCATGACTTGAGCACCAGGTATTTCTGCAGCCTGGGGGCAGTCTTGTTCTGGAATTCCTTGGCCAGTGTCTCCATGCGGTAATATTCCTCATCATCCAACAAGGGCCGTACAGACTCCAAGTACTGTTCAGCCAAGTTATCATTACATGGGAGCCAGACGGTGATGGCTACCTCTGCCTTAACTCTCTTCCCACCTCTCTCTCCTCACCCTGGCCCCATTACTCTCAAGCCCATTATTTACAGGGAATAGTTCTTTATGTTTGGGCAAGTTTTCTGAATCCAGCCTCCTGTGCCCACTGGGACCCAGGCCCTCACCCGCTGAATTGTGGCTGGTACGCTGGGGACAGGAAGTTTGGGCAGAGATGTCTGGAAGCTGTACAGCATAGGCCGCCGGCTGGACAGAAGGCGGACACAGATCTGGGGACACAGAGCACAGAGTTGGTGTGGGAGCCGGTGGAAGAACAGACATAAATCAGCAGATAAGTGAGGCCTTCAGAACTATCCTGACCCCTTCAGGACAAACCATGCACCAGACACCAGTGCTCAGTCTGCCTCTCACCTCCTTCTCAGACCCCAAATGAGCCCCGCAGGTTCTCAAACCAAGTGCCTGAACCCGCCAATACTTCTGCTCACAGCCCAGATCTTGGTGAAGTGACTGGTCTTTCCATGCATCTCAAACATCCACCCATGGTAAGAAAGAAGCAGCTTTAGGGTTTGGCGGAATAAGAAGATGCCTGTCACCCAGACCCCAGTGGAGAAGATGGCCATGCTGAGAAGTGCCCGGGTCTGCGGGGTCTGGTAGGGGCCACACCTGTTGGAGAAGGAAGGAAGGCTGCAGGGGAGACCAGTCTTGGGAATTCTGACATGCAGTTGATGACTTGGAACTATCCAGAGGAGGCGCAGAGGGGCAAGAAACTCTCTGGGCACACACACTAAGGTATATTTATCAAATACAAACTGATGTGGGACTGAGATGATGGTGGCCCTGGGGGAGCACTGTCCCTGTGGCCAGCCATGGCTGTTGTCCTGTATCTGCCCAACTCAGGAACCCTGGCCTTGGGAGCTACCCTGGTTTGCCCTTGACACTTTTGCCTTCTTGGCTTCTTACCTCTCAGGGAGGCAACTCTGGATACAACAGACCAGACCCATGGAGATATCCACCTTGTAATAGGAGGAACCCATTGTTGCCATGACGACAACCAGCCAGCTGGTGGGGCTGCCAGGGTACACACCCCTAAGGATGCCATTCTGTGGGGCAGAAATAGACATCCTTGTGGAGAAGAAAGATGAGGTAATCAGGCACCTGTGAAGTCCTGGGACCTGGCTCTCTGCGCGAATTGCCTTAACCACCTGTATTCTCCTTCTCAGGCACCCACACCTGTAGCACCCATTGCTCACCGTGCCCCACCACACCTCTGTCACCACCATGGTTTCTGCACTGCTAGGGCTTGTACCCACCACGCTGCTGAAGCAAAGCAAGGAGAGACCCTGATAATGGGGCCTCTGCCCTGCACCCGCTGGGAGAGAGGTCAGGACCACCTGAGCCCACCTTGATGCGAATTAGGCGTTTCTTCCAGGAGTTGATTCCGGACAAGTAGATGTGTTTGAGAGCCTCCCGACTGAGCCGGAAGTCGACCCCGTCAGGGGTCACGGTGAACTGGAAGGCTACGGCCTGGTGTGCTTCCGCCATCCTGGGGGTGGGTCGGCACCTGGGAGTAGGTGGCGGGAGGGTGCGCCGCGAGCTCAGGCCAGCCCCGCCCCGGCCGCCCCCTCTGCGAGCTGAGGCCTCGCCCCACTGGCCCAGGCGCCCCCCCCCGCCCCCTCCCCTGCCTTCCCGCCCTGCCCCCACCCCACTGGCGGGCTCTCCCAGCCCCGCGCCCCCCCGGGGCGGGCTCTCCCAGCCCCGCGCCCCCCCCCCCCCGGGGCGGGCTCTCCCAGCCCCCCGCCAACGGCCGCGGGACCCGCGCCCACGTTCGCACTGGCCTAGCTACGATGGTCAAGGAAGTGGGTCCGGGCCACGAAAGCTCCAGGAACCCCAAGGACAGCGAAGGGCGGCCTTGGGCTTGGGGGGGAGCGTCCTGGGAAGCGGAGTGGGCCTGGACAGAGCCGGGTTCCAGGCGCCCCGACTCGGGACTTCAGCACCGGCTTGGCTCCCGAGCTGGGCTAGGGGCCGAGAGGGGGGCTCAGCCGCCCTTTTCTGGTCCCTACTCACAGCTCAGGTTCGGTCCTGTCAGTGTATGGGGCTGGCCACTCCGGCCCATGTCCCCACGTCCTTCAGGCTGGGCCACCCATACCCCGCCCTTACCGGGAATCTGACACCCACTCCCAAATTGGGGTCGAGGAAATAGATGCAGGGCGCACCCACAAACTCCCCTTCCACGGTGGGAATCAGGTGGGTAGGCGAAGTTCCTGCAGACTGAAGGGTGCTTGAAGATCTGGGAGCCCCGAGGGTTGGGGATGACGATGGGGGTGGGGGGCAGAGTTTCACGTGAGGAGGATGGCATTAGAGCTAAAAATAGTTGAATGTAAGGGAAAGGTCGCTGGCTGTGTCAGCTGAGCAGCCTGTTCCCTGATCCCTTCTCAGGCTGGCTGCTCATCCCAGGGCTCTCTGTAACCTCTTCACTCGCCAGTCCTCCCTTTGTTATTCTAGGCTGCAAGCAGGGGAGGGTTGAGGGATAGGGTACCCCAATGGGCAGAATGGATCCTCAACCATTTTAAGCTCAGACCACAGAACAGAAAGCAGTGGTCACTTGGCCAGTCTGTGTGCATTCCTTGGCTTGGTATTTTTGCTGCACCTAGTCAGGAACAAGATATCTTGTGAAGGAAGAAGCTCATTTATTAAGGTACACAGCCCAAGGGCTTCTGCCTGCCTGCCTTGGGGACTATTCGAATTGGAGGAGAGGTCAGCCTCCTCATACAGTTGCACTGTGGGGCACAGCCCCATCCCAGGGACTCCTGCCCTCTGCCCCTCCCTCCAAGGTCCTGCCCTGGAGGCTCCAGGAGAAACTCTGAGGAGTAGGAACTGGACAGTCAGGATGATGAGTGGAAGCTGGTCAGCTGTCCCTTCTGTTGGAAGTAGAACTGGAACCGAGACTGGGCATACTCCTAGGAAAGAAAATTCACCTCACACAACAGTGAAGAACTTAGGACCAGCACCCTATACCATCCTTTGACCACCTGGTCCCTGGTGCACTCCAGCTCCCACCTAACATGCCCACCCCTGAATTACTTACCAAGTAACCAAATTCTATTGTAGACATGGATGCCTGGAGGATGGACCATAAACCCCAAAAGAAATGGGATGCCAGAGCATACCTGGAGGTGGGGGCAGGATAAGAAGGGGCATTTAAGAGCATGTTTGGCATTGCCTGGATCCCCTTCCCTAGGCTGGTCAGTCCCTAAACTCTAGCTTCTCCATTATTCTAATCCCTACCTCATCCTGACTCTTCCAGTTCTCAAAACTGTTCCTCCTCGCCAGCCTCAACCTCATGTTCCATATCTCTGGCCTCAATGTGCATTGGCACCTTACCTGTAATCCCCCTTTTCTTGGAGCCCTGGCCTACTCTCATGGTGCCCCTCCCTTCCTCACCGACTGACTTCTACCAGCAAATCTTCTTCCAATTTTTTCTGTTCCTCTTGGGAGAGGGTCTCGCCTTTCTTTACTTCTGCCAGGTAATGGCGAATAAAATGGAGCTGAAATCAATGGACAAGAGCCAGGAACTGGAGAGACTCAAATATTTAGCACCCTTTCTGGCCATACCCTTCCAAGACTGACTTCCCTCCTCCCTTACAGGATGAGGCCTGTTTCCCATCCTCCAGCCCACATACCTGTTGTCCCCTGGTAGGGTAGTCTGTGGGCTGTGCTTTGTAAAAAGGCCATTCCTCATGAGTATAATCATAAACCCATTCACAAAAATGGTTCCCAATGTCAAAGCCTCTGGGGAAACAAGGTAGACATTCAGTTTCCAAAAGCCCTGGGCAGCTACAATGCAGAGATTAACACCTGGTCTGTTTTTCCTCCCATGCAACCAGGTGTATAGCAAGGTAGACATTCAGTTCCCAAATGCCCTGGGCAGCTACAATGCAGAGATGAACACCTGGTCTGTTTTTCCTCCCATGCAACCAGGTGTATAGCAAGGTAGACATTCAGTTCCCAAATGCCCTGGGCAACTACAATGCAGAGATGAACACCTGGTCTGTTTTTCCTCCCATGCAACCAGGTGTATAGGAGCCTTCCCTCCTACCCTCACCTGTAGTTATAACTGCTATACTCGAAATCAACCAGCATGAGACTGTCAGCATTTTCAGGCTCTGAGAGCAATAGGATGTTCCCTGGGGGAATGGGATGGGGTTCGGATCACATGAGGGCCCTTTGGCCCCTCTACCCTGGATTGGAAAACTTCTCCTACCTTCTTGGATGTCATTGTGGCAGAAGACCACCGGCGATGGCGTAGAATCTAGCAGCTTTCTATAAGGGTAGGAGAGGCAAGGGTACTGATTAGGAATGACTAGAGTCACCCTCGTAGGCTAGGCCATGACCCAAACCCTAAGTAGATCCTGGGGAGAACTCCTAGTTTCTTGGTGCTACCTTCCTCACACCCACAACTTGCCTGCCCTTACCTGAGGTTGCCCATCTCATCCTTCAGGCTGTACATCTCCAGCAGATTCATATTGAGGAGGCCAGTGGGAGGCAAGTCCTGGATCTGCTTTAGGTACCTGAAGCCCAAAGAATAGAATACACTCACTCTGCTGTCCTTACCTTCTCTCCCAACTACCCTTGAAACCAGATTAAGTCATTCTATTGGCTGAGAAGCATGGGTGCCCATACCAGATACTGGAATGCCTAATTCACTTGACTGTAGGGCTGGACAGAATTTGGTTCAGTTCAGGTGTATGCCAGTTCAGGTAAGTCCTAAGCCTGACTTACCGTTCCATGGTCCCAAACAGCCAGTGGGGCTCCTTGGTGAACGGCATCTCCATGCCATGGAATCGGGCCATCTTCGTGGCAATGGCTGCTGATAACACTGGCTCTCGAAGCTCCCGAGTTTTCAATGGTCGGCTCTGCACCCAGGAACCTATCAGGGTGGTGAGGGGGCAGGGGCAGGAGGGGGAAGGGGTAGGGGAATGGGAGGAGGCCAAAGTCTTGGGGAAAAGACTGGGATGTGAATGCAGACACTGGGGAAGGAATAGGGACTGAGGGGAGAAGGCGATTTGGGGAGAAGAGGGCTGGGTTCATACTGGGAGGTACTGTTCCAGCCGGCCCTCTGGAAAGACTCCATAGAGCTGGGGACCCAGCGACCGCTCTGCAAGAATGGCAAACATCACGCTTTCTAGGACCAAGGAGTCTACACCCTGAAGGAAGATGGACAGTAAAGGGGCATGTCAGGAGGACCCAAGGCAGTGGGGCACTGGCACATATAGGAGCGTTTGCTTTCTGTGCCCGCCATAGTTGGAACTATCTACTACCTGGAGGCTCTGGAGCCACAAGTTCTAGTATGATAAAGTACAAATCACTGAGTCCCTGGCCTCAACGGCACAATGGGGACGACACTACCAGCACGACTTCAGGCTGTTGGGGCCATCCTGCAGCCCTAACTCCCTCTTACCTGCAGGATGGCCCCATACAGCCGCAGCAGCACCTCCCGGGGCTCCTCGCCAACGCTGGGCAGGTGGTCCGGGAGCGAGCAGCGGAAGAGCAGGTTGCTGAGACCTCCGCTGCAGACCCACATCAGGCACCCTCAGCAGGAGAAAGTCCCTCACAGTGCGACCTAGCCCCTCCCGGCTCTGCCCCCCGCGGGCCCCGCCCCTAGCCCCGCCCCCGGGCCAGCCCTCCGCGGGCCCCGCCCCCGAGCCCAGCCCTCCGCGGGCCCCGCCCCACCCAAGGCGTGAGCACTCGGAGGCGGCAGAAGCGGGAAAATCTCGAGGACTCCGAGGCTGACCCTTGACCCTGGCCCCGGCGGCGCACAGGAGGGGCTAACCCCTGACCTCCCACCTCACAGGGAAAACCCTCAGCTCTTCCGGCCGCACTCGGCGCCAGGCCCCGCCCAGGTACTCCCGGCACCATTGGTAGGCTCGGCGCTCGGCGTCACGCGACAGCGACGAGGAGCGCCGCCGGGTCGGGGCCGCGTCCGGGGATTTAGACTGCCACAAGCTGTCCTTGGCCAGGTGGCCGCCGACAGCCCCGCCTTCGGTCACAGTTGTCCCGCCTTCGGCCGCAGTGCTCCCCTCCGCCGCCATGGCGCGGGCTCCGCCGGGCCCAACGCCCAGTTGCGCTCAGCTCCCTTCGGACGGATTCGGCTTCTTCCGGCCGCGCTCGGCTCCGCTTCCGGCTGGTCTGCGCTTCTCCGGTCATACTCGGGCCTCTCCGGCTCAACTCGGCTCTCTCCGTGACCTCAGTTTTCCGAAGGCCCCAAATGCCGAGAGTCTTCGCTGAGCCCCTCCCCTGTGCAAGGCAAAAAGCAAAGGCTCTTTCCCTGGGTGGGGCGCTTGTCGGCACGCCCCTCTGGGCGGGGGTCGTTTGAAAGACCGGGAGCTGTGTGGGCCGTGGCCCGGAACTAAGAAAGTGTATTGGCCAATCAGAACCGTGAGCGGTGAGGCCTACGACACGTGGGCGGGGCGCGCCCTCTGCAGGATCCTGCGGGAGGCCCGGACGGTGGAGGTGAGCCCTGGGGGCTCCCGCACAGCGTCGCTGTTCTGCGCAGTGTGGTTTAGAGTCTTAGGATGCGTGAGAGACGCACGTCTAGGTTGAGGGAAGTGGGGGTATATGGTGCGTGCAATAAACGTTTATTGTGCGAGTGAAAGAATGGGGCTGTTTGAACAGTTCCGATGACTCCTGGCAACTCAGTAATGAAACCTTGGCTGCCGCTTGAAGTTGTCGTCTTCGCGCCCCCTTCACTCACCAATTCTGTGATTGTTTCCAGACCTAGAACCAATTGCAGAATCAAGCTCTGGAGCAGACATCTGGGGTTTTGTAAGTTCTCCTTGGCCCACCTGGGCTGTTTGGAGTGCTCAGACTCACTTCCCAGGAGGGCATCCTATGGTAAATGCATGTGGGTGTGGTGGTCAGGAGGTTTGACCCACTAGGATTTGTGGCATCTTGTGTTGAACCTCGGTGCTCTTTGGGATAAAACACATGGGCAACTAACTAACTCGAATGACCAGAAAGAAATCAAGAATGGGAAGGCAAATGTCAGTTGCTGCCTCAGAAAATCTTGATCCCTCACTCCATTTAAATCTGAGCCAGTTCTGAGACCCCAAAGCCCATTGATTGAAAGGGAGGGTTCCCTTGAGGACAGATTCTAGAGTGCTACCATAAATATACACAAGAAATATTTCCCCACTCCTTCCCTAAAGGTGCCTAGAGGCACTTAAATAACTAATTTGTTATGGAAAAGGGATTATCCAGAACTCCGAAGGTTAGATACAGGACTTGAGCTGACGCCAGGGCACCTGAAGCATCCTGGTCTTCTGATTAGAGTAGGGGCTTATGAAAATCTCATGAAAAATAAAATTCTGCCCCAACTCCTTGTGGTAGTTTCCCTGGTCCTAATGTGTGCTTGGATGGTTATACCTAACAGTAAGCAGAGCTCATACGTTGATTCCTGACTTGTAGATAAGAACCATGTGGCAGGAGGAGCAAAGTAGAAACTCCCCACCCTAGTGGTCCCCCCAGGGTTGTAAATCAGAAGCAACACTGCCTTCCAGGTGAATTTGTATGAATTGTGTCACCTTCCCATTTCACACCTTCATTTCACCTAGATGGTCCCTGAAAATCCAAATATATTCATGTAAATGAAGGTGGACTACCATAGACTTAGCCAAGTAGTGTTCCCAGTCTCAGCAGCCATGCCTGGTGTGATGTCTTTATTGGAACCAATTAATGCACCTCTGTCATTGATAATGAAGTTACTGATATACCGAACGTTATTTTCAATTCCCAATAGTAAAGAGGATCTAAAGCAGATAACATTTATATGGGAAGGACAGCCATATGCATTATGTGGCTCCAAGGCTGTTTTAACTCTCCTGCTTTCTGTTACAACATAGTCTGTAAGGACCTTATCATCTGGACATTCTACAAGTCATAAATGACGTCATACTAGTTTGACATGGTGAAGAAGGAAGTGACACTGATGCTCATAAACATTTATGCTCTAACATTTATGCTCAGACCATAAATGTTAGAGGATATAGCCTCCAAAGTTATAGAATCTGTTGTATCTTAGTGGTACAATGTTCTAGGGCAAGCTGGGGCATTGCCTCTGAAGTAAGGAATTATTGTATTATGCAACCCAATCAAGAAGAAAGAGGCATAGCTTTAATGAACTTCTCTACTTGGAGCCAGCATTTACTATGGAATATAGTAATATATTCTCTCTCTCTCTATATATATATAGCCCCATTTTGGGGATAGCTTGGTAAACTGCCAGTTTTGAGTGGGGCATAGAGAAAAAGAAGTCTTTCCTGAAGATCTAGATTGGGGGATGGGCTCCCCTGCCATTTAGCAGAACCAGTGGGCTGGGTTGGGCTCATCTGTGGAAGAAAAGGCCCTAAGTGGTACCTCTAGCAAGCCCCAGTAGGAGGTTTGTAGTACACCTGTTAAGATCACTTGCCAGGTAAAAACAGCCCCTGGCATGCTACCACACCCAAGTAGAGTCTGAACACCTGATTGGGGCACCAAATGACCTTGCAACTCAGTCTGCTTGTCCTGGGATAGACATTGTCGTATCTACCAAGTAATAAGAATAATTCATTCATTGTTCAATGAAAAAGGTATCCTTGGGAATGGAGCCAACCTTTTCCATGAGGGAGCAGTCATCTACAGGACAAGGTGACTGTGGTCCCACACCTGCTACCTTGTTGCACCAATGCCTGTCTATCAACAGAAAATACAAATCGGGTCCGGTTCACAGTGGGTCATCTTGATGTATTACGAGCTGAAAATGAACTGCTGCTTGCTGTGTGGCAGTCCCATTCAGGGGGATGATAAGGGGAATCCTCTGTGAGCAGAACCTCATGCAGTGCCGAGGCTATCACTTGGTACAGAGTGAGTAGATGGAGTTTATGGAAGTTCAGGTGGAATCCTGGGTGTGACAGTGTCGGTTGGTCAGGAAAGGGCCAGAGCAGAAGACTAGAGACTGGAGGTCTGGGGAAACAGCTGGACCCAGGGAGTGGTCACAGCATGTGTGAATCTTTGTGCCTCCTCATGGCAGGGGAGTCACTGAACAAGACAGAGACACCAGCCTCTGTCTTCCTGTACTATACAGTGAGCTAGCTCATGGTTGGAGGTGCCATGGTAACAGGAATGCAGGTTTTGCCTACTAACTCGGGCTTGTTGTTATCGAGTTAGAGCATAATGATATGTTGACTGACCTGTTAGCAGCTGAGATCAAGCTGAGCTTCTGTTGTACTGCCATTTATAGACAATATCAGCTAGTCATTCTAGCAGGTTGGTTACAGCCCACCCTTTCTATCCCATTCATCTTTTTTTTTTTTTTTTGAACTGGGGATTAAACTCGGGCACTAAGCACCAAGTCATATGTCCAGCCCCTATTTTGTATTTTATTTAGAGACAGGGTCTTGCTGAGTTTCTTAGTGCTTTGCTTTTGCTGAGGCTGGCTATGAACTTGTGATCCTCCTGCCTCAGCTTCATGAGCTGCTGGGATTACAGGTGTGCAACACTGTTCCTGGCTGATTTATCTTCATTGGAACTGAAAACTTCTCTGAGTGTGGATTTACCTTCCCTACCCACAGTGTCTCAGGCAACGTCACTATCCAGGAGTTAGAGAATGCTTAGTTTACCAGTGTGGGATCATGTATAACATTGCCTCAGGCCAAAAAACTCTTACAGTGAAAGGGATGTGGCAATATGTGGAATGCCATGGATCCACCGCTTCTCTGAGATCCTGCATTACCCACAAGAAGCTAGTCTAATGAAAAGATAGAATGACCTCTTTTTTTAATATTTATTTTTAAATTTTAGGTGGACACAATATCTTTGTTTTACATTTATATGGTGCTGAGGATCAAACCCAGTGCCTTGTGCATGCTAGGCAAACACTCTACCACCAGCCACAACCCCAGCCCTAGAATGACCTCTAAAGGCTGAGCTAAGGTCTTGGCTTTGGGACAGTATCCTGAGAAGTTGGGGTATGTGCACTGAATCAAAACCCCATATGTGATGCTGATCCACTAAGAGTCAGCAAGTGAGGATTGGGGAGCAAAAACACAGGTCCACGAACCTAGAGGCTGGAATTAACTATTTCTCACCATTGTCTAGCAACTCACATGTAAAACATTCTCTGTCTCCACAGCCTTAGGATCCACTGGAGTTGGGCTGTTTCCATGAGGGGATCCCACTGATGGGCAGGGAAGGATGCTGGACCTGAATCTGCAGACACAACTATATTATTCTGAGCTCTTGCTGGTGGACTTGCAGGCAAAAGAGGAAGGTATAACAGACCCAGGCTGTTAGGAGGCTGTTGAGTGTTACCACACAACTGGCACTTAGAGGAGTTGTGCATTGGAGTACTTCCATGAGAGGTACTAGTGCAGCAGA
The DNA here is from genome assembly GCF_052094955.1 of Ictidomys tridecemlineatus. NCBI lineage: Eukaryota > Metazoa > Chordata > Mammalia > Rodentia > Sciuridae > Ictidomys > Ictidomys tridecemlineatus. The sequence goes on along the minus strand of NC_135482.1, from coordinate 324,989 downwards.
CGCTGTCAACAACAGGGGCTCATACCCCTCAGGGGTGAAGGTCTGGGTACCCCATTAGGCAAGCTGTGGTACCCAGCTGGTGAGGCAGGGGAGGGTCATGATGAATGTTGCTTACATCCCTGGGTGCCTCAGCAGCAGTGGCGACTCTACTTGCTGTATTTCTTGCACCAAGTCTCTTGTAGAGGTGGTGACCAGCCTTCCCATTGAAGGACCTCATTCCACCTTAAATTGCTGTGGACCCACAGAGCTGCCTCTAAGGCACCCGCCACGCCACGTATCTGTGTTTTGTACTTCCTGCCCCAGGAACCCTCTGGTACAGCAGGAGCCTGCAGGGTCTGCTTACCAGCACTGTTCCCAACAGCCGAGACAAGAAATCAACCCCAGTCCATCCAAGGACTAATGGATAAAGGAAGTGTGATATATGATGGAATTTTACTCAGCCACAAAAAGAAGGGAATCTTTCAATTAAAAAACTTTTTTAGTTGTAGATGGACACAATACCTTTATTTTATTTATTTATTTTTATGTGGAGCTAAGGATCAAACTCAGTGCCTCACACTTTCTAGGCAAGTGTTCTACCAGTGAGCCACAATTCCAGCCCCAAATCTTTCAATTTTTAACAACATGAATGAACCTAGAAAACATCCTAAGTGAATAAGCCAGACACAGAAAGACAAATGCTGTGTGATGTCACTCACATAAGGAATAGAAGCATCAGAGAAAGCAGTGTAACCTGGCTTGGAGGTAGGAGAAATGGGGAGATGTTGGTCAAAGGGTGCAGACTTTGAGTTATAAGATAAGCAGGTTCTGGGCACCTGAAGTACAGTGTGGATGGTTATAGGTGTGATCGTTAATTTGATTGTAGTGTTGGTTATGCAGTGTATACATGCGTCAAATTATAAAGAGAAGGTATGTTAAATGTATTGGATCTGTTAGGATTGTGAACCGTAATTGAGCTAATTTTTACCCATGACTTGATTAGTATCCATATGCTGGTGACAAAAAAATAAATTGACTAGGCATAATACTCTTGGGTAACTGTGTTAATTTCCAATTGTTGCTGTAACAAGTTACCATAAACTTAGTGACGTAAAATAACAGAAGTTTATTCTTTCATAGTTCAGGAGGCCAGAAATCAAGGTGAGGATAAGGTTGCACTTCCTCCAGAGGCTTCAGGGAAAACCTGCTCTTTGTGTCATAGGCATTCTTCTTTTTTTCTAAATATCTTATTAGTTGTTGGTGGACCTTTATTTATTTTTATGTGATGCCGAGGACCGAACCCAGTGCCTCACACGTGCTAGGCAAGCGCTCTACCACCGAGTCACAATCCAGGCCTACTATAAGCATTCTTTTTTTTTTTTTAAAGAGAGAGTGAGAGAGGAGAGAGAGTGAGAGAAAGAGAGAGAATTTTTAATATTTATTTTTTAGTTCTCGGCGGACACAACATCTTTGTTGGTATGTGGTGCTGAGGATCGAACCCGGGCCGCACGCATGCCAGGCGAGCGCGCTACTGCTTGAACCACATCCCCAGCCCCACTATAAGCATTCTTTAGCTTGTGGCAGCATCCTTCTGATCTCTGTCACCATAGTCAAGCTGCATCTTCTTCATTCATCTGCTCAATGTCCTTCTGCCTCTCTTTTATGAGGAATTTGTGATTGCATTAGGGTCTACCTGGATAAACCAAATGATCTCCTTATCTTGGAATCCTTAATCACCTTACCAAAGATTCTTTAAATTTTTTTTTTTTTAGTTGTAGATGGATGCAATACCTTTATTTTATTTTTTAAAATGTGGTGCTGAGGATTGAACCCAGTGCCCCACGCATGCAAGGCAAGCACACTTCCAATGAGCCACAACCTCAGCCCCTATTTTTTTTTTTTTAAGAGTGAAAGGAGTAAGATCTATTCAAGAATAGAAACAAAACTCTCAGAGGATAAGAGGGGACCCCATATCAGATTTCCAAAGATTCTGTTTTCAAACAAGGTCACACTTGCCAGGATTAAGGTATGGATTTTACTCACAACATTCAGCCCCTCACTCCATGTGTCCTAGTCCTTAAATATTGCAGTTAGAAAGTTCTGAGTTCAGCCTGATTTTTCTTCCTTGGATGTTGATACTGCAAGCTTGATCCTTATCTCCATTACAGACCTAATAATAAAGACAAGATTTTGAGAAAAAGAAAAAACATCTTACTGATTTGCAAGCAAAGGAGAAACACAGGAGTCTCCTATCCCAGAGGCTGTGATTCTCTTTCCCAGGGGAAACACAGGGCTTTTAAAATAGAAATACAAGTGCAGGGGTCCAGATATCATCAGTAGATAGAATTAATTTATGTCCATTAGATGTCCTTGAAGGAGCCATTGCTCCAGGCCTGGGTCTGGAATTTTTTTTAGTCTGGTGGGTAGTGATATCCTTCCAGATATGAAGGACATGGTAGCTTAGCCAGGGTTGGTAAATTGGTAGCCATGATTTCCCCACTATTATGGAA